>NC_040041.1:4599366-4948202 GCF_003713205.1 Coffea eugenioides
AAGTTGAGTGCGCCATGACTCAAAACCACACTGTCAAGTTCAGTTCTTTGAACTTTAGATCAGCACTTCAACTTTCCCAAACTTTGCAATCTCTCCATCACAGTCCGAATTCGCTCTGATATGGATGTGTAAAGCCATCTTTGTGCTGCCTCATCCAGTCCACACGGTTTCAGAATGGGCCACCTGGCACCAGAATGACTTGAATCCTTAGACCGATACAATGCCGTCTGCTTCAGCTTAGGCAAGTCAAATTCTATTGGCTCACCAATGACAATGTTGATATTCCTATTCCATAACGGTAAAAGAGGTCTTCTTCCAAACATATAATTTTCAGGCATCACCTGGAAATTTTCAGAAGGAATGAGTATTTTAGAACCAACAAGGAAAAACAAGCACAGTAATTTGGATAAAGCTCAATTCTACAACTACCATGAATTCCAAGAGTTAGATATTCTCGACAAGCTTCAAGGTCGGGCTAGGCTCAGCAAGCTTAGCTCTAGAAGAATAAAGTAGTTCAGCTATTGTTTTGAGTACACAAAAGGAGTGAGCCAAATAATACTGTCCACTATCATGTACCCAAATAATGTAAAAGAGAAAGTTTTCATCCAAATATACAAGTTTGTATTTGGAAGTCTGTGTTTAAATCTCTCATACACCATTTAACAAAATCAAACAAAACGATTTGTGACCAACATATAAACAAAAAACTCAAACCACATGCTCCTGTAAGCATGAACATGCAAAAGCACACATCTTTCCTACATATAATAGTACACAATTGTACTTAGAAATTGGTTAATTCAAGAGAGGAAGGAGTTAAAGTTGTCAATGGGAGCAATTCACATCATTCTCTAGAATGAAATGCACTATTTAGTACCTAAAGTGCACAGATGGCAAAGGAAGATATTCAAGACATTCAAACAACATTTTCATAACACCAAGAATGACCTTTTGCAAACCATGATGAAAAATTGGCAGAACTATTGGAGTTACAGGAGCACGAGCAATGAGACTGGCAGTTCCCCATTTTAACCTTCTTATTGGTGCTTCTTCTTGACACACTTTGCCTTCTGGAAATGTATGTAACTGTCCATCACAAAAGAAGAGAGTTTGAGAACACTGAAAACTATAATCTTGCTTGAAAGAATTGACTTTATCTTCAATAACAATACTCCTACATAAAATATTCTAGGAGGAAAGCACAATTCTTGATGTGCACCATCAAGCACATAATAAAGATAGAAGACCACTACATGGTTTGAGAACCTTACAAATAAGCAATCAAAAAACGTGACATTGAAAAAGTTAACAGAAATGAGGGAGGGCGTGAAAGATAGTTACGCTCACCTCATTGGAGCAAGTCTAGAAACCTTGTGCAGTAGGAAAATAAAAAAAAAAATGTTTTTTTAGATTACTTATTACTATAATGAATGTCGTACATGTTGGTAGGTAATGGCAGGAGTAATAGAGGGGGCAACAAGAGTATTTTCCTCTGTTCTTTATTCTTTTTTAAATAAAAAAAAAAAACTGACAGGGAACATTAGTGTAACTTCACAAATAAGAGGGAGGACCAATAGCTCTGATTCACATAAGGAAATGTCAGCCTATCTTACCCACAGAAGCGATAAAGACTAATTGCATTGTGATAAGAATGATGGACAAGCTACAGACAGTAAAATCAATGGAACAACACAAGGCAAAGTGGACAAGAATGCACACGAGAAATGAATCAAGGGGAAAAGGGGGTACAATTTGAGAGACAGAGAGAGAGAGAGAGAGAGAGAAGCAAATGTCATATCTACACTGCAATTACAGTATATTCAGGCTCAGTGTGAAACTAAAACAGTATAATAACATAAATTACCCAAGCTCCATCCCTCAAGCGATCAAGAGCTTCATTCATATGTTCCTGATAGATTCCTCCTCCTCTTGTTATAGGTATGCATTTCCCTGCAAATGTTCCATGAGAAAGAAACCAACTTTCCATGAGTATGAAGCCAAGTTAGATCATTACAGATAAGAAAGAACTACAACCTCAGCTCATTAACAAGGAATAGTCAAACAGTAGTCTGGTTCATTTTTTAGTTTGCTAAGCTAGCAACCTGAGCTTCTTCAGCAAGCTAGAATCAGTTCATTGCCTTGGTAACTATCAATTTTCAAAGATAAAACCTTGTCCTGACTGCTTTTACAAGCACTTCTAAACAAAGTCAAGCTCACTAAAGATGGACTGCTTCAGGCTGCCATGCAATTTCTTTGGCCTAAAAAGCACAATTGAACCATTACAATTTAGCCATTCAACTTGATATCTGTGGAAGGTTGATGAGGAACGTGATCAAAGATAGTAGAGATGACAGACAATTATGTACGATGTGCACTCAGTGATTAAGCACATGTATCTTCTAACACATTCTCCAAAAGATCTTTTGCATGTCCAAATTTTTGCTCAGTAAATAAGGACATCAGCTATCATTATCTATTAAGAACAAGCATTCGTTAAGTAGTCCAAACATCCCAAAAAAGGAGAAATGATTGCAACAAGGACTTCAGTGCTGGTCTTTCCACAAAATGCAGGATATATGTCTACTGCAGTAGGACTATTTAAAAGTTCCTTTCGCTGTTTAAGAAGAACAGACTAAGGTACCAGAACAATTTCACAAATTGGTGATTGAAGAAAATGCAAATGAAAAATTATCCTGAACTATCGAGATATTACACACCAAGTCGGAAAAAATATGACAGCACCGTATTTTTAAAGCATATATCTTCAGCTGCTAGTACCCAGCGTCCAATTCTTGCATCAGTAATGGGGAAACCTTTGAAACCCCACATGACAGGGTCATCCAACCTGCAGAAATTAAAAAGAATAACATAATCCTCTTAAACAGCAAAATAGTAGCAGTAATCACAAAAATATAGAGACCAACTTATAAGCAAACTAATGAATTCAAATCAACCACACTAATTGTACTCATGAGCCTTATCTTTCTTCCTTCTATACACGTCTGACAATTAAAAATATCAGTCTCCTTATGTGTTAGACAACCACAACATTGTCTACGCCAGCCAAATGCTAAGAGCAAAACTGAACCACAAAATGGATTATTCATTGCACGAGCTTAACGCTGAAAAGTGAGATTTTTTTTCAATGATTTTGTAGCATTTACAGTGCGAAATGGTTCATTTATCTTCCTCAGAACAAATTAGGTACTTCATAGTTGTATCCACAGGAAATTACAAACATATTGCAAAAAACTTCGGCCGTAATAGCACATCAAATCAACTCGTATATAAACGGGAAACATACTAATATCAAAATACTTTCAGAAATCCGGTAGCAGGATCCTATGAAAGGGAAGCAAATGCAATCCACTTTCTATTATGATCCAACAAGAAACTATATGCTAGAAAGAACCCATCAGGGGTTCTAGAAGAAAAATAAAACCCACAACATATTTTGGTGCACTGAAGAGAAAAATGAAATATCAAGAGAGGAAGAAGAAGGGGACTGACTGACTGACGTGGACATGTGATTGCTGACGGTGAGGAGAGGGACGCCAGGAGGGCGGGATCGGACAAGGTGAATGAGGGTCTCGGCATTATGGACGGTGGTGGTGTTGAGCAAATTGGCTACCGCTTTTGCAAAAGCGCCGACCGCCATGAAAATAGCTTTTCTTGGTATCCCTCTTAGGTGGTTCCCTCTCGCCGCCCATTCCATCTTCCTCCCCACCATCTTTCTTCCGCCACCACCACCGCCAGTGGGAACTGTGAATTGAAACCCAAAAAGGACTTTTTCTCAACCTGCTCGCTCAAGTTTGAATTTTCTGCTCCCATTCCAATTCTTATACTCCTACAGTCCTACTATCCAAAAAAATGCCTTTTTATTCCCCCTTTATATAACTTTCTTTTCGTTGGGGTAATCAAATGAGGTACTCCCACCCGCAAACATCAGCAGCGGGGCAGGACGAGGTGGGCTAATTAGGATAGGCAATTGGGTCACTGTGGCCTATAGGGGGCGGTGAGGTACCGGATTTTTAGGTCCTTTTAGGTCTTAATGGGCTGGGACTGGTTAAGCCACGGCCCACAGGCTACTGAGATGGTTAATTATTTCCTTTTAATGTGTTTTGGATCTGTTTGGATTAACTGTTTTTTGGAGTGTTTTTGAAATATTTTACTGTAACAGTGTACATGAAAAACTTTTACTGTGGATTTTGTGATTTTTTGGAGAAATTTTTGAAATATATTTTGGAATACCTTTTAACATTAAAATATTTTTAGAATACTTTTTAAAAATTAAACTACCACCCATAACCACAACCACCACTAACACTACCCCCACCCACCATCGCCACCACCCCCTCCCTCTTTTTCCTCCTCCCCACCAACCATCGGCCCTTCCCTCTCCCCCTTAATCTGGTCGCGGCCAGATCGCAACCAACCAGAAGGTTGCGACCTTCTGGGGGTGGAAGGGAAGCATAAGAGAGGAAGAACAGAGAAGGGGAAGAGGGGAGGAGGAAGAGGGAGGGAGTGGTGGCGTTGGTGAGTGGGGGTAAGGGAGGGGTAGTGGCAATAGTGGGTGGGAATGAGGGAGGGGTTGGTGGTGATAGATAGAAAATGTTGTTGTATTTTATTAAAATTTTTTGTATATATTTATGAGTTGTTTTTAATATATTATATGAATAGATGTTTTTTAGTTGTTTTGTTTATGTATTACAATCTATAACATTATATTTAAAATACTTGTTTTTGAAAAATAGTCCTCTAATTTCCTCATTTCCTCATTTTGTGAGGAAATACACTGGGCCTATTATTATCTCTGTCCCCATCCCTCAAATCTTGACAAAATTCCCATAACAGATGTTCATTCATTTCTACTTCAACATCAAGATTAGGTCACGTTTATTTAACACAATCAATGCGTTTGCTAAAGGCAAACCAACATACATGCTTTTTTGGCAATGATGCTGCCTTTTTTCTGCAGTTTAGATTCCCCCTTTTCGTTACTCTCTGTCTGAGTTTGGCGTGTACTTTCAGTTGTCAAACGATAAGACTCGTATTTTCCACCTTAAAAAAAGTCATAAAGCAAGACAATAGAGCTAGAGAGAAAATATTTCTAATACAACTACATTTCTTGTCTCCTCTTTTCAGTACATAATGCTGCATTCACTAGGATGTCTGCACAGGTTTCTTGTTTTCAACTGGGTCCAGATCACATATTGTTGATCCTTCCCGCTGGCTAAAAGAGAATTATACCTTCCTACAACAGATTATAGAGAGCACTACAAATACAAACACGACAGTGTGATGAATAGACAGATAGGAAGCAGAAACTGCAAAAACATTTGGAGCTTTTAGGACTGTTTTAAGTGATTAGTGATTACTCCCTCTCAATATTCTAGTGATCCTAAAGAAGGAAACCTAGCGACCATGTCTCGCCCATCACCACTGCTGCTGTTCATCCTCTCAGCAGCAATGCGACTCAAGGATTCACCCTCTTGCTTTCCCAGCTTCTGCACTTCCTCTGGAGACAGGATCTTGATATACCAGACATTATTAACAAATGCCCTGCACAGATCTCGTATAAGAATCCAAAGTACCGCTTACATCAAAATTACCAATAGCTAAACATGCAGAAACAAGAACGGATATGCCATACCATCCAAGGTCCAACAACAAAATGAAGCAATACAAAAACTATATGAGCGATATAGACGGATCCTAGCCTTAAAATAACTACACGACCCATTTTGTACCATGTGGTTCTTATTCCTTTTATTATGTTTTCCTTTTGAGAGGGGTGTTTGCAAGTGATCAAGGAATCTAGGCAAGGTGTTGACTGTAAAGTACTCACTCCCATGGGTCGTCTCCAAGGAGAAGCACATCGTTCTCCCTGTCGACAAATACAAGCTGCCAGCCTGATCTTTGAGGGTCTTCAAGCAACCCTTCGATCCCATACATCTGACCGAGTTCCTGTCGCAGCTCATGATAGCTGTTGAACCGGCTGATGTCCAATGACCTCCCAACACACCCAAACTTGTGGACCTGGATATGCAAACGAGAATACTTGGTCAGTGATCAACTAGAAGAAATGAAAGTGAAAAGATGTGCATCATAGTCTATAACTAGTACCTTGACAAATGTGCGGGTTCGTGTAGGTGAATCTTGACCAGTACCATGCAACAACTCGGAAGAGTCATGCACAAAACCGTATAAAGGATTCTGAAAGCCAGAATCCCCTAATGGCATAGAAGACACACCAGCATCAATTGAAGAAGTACCGACACTGGAGACAGTAGTGGGAAGTAAAAGAGCAGCAGAGTCAATGTTGGCACCAAAAATAGCTTGATTCTGTGCATCCAAGCCACAAGCTTCCTGCTCACTGGGACCATCTTTTCCAGGATATGGGGGAAGTGACGCAGCACTCGAACAAGCATTGACTTGTCCATGAGAATATTTAGATACCCAGGATTGTTGAGGTGGCTGCTCATTTAGCATGGTCTGAGTCGTTCTGGAGAAGTTCAAAAGACTAGTACTTCCCTCTGAACAGAGTGAGCCTAGCACATTTTGCATGCTTGAAGGAGCTATTGATGCTGAAAATTTAGTGTTTGAATCAGCAAAGTCAGTTTTAGAAAATGATGGAGATGGTATATTTGATGATTGCCTCTGCTGGAGCTGTTCATGTTGGATCACATATGCTTCCTGAAATGGATGATGCGGTTGCTGTTCTTCAGATTGATTGTTGACTTGTTGCGCCTGTGCCCTATTCAGGTTTTCTGATAGCATTTGGGTTTGTGGAGGGAGTATGTGAGGAGGCACCCCTTGCTGTATTACTTGCTGATGCTGCAACAACGTATTATGGCAGCCAGTATGTTGAAGATATTGGACAGGTGGTTGAAACTGCACCATTTGCTGTTTAAGCAAATCTCCACTTCCAAAATTTTGCAAAGCCAGCATGGCCTGATACTGCTGATTGAGATCATTTCGGAGCATTGATGGATCAATCCTCTGCTGCATCCAGGGAAGCATACCAACTGATGGAAAGTTCAAGGAATGGAGTCCTTGCTCACCAGTTTCTCCTCTCAACCATGTCATGCCATTAACAGCTTCATTACTGGCATCTGTAATAATACCAAAGGTAAAAAAAAATCTCCAAAACCCAATGCTAGCCAATGAACAGTTGGATGGATAACAAGAAGAGGAACA
Source organism: Coffea eugenioides (assembly GCF_003713205.1). Classification (NCBI taxonomy): domain Eukaryota; kingdom Viridiplantae; phylum Streptophyta; class Magnoliopsida; order Gentianales; family Rubiaceae; genus Coffea; species Coffea eugenioides. Next base: position 4,606,567 of record NC_040041.1, read on the forward strand.
AGCAAAGGTAAACCATGGGGTTTGGGAAAGTAAATCCAGCAAAGTGCCAGTCTGAGGTGCCTCTCACCAACTGTTGACTCATCCCATGGATTGATAGGCCCAATTACCAAAGTAAAACATACATAAATAAATTTATTTCAAAAAAAAATAAAACAGATGGACCTCATGCACTCCTTATCAGAAAAGAAAAGCAAAATAAACAAGGAAACAGCAGTAATATATAAGTCATTTAGCACCTTGAAAAGATGAGGCTCCTGGGTACCACGGCCTTTTCAGTCTGAGCGGAAATAATGATGGATACATGGGAAAGGTTGTCAAAGGCTCAATCTCCCATAGTGAGACTCTCGGCTGCCTCTCACCAGCTGTTGACTCATCCCAGCCAACCTGGAAGTTTTGGGCAAATGAAACAGGAAATGCCCAACAAGTTTTGATAAGCAGGTATATCAACTTTCACTTATGCAATAAAATACTGAGGTAGTTTTCTGGAACTAGTGGCAACGCATAAACCAACAAAATTCAGGCAAAAGTACAAGGCTGTAGCAACACAAAAGGTTAGGAAAGTACAGATTTTTTAGCCTAAAAAGAATTATACGATGTAATTCTCACACACACAAGACTCCATAATTTACACCTCCATCCATCATGCTGCAGAGGAATAGAATCTAAATAAAAATTTCAGCAATGAAACAAAATTAATATTTCAGAGTACATCTTCGTTTTAGTCTCTCTAGACACAATCTCAATCTAAGACTATGTCAGACACATGTTAATAAAGATGGCATGAGGGGCAGCTGGAAAAATGAGGAGTATTGGAACTCCTACAGAGCCCACATTGGTACAGAGAAGAACCAAACCTGCCTAGAGCCAGCTTTAAAGGGAGAACCATGATACCAACCCCAAACAGAGAAGTCACAAGGAGGTATATTCACCTTGGTAACGAGCTACCTCCATTCCCCAATCATGTCAATAGTGAGGATGTAGCTTCCAGAAAAAGCCAGTCCTCTTGACTGACCAACTTGTTTCATCCAGTGAGACATGTAGCAGCATCTTGTTAAGACGTTACCGTGCCATTTTAGATGCTACTTTCAGGCGAAATTAATTGGATGGCTGCAATTTGGGTTTACAAAGATATTGCCTTTTAAAGGATAGCATTCCCAGGCAACCCCACCACCACCATTATAGGAATGTGTCCAGGAAGAGCAATTTGCAGGTTTTGTGGCTTAATCACCAGAGGATTCCAAAGACCAAACATGTACGACCAACTGCGAAGCTGCATGCCACCCTGTGCGTTGCAGCTGTAAATACAGGCCTAGGTCACCGTGAGCCAATAATAGTGATCTAATTGCTAACCGCTCTGATGTCTGTTTTGGTCCACTACCCTCCATTCTTGCCTACTTCCCCAGCACTCGGATTGTCTTCCCATTCTCTCATCCAATTATCTTGTAATTCAGTCACTTAGGTCTCAAAACAAGGGGTTTCCTCTCATTGTTGAAACCATTTTATAAAATTTAACCTGCAACTTCTAGGTTGATCCTTATACAAGCTAAAAATGGTTCCATAAATAACCAATGCGAGGTGTTCAATAGCCATCAAATTGTACAAATAAAGTTATAGTCCCACAGTATAAGCTCATATTTGATTACAACATTCAAAAGATAACATTACAAGCTCATTTACCTTAACAGATCGCCAGTGGGAATTTGGCCACCGAACTGGATCTAAGTCACCAATTCCAGTAATTGTACCCATATACCTGAAGAATTCAAATACCATGGATGACAAGTAGATAGAGTTTCATATGATAGCCACTGCAGAAATACAGGCCATAACTCACAGCAACAAAATTATTCAAACAAGCACAAAAGTGGTATAACCAAAGGTCTGATATTTTCAGTTAAGACAATTGACGACTAAGCATGATATGCATATTTCTTTGCAACAGTATCAGAATGCATCATTCCATGAAGTATTAACTATCACTCCAGCACTACAATATTCACAATGCAAAACGAGGTTACCACAGTGCTGTACCTGCGGACACTTGATTCTTCAGTTTCAAACAGCATACGGAAACGCATCCCAACAGAAACACGGGTATGATAAACAGCTTTAAAATACTTCGAAAGTGGTATGACAAACTCGGATGGGCTGGCCCTGATGTATTAAGCATGTCAGTAGAAACAAAGGAAGATAAAGCATCTAATATTAAAATCAAGCATTCACCTCGGATTGTAAAAAATGGTGAAACAGCTATTAGTAGCCGCAGCATGAGCAGCAGCAGCAAGCAGTCCAATATGCATGCTGTCACTAGAGAGAACAGATGACGGCATCACTGTTTGAGGTCGAGTAGCACGCCGAATTCCCAACAGGAGCTGATTTTTTTCATTCCTTATTCAAAATCAGCATAAGATCTCAATAAATCAGACACCTGGCTGCTTCAGAGTTTCCAAGCACAACATTTCAAGAGACTGCAACAAATAATTCATACCAAATAAAAAGAACAGAATCTCCAGCAATGAGCCTCTTGGCACTGACAAACACACTCCAGCCAGTAGTAAGGAGATGCCTCTTGGGTTGCCCTGCATTAGAGCAATAAACAAAATCAAGGGGGGAAAAAGGACACGGTAAAAGTTTGTGTTCAGGATGGTTGTTCCTAAAATCGAGCTATAGCTCTAAGAAAGAGGATAGAATATACACAGCAAGGCATTTCACATAGCGTCTTCAATACATGGATGGTAAAGATCTAAATATCAAAATCAATTTCAAACTAGCGATTAAGATGAAATGCCTTATGTTCATTGCTCTCATAACAAATGTAGAAATCCCCGAACTATTTGACAAGCAGACCAAGAATTTCGAAAGTCTGAAGAGGCACAAGTCAATGGCCATTCAAGTAGGAGTTGTCTTTTGTTTTCATCTTGAGCTATTACTGTTTCAAAGAATGGAGATGTTAAAGTCTTCAAATCCCCAAGCATGGAAGAGTCTTAACATTGAGAGGCATGGACATGCCTTTAATCTATAAAATGCTTTATGCTAAACATTAGAAGGTCAGAGAACATGAAGAGAAAGAACTGGTAGAGAACATAAAAAGATATTTTTTGAAATGATTGAAAACAAGGATAGGAAAACTGAATCACCAGTTATGATCCGGATGCCAGATTGCAGTTGGAATTTGATAACACACGGCTGAAATTAGGTGCTAATCACTCATTGGCCTCCATCACATTTCATGTTGAGTTATAATGGAGGCATTCACAGTTGTATATAACTGCAATACTTGTAGTTGTTCATTACAACAACTAACAGAACAAAAACCAAAAATCCCAAACTTGCATTTGATGAATGCTTAAGATACTTTCACTGATGTACAGCTTAAGATACTTTGAGGACACAAGACCAAACAACAAAAACCCAAACTTGCCTCGGAAGATGTGCCTAAACTTCCATTCAACATCATGGAGATCCCTTGCAATAAGCTCCTGCGCAGGTGGTGTCTGCGTGAAATCCTGAAGGTCCCAAAAGAAAATAAGACTTTTATCAGGCACTCAGCTGCATCTGATTTAATACACAATGAGCACAACAATTACCAGAGGAGGAAAAACTTTCTCTGCAGCACGACGAGGAACGGAGAATCCCCCATGTGTACTTGTATCACTAGCTGTCAATGTCTTGCAGAAATAATTAGTTGGTTGCCGGCTTGGAGTCCCCAGCTCAACCGGGAGATATGTATCCTTTTGTTCTTGCTGTGTGCAAGAGTGATCATTTTTTAATGAATGCAAAATAAATAATTCATCAACCTTAAGATAGTCAAACACTCCCCATGAAACTCAAGAAAATACCGGAGTCAAGGGCTGCAATGTCATTTGAGCATATACTTCATCAGTTTCAACGTCTGCCTGAAATTCCACCACATGAACAATTCAAAACCAACAAGTAAACTTGTAAAAGCATTCACCCTAGAGAGAATGTAACCCACATGCATTGTAACATTGTGGAGTTGGCAAATCAATTGGGCCGGCAAGCTCGGATAATTTGGAATGTGAGCATCAACTTCTTTATTAGTTGTGGCAGCAACCTGACTTCCAATCCCAATTGTGGTCCATTAGTATTCATTCAAAGATAAAAACCATCCAACTTTGCATGCATCACTTTCCACATATACATTTAAGAGGAAAGAACAAAATTTAGTAAATTGACTGGAATAAAGAACCTGTTCGCTATGGCCCTGAGGAAAGTAAACCACGCGACTTCCCACCGTGGGTAAAGACACCAAAGGACCAGCACAAGCATGCCATAGCTCCGAATTCAAACACTTCTTCTCCCCTTTCAGAACCCAGAATTATACAAAATAACCGCAGTCATTTTTATTGTATTACTAACAAGCAAAAAGTTCTGCCCCTTTTCATATTTCAGTAAGGCAAAGTTGTTGTCAAGATTTAAAATAGATAATTATGCTTTTTAGTCAAAGAAAACAAAGAAAATACAATTAAAAGGCTAAGCTCCTAGACCCTCTTTAAAGAAAATAACAATAAAAATTAAAAAGAAAAAAAAAGTCCAGCCTAAAAAGGGGCAATTGAAACAGAAAGGGATAGAAGAAAGCAAAGATGATATAGAGGATAGATACCTTCATGAGCCTGCTGACCCAACCCTGATGTTGAAAGTTTCATAATTTTTCCACACCTTCACTACTTAAATATAATAATTAGTTATCCTTATTAACTACGTACACAAGATTAATAGTGCTAATTAGCAACAAAATACCTCCTTAACCCCGTCAACTCACAAAACCACCACTTTTCATCCAAAAAACTTTCAAAACCCTAAACCCTCTTTTCCACGCTCCCCCACCATTTCCTCTCCAATCTCCACATGCATTTCTCCTCAATTTCCCTTGCATTTCGCCCCAACTTCCTCCAAAATTCACCAATCCCAGAAAAACCCAGAATTCCAGCTCATCAACAAACCCTAAAACTCCCCCAATTTCATAAAAGATCAAAACTTTAATCACACCCACATAAGCCCATCATCATCCTAGCTCAGAACACTTGCTCTCTTCCTCCAAACACTCCATCACCACCTCAACCAAATTTCCACAAAAAAAAGGGAAAAATATAAAACCCCAGCAAACCAAAAAGCTGGAGGTCAGCTGCAACCTTCAGTAAAAGAAACCCTTTTTTAATACCCAATAAATTAAAGAGAAAAAAAATAAACTGAGGAACAAAGATGTGAGAGAGAGAAAGAGAGAAAGCGAGAGTGATATAATATCTCACTTTTTATATAGGCAAACCGACCAAGGTCGACCTGATTGCAGAAGAAAGAGAAAGCTAAAAAAATGAAAGAGATAGAGAGAGAGAGAGAGAGAGTGAAATTCATATAGAAAGAGAAAAGAGAGAGAGAGAGAGAGAGACCGCAAGCTAAGCTCAGCTAAGTCCTCTTTCAATTCAACTGTTTGCTATCTATGTATGGATTTGATTGAGTGAGTGGAGTGGAGTGAAGTGTATCTCTCTCTCTCTCTCTCTTTCTCTCTCCCAAATTCTTCTCTCTTTCTTTGCTCTTTTTCGGTCTGCCTGTCAAGCAGAGCGAGAAAGTGTAGGGGTTGGGAAAAGGCAAATGATGGCCGTTGATTGAACCGTACGGGGGAATCCTTGCCGTAGATTTGAGAAGAATGATGTGACAGGAGGCATGTGCCACCATCCTTCAGTGGTCGTTGTCAGAGTACGGACATCAATTCATTACTATATTCAAAAATACCAACACACACTCCTCAATTTAAGTACTCCTACTTGTATACACAATGTGAAATTTCGTTCCCCCTCTACTTATACTCTACATACTTACGTTGTACATACATATGCTCGTGTCTGAGTTACTGCATCTTTTTGTTGTACGCTAATAATTTTTCATCCCAAGGTCGGTCGGTACTTCCTGTGACAGTTTTAATTGGCTTTTTTCGATGTAATCTCTACTCACATTGAGTCTTTTTCTCCTTTCTCCTAGGTTAAGTTATGCGAATTTTACCGTTGCGACAAAAAAAAGATCAATCTGATACGAGGATTAATTAATTAGTACTGCAAACAAATCAATCGAGCTAATTGATTCCATTTGAATTAGATTGAGTTTGAATTCCTATTTAAACTCCAATATATATATATATATATATATATGAGATATAAAAGGTGATAATGCTAATTAAAAAGAGAAAAAAGATTATTGAAAAAGACATTAGCTAGTGTTTATATTCGGCAAAGCCCACGTTTGTCTTGTGAATATTATTGTTAATTATGTAGTTTGGATGGAAATTTCAGGGCAATAGGATGGACGAAGAATAGTAGCAGCACTAGTAGTAGTACTTTTTACTGTTGATATGAAAAGATCAAGTGAATTCTTTGTTTGATAAGAGGAGAGGAGGTGGAATTAAATAAATAGATTTGTGGGTAAGGTGTGGGGGAGAGCTAATTAATAATTTGGAGTGTGGACCTTGGTTCTTTTCTTTTTTTCTTTTTTTTTTTTTTTTTTGTGGGTATGGAGAGATGGTCCATGGCCTTGGAGGAAGGATGAAGGTAGAAAGGAGGGGGACCAGTACTTTGGTCATACTGGTACCAACACCACTATATATTCCTTGGCTGAATTTCATGATAGGTACTATCATGCTGCTTTGAATGAAAAGGATTTTGTATGATTAAGAGAGAAAGGAGGTCTTGTTTTTCTTGGAGGTAAAATTGTGCTTAGGCTTATCCATTAAACAGAAATATTCCACTCCTCTTCCAACCTACTTCTTTCATTAACTGTTTCTCCTCCTAGTTCCATGTTTTTTTTTTTTTTAGTGTACTAGTTTTCTCATTAAAAATGCTTGTGTCTTCTATCTCCCATTTTTGCGGACAATCCTCAAGAATACTAGGACTAGTTTTCTTCAATCTTTATGTCTTCGATGTTCAATTTTGTGTGGATGAGGCAAAGGGAAGCTGATGAAAGTTGTTGGTCATAAAAACATGGGAATGTCTCGCTGCCTGAACCTAGAGGTTTTGAAACGAGGGAGCCCAACAATTTTCTGCTATAATAAAGGGTTGGCTATGCATGTCAAATCAACATATCTTGGTTCTGTATTTATAAATTTTGGTACCACTGAATTTCTAGCTGGAAGATTGTCCTTACAAATCTCACTAGGTGTTAAGTCGAATTTACTCTGGTTTTGTTCACAAGCGCATATCTATTCTATTCTTCAAGGTACGTGTTTCAGGAAGGACTCGAGACATTCTTGAGTAATTATATGTTGCGTTTACTGCTCGATGACAAAGTGCAGAACCATAGGTCCATAACGCGGCTGCTGTGCTTCCACAAATGCGAAGAATCATATTGAAAACATCATGCAAAGCACGGAGATTGAAGAAGCGTTCAAGTGATTTTTTTTTTTATTTTTTGAGGGGCTAAATTCACACCTTCACATCCTATGTTCACACCCTAAAGATCAATATGACATCAAGGGTGCATTTTATAAAACTGATGTTTGAAAACTGAAATATGAAATCTGAATCCATTAAATTATTGAATTGTTAATCACTAAATTTGATACATTCGAGTGTATATCACATTAAGTGATAAGTGAATAGTTTATCATTTATTTTTTGGAGTAAATTTTGCCTAGAAAATTCAGTGTTATCTAATTAATTCAGATATTCAGCTTTTTTGTCGTTAAACACATCTGAACGTATTAAGATCTGAATCTATTAAATTTAAATATCGAATTGAGTTATTGAACAGGGTCTAAGGCCCTTTACATTCATTAGTTTTCTTCTAATCTTTTGCAATTTCAATTTTACGCTTTCATACACAGCAAGTAATTTGCTTAGCATTGTTCTTTTAAATATTTCTTCCATTAACTTTTTCTTCTAAAAGTTTTCAATTAAAGTCTCGGGGTCTTGAAAATTCTTGTGCTTATAGGATGTGTAATGTATATTTTAAATTTATTTTTCTCTTTTTTTTTTTTTTTTTTTTTGCTTTTCTCAGCATCTAGCAATCAATCATACCATTCACGATCCTTGTAAAATATTTCTAATATTTCGGCATTTATATGTAACCCCATTTGAGGTTTTTGTTGTTAATTAAATATTATGCCAAATTTAATAAGGATCATTGGATGGTCTTTTTATATTTTCCAGTTTCTTTTATGAGATGCACATGTATTATGTTGAAAGGATGAAATTATTTGTGTAGCGACACTTTTGAAGTACACAAGATATCTAACTCTATTACCTAACTTGATCCCTTTCATGAATTTATTATTGTTTAAAAATACTTAATCCAGTACAAATTATCAAAAACAACATGAAATGAATTTAAAAAAAAAAACTAGAAAAATAATTGAAAGAATGGTGTTATGTCAAATTATTTTTATTATATGAGATGATAATATTGGAATCGTAAAAAATTATAAGTGATAAGGACTTAATTGTTATATTGTAGACAGGAAATGGATTTAGGATAAGAGGGTATGAATTTAGCCCCTCCTTTTTTTTCCCATTTAAACATGATGTGACAAAAAATTGACTTGCAAATTTTTGCAACTTGCAAAACGAAGTCCATATGTGGATTAGTTTAAAGATCAAATCCAGTCGTTCGATTCATTAAAGTAGTCCTTATGAGTACCATCGGTAAGACCGAGTCCCATGTACCTTGGTCCGTGAGAATCAGAACATAATAGGACTCCCTTAGTATAAAATTAAATTCTGCAAAATAAAATAGAAAAAGAACGAAGGTGTGTAATTTAAGACTTATAGTAAGTGTGTATAACTTTAAGGACCAAAATCGATTCACTTTAAATATTAAGGATTAAAATAACATCTAATTTCCTACAATACTTTGAAGGACAGTTAGGAGAACTTGACCTATACACTCTTTTTATTTTTTAATATTTTTACCGTTTGAATTGGCATATTTTTCAAAAAAACGTTTTTCAAAATCAATAATATTACAGTAATATACAAATAAAAAATAATTCAAAAAAATATCATCCATACAATATATCAAATATTTCAAAAAATATTTATAATAAAATTTTTTCTTATACACTGCTACAATAAAATATTTCAAAAACAGCTAATCCAAACGGAGTAGTGCAAAGGTTGCCTTGAACATTTGTGTCACGAAAAATAAAAAATAAAAAAAAAGAAGAAAAACTCAAAGCATGCCAAGTTGGAAAATCAGATTTTGCAGAACTTCATTCGAAGACAATGAAAACAGGTTTTTTTTTTTATTTTCATATACTTCCGTTTGAGAATTTTATTTACCAAAATGTTATGCATAAATTTTGTGATTCTAAATTTATGCCATGATTTTTTTGTAAAAAATAAAATAGATGAGGTAATGAAATCAGCTGTACCGGCGCAGCGTTTCCACATGCTTAAAGAAACGAACAGAGGTCCTCTTCAGAGTCCCTGGTCGATCCGGCCAAGCTAAGCATGAATCCAGCGGTTCTTCTTGGATCTCATCTGCCCAATCTACTAAAGTCGTCAGCAAGTCATCTTCTCATTCTCGTAGTCCCCATCTGTACAATTTCGTATGTTTTAGAATTTAGGTAGCCAACAAAGAACCTATGTCCACATCTTCCAAAAACAAAATATTGATCAAGATTTTGCCAACAAATTGAGGCCCTCATTGTCATATCCCAGCCCAGATGGTCATGACCAAATTCACTGCATTTTCCTTTAATTTCCATGAATCCCACAATTATATATCTTAGTGTGATGTGTTAATAAGTGCTAGATTCTGAAACCAGATTGGCAAATTCTGAGGTTACATCTACTTGTACTCTTGTACTAGTATGACATATTACACGTGCGATGGTGTCGCATTTTGCCTCCAAATATTTGAAATCTAGTTACAAAGCTATTTCCCTCCTGGACCAACCATGTCTATCTTTGTCACAGCTCAAGCAAATCCAATGCCACCTGATTGTCTCCGGGACCATTGCCGACCCTTTTGCTGCTGGGAAACTCCTTTCGCGCTTTGGAATCTCGGAAAAGAGCGATCTTTCACATGCTTATGCCCTTTTTCGCCTCATTCCTAATCGGTCCCCTTTTATATGGAACACCATCATTAGAGCTTTTACTGAACATAGTCAGCTCAATGGTGCTATTTTACTGTCTAAAGAAATGCTGGGAAATGGGTTTTGGTACAATAATTATACTTTTTCGTTTGTTTTTCGGGCTTGTTCCGAGCTAAAGGATGTTTCTTTGGGATTGATGTATCATACCCATGTGATAAAATTGGGTTGGGAAGTTTATGATTTTGTGCAGAATGGTTTGATTCATTTTTATGCTACTTGTGATTGTATGGACATTGCTAGGAAGTTGTTTGATGCGAGTAAAACTCGTGACGTGATTACCTGGACTGCTGTGATTAATGGGTACGTGAAGCGTGGGAACATTGGGTTTGCAAAAGAGTTGTTTGATCAAATGCCGGAAAAGAATGCTGTTTCTTGGAGTACTATGATTAATGGGCATGTCCAAAGTGGCTTATTTTTGGAGGCTTTGGAGATGTTTGATGATATGCAAGTTGCTGGTATCGGGCCAAACCATGCTGCAATTGTAGGTGCATTGTCTGCTTGTGCTTTTCTTGGTGCTCTGGATCAAGGCACGTGGATTCACGCCTATATGAAGAGGAACAAGATTGAGTTGGACAGAGCATTAGGAACAGCCCTTGTTGATATGTATGCCAAGTGCGGGTGCATTGAGATGGCCTGTCATGTTTTTGAGGAGATTCCTCGTAAGGACGTGCTTGCTTACACATCTTTCATTTCAGGCTTGGCTAATCACGGTGAAAGTGCAAGGGCAATGGAGGTATTCAATAGGATGGAGAGTGAGGGTGTTGGGCCAAATGAGGTCACATTTATTTGTGTTCTGAACGCCTGTAGCAGAATGGGGTTGGTAGAAGAAGGGTTGAGAATATTTGAAAGCATTAAAGGAGTTTATGGGATGGAACCTGTGGTTCAGCATTATGGTTGTTTGGTAGACCTTCTAGGCAGAGCAGGAATGCTTGAACAGGCAAGAAAGGTTGTGAAAGAGATGCCTGTGAAGCCTGATTCCTATGTATTGGGAGCATTACTTAACGCTTGCAGGGTTCATAGTGACATTGATCTGGGAAAAGAAATGGTCAAGGGACTGGCAGATCAGAGTCTTGACCATGGCGGAGTTCATGTTCTTCTGTCAAATATTTATGCAGCTATTAACAAATGGGATGATGCGGAGAGTGTTCGGAAGGTAATGGATGAGAAGAAGGTGAAAAAGGTGCCTGGCTGTAGCATGATTGATTTGGATGGAATGACTTGTGAGTTTGTTGCTGGAGACAGGTCTCGTGTTAATATGGATGAAATTAGTTTTTGTTCGCTGGTGGTCGACAGTCACTTGAAATCTCTAGGATATGATGAATATGAGATTAGTTTAGAGTAGCTATTGTATAAGATTTTTCTAGTTCTTCTCTTGCTCATACAGCTGTGGCTGATAGCTCAGAGCACAATTGGTAAAACTAATGGCAGAGTGAGCATTCTGATCCTTGTGGTTTTGACGACTAGTGCTGTTTCCTTCATTCTTAATTTATTACTACTCCATCTCTGCAACTGTTCTTTTGTTTTCAGTTAACAGGAATTGAATCCCTTTGCAGAACATGTCAGAGTGTGCTTGTTTGTAAGCAAGGCTGCCTGCTGAACGCCAAGGTCGACTCAACCATACGGAGGTTCAACACTATTAGAGAGCCTAAAACATTTGAAAAGAAGGGGAAAAAGGGGAAGAGCCATTTCACTGGTTCTAAGCAGCACAGCATGGCCAGCAACGTCTATCCGCGGCCGAGCCCATCTAACTCTGCATTGAGTGCTTCGTCCTTCTAACATTGGTGTAAGCACTCCTTAAAAAAAATTACAATATTTAACTAAAGCATGGGTTTTTTTTAATGAATTTTCTGTAATTTCTTTGTTTTTCCATTATGTATTGTTAGTTATTCTATTGTATTTTGTATTCTACCCTATGAGTGATTTTTTGGAACTTATAGGAACAAGAAAAAAATTAAAATGGAATATTCATGAAGAATATATGGTGATTTAATAGATGTTGGCACCTATATAGAGTACATAAAATGAAATAGAAGATTCTTTGCGATCTATCGGGCACCTATATATCAGAAGAATCCTTTACAAAATTTTGATACTGATGAATGAAATTCATCTCAAATAAGCTGACCAAACAAAATTTCTCAAGTGATAATTTTGTTACTCATTATGAAAATATTCACCGGAACAGGGGAAAAAAAACACCAAAACAAGTTGGGCGTATGGAAGGAAGAACAGAGAAGTATCTAGTAAGCATTTTTTTAAAATTGGTAAGTTAACTTAAAATCTTATATAACTGGCAAATCCTTAAATGCCCTCATGATGTATCCTGTGTGAGAGTATTAATAAGCAATAATGAATCCAAACAAATGTTGCTATGAAGCATAAAATGAAGACGGAAAAGAGCAAAATATTTGTGAATTTATTGCATTTACACCGAAAAATCTCCTACTCATTGTGACGAGGTCAGGGCATTGGACTTCAATAATGAACTTCAAACTAGTGTTGCAATGAAGCATAAAAATTAGAATTCTAATAATCTATTATTAGCAACTCTATTAACCTTTTTTTTTTTTTTTTGGTAATTATTAACCCGCTTTGATTTGGCTAATTGGACTTTAGATGAGAGTCCTCAAAGCCCAATCACATGGTACTTCTGGGGATTCGCCGAGAATTGCAGGAGAAGATTACACTTTGGGGAAGAAAGCATTTTGGCAGATGACAAAAGAGAAACGGAATTCCTTTTCCCCGTAACATCCACTGAGAACAAAGTGCATGGTAAAACGACCTTAATATTGGTAAAGCCATCATAGAGAACCCAACGGTTTACGGTAACAGCCTGGTAGAGAATTACTAGCAACAAATATATGAGGTGCAAAAAAACTTAATAGTGCATGCACATCTTGACAGCAATAATCATAATGTTTAAGGAGATGATGAACGCCAAGGGAACGACTGGAAATGACAGTGACTGCCAAGGGAAGACGGACCAAAAGAGCATCAAGAATAGAGACGCCGGCGTACCTAGCCTCCCAATCTTTCTTCCCCTCCAAGCTGCACACGATACGAAAAACACACGTCTTGCTGCAGAGGAAGATGTCGGGTCAAGCAAGAAATTCGATCAAATTCAAACTCAAACTCCCCATTTCCAGCTATTTTGGATATGTTCAAGGGCTTCAAACCAATCTGGTTCAAAAAATATGCCACCGAGTTCCTCGTGGCTTGAAGTTACCGGAAAAGCCTTGTTAATTGAGCCATGAGAAATTGAAACTCGCACTTTTATGAAAGGACAGATAATTCACTGTTTACCACCGGAAATGACCCAGATGATTCCCTACAGCGCTCCTTTAGAATCTTTAGCAAGGCCTATGCGATTCATAAAGGTCTACCGCAACACAAAAAATACTCCATGAAATTAAAATAGCATAGACGAGACACAAGTTGCACGCTAGACAAAGAACACAGCTCCCAGTGGCTCATTGATTTACTCGACGCGTCAGAAAGGACATACAAATTAACACAGATATTCCAAAGAAACCCACATTTAACAGGAAGACACACTTCAAACCCATTATCCAAAAGTTCCTTGTACTGTTAACCAGGCATGTAGAATACAGCACCGTCTCTGATTTGGTGCGCTTCCCATGGAGGGGATAAAACCAAGAGCAAGTTTCATAGTTTGAAACAGAGCCGGAAAGAGCCTCCAAATTGATTTAAGATTCATCCAACACATTAAGAAGTTGGAAACCTGAGAATAATCTTTAGTGACCTATAATTTCAGATGAAACTGTTCCCAGCTATATCAGCACCTAAAAGGCTGACGAAGAAATGGACAGAAAAAACCCTTCATTGTATCACTTAAGTTGTGCTAGCAAGTCAAAAAAAACTACAAAATTGTTGGTATGTGCATTGATGACCAGAAAACAAATGACCAATCATTCCCCACGGAGAAAACAAACGACCAATCATTCCATAAACACTACTTCCAGAGTGCTCCCTCAATATCTTTGGGAAAAGATCACAGCGAACAGTTAATACTAACATTTCAAGAAATGGTGTCATCGAATAACTTCTGCAATTAACTACTGATGCCATCTATGAATTAAATCACATTACCTATAACTAATCTATCTACAATCACTGACTAAGTTTGCGATGAGCTCTGTTTCCCATAGCGGTAACACCAAATTAATCCCCATACTAGGAAAAAAAGCACCTTCAAACAGGATACTGTGATCTAATTATCAATCTGCCAAGAGCAACACAATCAATATAGAAGTGTCAAAAGAGCATACTGAGAACTCATTTACAGAAACAAGCACTAAGATTTCTCTGACCACAAAACATCATCCAGGCTGACAAATCACGTCATCGTCAGTAAAAGGACTTCACAAAGGAACACGCTCATCTAATCGCATGGATGACCAACTAGAGTAACATACAGACAGCAAACATTCAACCGATCAACAAGCAACAAAGAAATCCCAAGAACGCAGCATTAAACGCAATAGTGACATCAAAGAATTGCATTCAATAAACCATACTAACATTCATTGACACCATCAACAATATATAACTGAGTGTAAACATATGCAGTAATATTTGAGTAATACTCAACAATTAGACATAAAGTCAACAGCATGAATCCCCCTTGAATTGAAACCCAACACCTAGAAACCCCCCACCAAAGACCAAATAAAATCTCAAGCAACCTCTTTCTGCGGCACGGAATTGAAATCCTTGTTCTTCACCAAATCCACATCGCCTGGAATAGCAATGTATCCAATCTTCTTAGGGCTAGCAACATCGTCTCCATTGTCGTAACCATCATCGTCATCGTCAGAATCGTCAAAATCAAAACGGTGCGGCGAAAACAAAGACCAGATCAAAAACATCGTGGCAGCTGTTAAAGCCCCACAACCCACCCCGAAAAGCAAAGCGCCCACAACGCTCATGATATCCTTAGTCCGATCTCTAATCGAACTCGTGGAGACCGACGAATAAATCCCCAGCGGCATCACCGACGACTCCACCGACGATCGCTGCTGCTTCTCCTCCTCGGCAGCTGGCACTTCCTCGAAATAGAGAGGAAAAGGGTTGGCCCGGGTGCGACGGAGGGAGAGATAGGAGACATAGGGGCGGGTTTCTTCACGGGAGTTGACGGTGGTGAAGAAGAAAGTCAAGAATTTCGGGGAATAGGAGTGGAATTTGGGGAGGATTTCGAAGTTAGGGTTTTGAGGAAAGGAAGCGGCAGTTGTGGTGGTGGAGGGGTAATAGGAGGTGGTGGTGGTGTAAAAAAAGAGGGTTTTGCAGGGTCTAGCGGTAGCGGTAAGGGAGAGGAGAGAGAGGGAGAGGAGGAATAGAGAGAGGGAAGAGGCAGAGGTGGCCATTGACGCGTTGCAGTCTCTGTGTGTGTGTGTGTGTGAGGGTGAGGGTGTCGGTGTTGAAATGAAATGAAAAGGAAAAGCCAAAAAGGTCGAGGAGCGAGGGTTAGGTAACGTTCAGGTGAAAAGAGTGAGGAGACTGGGGAGTGGGTTAATTTCGGGTGACCTTGCTTGACTAGCATACCTTCTACTTTTCCAAGCGGAACCACAATTTCCACGAAAATAAAAAATAATATGTGATTTTAAATTTTTATTAAATCCATAATGTGTGGATTTGGCAAAAAAAATAAAATAAAAGAAAAATAAAAAATGTGCTCGAGTCAATTTGGTACACAGGTTATCTCTTTATTCGTGAATGCGTGAGGTGACCGTCACTTTTTCTTAGAACATAGAGGTTTGGAATTCTAATACCGCTGTTCCTTTCTCGTTTTTTAAAGGGATAATTTCAGATACCTCTCTTGAGGTTTCTGACAGTCTTACTTTCCTCTCTTATAATTTCAAAAATATCACAAACTTTTCCTAAAACTAAATAGGCAGTCTCAAAGTAGACCCAATTAAAAAATACAAACAATAAAAAATGAGGAGTTGGAGAGAGAAACAACTATATATCATAAATACCCTGATTATCTTGTATTAGTGATTTATCTATATGACTAATACTAATTTGCCTATAATCACCTTATACGGGGTGATCTATGAGGTACAATCAATTTACAAACATGTACATTATGTTAGATGTTAGTTACTTTCCTGTTTCTATATTGGTTAAAGGATTCTAATTTATCGTTAATTACATTAATTGTGTTTATAACTAACTTTACGAAATTTGTCCTGATAATCACGAAATATTAGAGAGATAGTTTATTTTAATAAGTAGCATGTATATAAATACTTAGTGAATATACAATTTGGTTGAAATAATGTACACCGTGTTATTGATCAAATACGATGCATAGAAATTGTTGAACATGCAATTATTTATTCACATGCATATTGCAATTAGTCATCGCAGCAATATGCATAATACAATGGTATGCATACATTTGGAATGATTATTGGTGTTTTGACCTACTTGTGCATCTCCTTACAAGCTGCAGTAGATATATAGTTTTATCTATATGACTAATATTAATTTGCCTATAAACACCTTACACGGGATAATCTATGAGGTGCAATCAGTTTATAAACATGTACATCATGTTAGATGTTAGTTACTTGTCTGTTTCTGTATTGGTTAAAGGATTTTAATTTATCGTTAATTACATTAATTGTGTTTATAACTAACTTCACCAAATTTGTCATAATAATCACAAAATATTAGCTAACTTGTGAGGGTATTTAAGTTTTTTTTTGTCATAATGATGTAAGATATGGGATCTAAAATTCTGACAGGGGAGATTTGTGATATTTTTGAAACCACGAGGGAGGAGGGTGAGACTGTTAGAAACCTTATGGGAGGTATCTGAAATTATCCCTTTTTAAAATCACACATTGCTATTGCTAGAAAAATATTTAAAAATTTATTATTTAAACAAAAAGTCCTTTCTTAATTATAATTTCTAGTAAAGGCACATATATCATATTCATGTAGTATGCGGGTCTAAATAACGAAATTGCGTTCAATTTAGGGATTTGCTTTGTTGATTGCAGCATGTTGGATTCATAAAACTAACATTTTGACCTATGCTATACACGGATTTATATTCCAATTCAAAATAATAATATGTACTTATATATTGTTGTACATGATAGAGTATATGAAAAAGATTAAAAATTTTAAAGAAGTTATACTTAACATGTTAGAAAAAAAATTTACTCTGTGAACACAAAATGGATTTCTTAATTTTAACATCTTAAATAAATTGAAACCAATATTTGTTTGCCAATTGTTTGTCAATATATAGTAAGAATTTGAATAACATAATTTAATTTATAATGATTTACATGATAGAATAATTACAAACCTACTTATCAATAGCCGACACAAATAAATCATGTTATGTCCTTATATCAAAAATTATAATATAAAAAACATAAATTATAACTAATTCATTTTTCTCAATTTTAGAAAAAAATTCTCTCCAATCTTGTACCCTTAAAATTGTTGAGCGCTTATAGAATAGTATTTTTCATATACTTTAAAATGGATTGCAAAAAATTCTTTGTAAGATGCAAAATAAAGTTTCTAAAATTATTAAAAGCTATTATCTTTTTTGTCATTTCTTACCTACCAACTAGCCATTCGCTGCTTTTTATGACTTTTACTAGGAAGGGAATACCCGCGTATCGCGCGGGTGTTTGGTGCCTGTGCTTAAAGAAGATTTTACAGTAGTTCAAGCGAATATAAAAAAACTCACGCACATTGAGTAACAATATGAAATAACAAAATATCTAATGTATACTGGGAGATGGAGAAGGAAATTATGCATGCTATCTTGCTTGGTTCATATATTTTGAAACAAACACTTGTATATGAGCTTTTCATTAACAAGACTAAATGAACTTTAAATAGATACCCTAACGATTCAGAGAATGGCAATAAACAAAATGATTATCCACTTAAAGATGCATCTACACAACATTTTTGTTAATGAAAGTAGCCAACTTTTTTAGCAACGACAAAGCCTAGCCTCGAAATGTTTGGTTCCATCAGAGGATTCAACAACGGATCATCAACCCCCGTAGATTTTGGGTGAATATAATGCCAAATGCCCTTAACATAGGCGTTCGCCTGTAATTTCGTTAACTCAATACTGATTATATCTTTCCCCCAAAAATAAGGATAATTGAGAAAAATTACATCAAAATCGAAGTTGTCTAGTATCTCCAGCCAAACCCTTGATGCCATGTTATGTGTTAAATTGCCACCAGTACTATCCCCACCAAAAAACACCCTATCAAAGCCAGCATAATCCCTAAGCTATACCTCAGGACCCTCGCCATTTGAATGAGGGGCAACCCATTTGACTGCAATCTAAAAATCTTTATAAGCAATAGGCAAAGGATACTCAGGGGCGAGCAGATAGTTAATTGAAACTGTTACAATACCAACTTCTGCAACTACTACATTAAGGTGCGCATGATATGTAGGAGATAAGGCAGATTTGATCAAAAAGCTTCTACCATGTAAGTAGACCAAAATAGGAAGTTTTGTATCTTCAAACCTATTCCAACAAAATCACACCATTTAAATTGTATAGAACAACCAATTTTGTGGGGAAACAATAATATCAACATTAAATTGCGCTAACAGAGTATCCAATTTTGGAATAAAAGCATTTAGCTAACAATAGAAATTACGATTTTACAAAGCAAATCATACCATTAAAAAAAAGAATGAAACCTCACCTCAAGTTGAACCGCTAAGAATAGCTTCACCAGAGAACCATATTGAAATCCAGAATACCATGACAATACAAATAAGTATTTACCGGAAGACGAAATGAACATAACGGAAGAATATGAAGGGGCAGATATTTGAAGAATTGAAGTTGAAACTAATGCTCAATCATAAATTCCTTAATAAACCACATTGCCCCTTGCTTTAATTGAGATGAAAATGACGTTTGAAGTTTTTCAAGTTATAATAGCAAAGTAATAGTAATAATTGATACAAACCACAATGAATGTTTCTGCAAGGACATTCAAGTAATTACAACAGTAAAGAAACTATTATGGGTTGTACCCATTGTAGAAAATATGACCAAATAATCTCACATTCCCAAGCTGTCCAAACCTTTGAACAAATCATCACTATATCTTTTAGAATACAAGGACATTTCAGGAAACACAATAATACACATGTTATCTAAAGTAGTACCCAATATTATAACTACACTCAAAACAACCTCAAAAATCCCAAAATACCCCTACTCTTACGGTTGAAATTCAAAACCATTCTTTGACCCAAATTCATTCTTATATAGTATAAGGAAACATCCTATCATGGTGCTATCCTTCCTATCGTTTCTTGCCATCTCCGTCATATTCTCATAATTCTCTTCTTTAGACCCTCATCTTTTCGTACAACTTTGTTGTTTATTTTCTTTTTCGACTTTTTCTCGCTACTCTTTAATTTCTCAGCGTTCTCTTCTTCTCTGTCTCTAACTTTCAATTCTCACCACTTAATTTCTTATCCTTTTTTGCTTATCATTCTCTCAAGCCCTTGGATGGCCTCCAACCTCTATCCCGCATGGCTAACCTACTCCATTTCCCTTTCCTCTATTTCTCTCTTTTTTCTTCTACCCGTCCAATCAAAATAAAGTAATATCATAATTTTTCATTCGAGATATATTATATTATAAAAATTTATAGTTTTCTCTTATACACTTATAAGAATTGCATACATATATATGTATATAGCATGCTCGATATGTGTTGGAATTTTCTTTTTTGTAATAATTGTGATTGGCATTTCTCACATCTATTGGTTTGAGAGTCCTAACATTTTCATTTTTTATTCAAAATATAAGTTAACATATTGTCAATGTTACACTATTATAAAGTGAATTTGGTGAGTAAAATATGAAAATGAAAATTCAATACAAAAGTATAAAAACACCAAATTTAGTTATTTTCCATATACATTTTGAATTGAATAACTTCAAAGTTTCAAAAGAGAAGTTGAACACATATTCTATTGTTATTTTTTAAAATTTTTGGCAAAATTGGTGTTGTTGTTTATTATTATTTTTTGTCAAAAATAAAGATTTCAAACAAAAATTTTCATATCTAAAGGCTAATAGTACTTTGTTTTTTAGTTAGTGATTTCATAATTTAGGTTTCATGAATGGTAATCATTCTTGATTTTTTTAAATCCATGAGCAACGAATATTATTTCCTTTTTATTTTCTATATAATTTGCCCTTTTAGTTAGAATTACTAAGTTGAAGAGTAAAACATTATTATTATTTACTTTTTTTACTTTTAGTAGGTTTGGTGATGTTTCCTTTTTATTTAGGTTCACATTAATAGATTTCATATCAAATTTCTATGTAAGTGGAGCCACTTCCTACTATTTGAATTCAAAAGACATGAAAGGATATATAATAATTTAAAAAAGTCAAAATTCTATTAAAAAAAAAGAATGAATAATTGGAAGCATTCTAACTTGACCATACTAAAAACCCCTTCTCAAATTTATATACGTATAGATTAGATTGAGAATTATGATTTTTTTTAGGGGTTACGTCCTATCATTGATCCAAAAGATAGGTACAAAAAGAGGGAACGGTGAATGGAAACAGTCAAAATTGGCTTTGATGGAGTCCATATGTATACCCACGTTAGATTGAATTTAGCTTCATCCTAGATTTTATTTTCTGATAAATAGACAGATAGCACGTTCACATTTTAGCCTAAAATTCAATCCATCACTACAATTTTCGGTCCGTCTGGATTGCTATTTTTAAAATTTTTTATATAAAAATATATTGTAATAATATGATATATATATAAGGTGAAAATAAGATTAAAAAATGTGTTCATGAATAATATAAATTTTTTTTATTAAAAAACTACAATCAAAATCTGTTTTCTATTTTTTTAATAGAAAAAGGCAACTAACACCACTAATTTAGAGCGTCTGAAGTCTTCCTAGTTGCTGCTTTCTGCTCTGTATATTGAACAGCAGTAAAATACAAGTACTAGCAAACACGTTGTAGTTGCCCAAACGGAAAAAAAAAAAAAAAGAGAATAATACCCAAATTCATTCAAAGATGCAAAAAGGAAAACAGATTCTACTAATAAGTTATCCCTCATCCTTTTATCTATAGTCTACACGGTGTTCATCTTATTCAGTTTTCCAGCACGATTGAATATTCACAGCCACCCTTCAATCCTGGGTAATTATCCACAGTGTTTTTTTTTTTGACCTCGATTCTCTCCTTTTATTTTTTTACTAGAAAACTGCCATCGTCCTTTTTCTGTCCTTCTCCTTAAATCCAAATAAGAATTTTTTTTCCCTTTTTCTTCTTATCTTAGGTCCAAAAAGGATGTTTGGGGCACGTTTGGGTGATTGACAAATCAGACCAGATTAAGCGCGTTTAAAGCAAGCCAATAAATGCTTAAACGAGAATATACCCCAAAGCTGCCGCGAAAACGAGGCGAGGTAGCCCAACTCATTAAGCAAAACTGAGCTACAAACAGAGCCTCTGATTGCCTCCACGTCGATTCCTTCCTCCTTCTGCCTCTGCCCGCTTGTGCCTCATTGCCTTTGCGTGAACATGGAGAACCCAAAAGAGGAAATCGATTCGGAGAAAGAGATGCCAAAAGCGGAGGTGGTGGTCAAGGAGAAGGAGCAAGAGATTATTAGGAGGAGAATGGTTGGATTTCTATCCAATAAGATCAGCCGAGATGAATTAAAACCAGGAGATCATATTTATACATGGCGCCATGGTTATCTTTACTCTCATCACGGTCCTCTTTCCTTTCTCTCTCTCTCCCCCTCTTTTTGGTTTGTTTTGTTTTGTTTTTCGTTATTCAATCGTTTTTTGTTCTGTTATTAGTAGCAGCACCAAATTTGGCGTTTCTTGTTTTTCTCTGCAATTGAATTGTGACATATGCATAATTTTAGACGGTGAGTTTGTTGCTCATTTTGGTGTTTGTTTCAATTGTAAGTCTATCTATTTCATAATTTACCATATTAGGAAAAAATAGTGCCTCTAGCTAGATATTTTATGCTTGTCAATGTCTACATTCTCTTTTGATTGAGTATAGATTCAATTTCTGTTACCAAGTCATCAGTCTTTGTAAACCATTTTGGAATATTTTTATGCAATTATCTCAACTGAATGAGGGAATTTTTTTTGGGGGGGGGGGGGGGGGCGGTTAAGCACGAATTAGACCGTTATGTATGCAGAAAACAATGATCGTGTATCACACGGAAATTTTGCCCTCTTCTCTTGTAGCCCTTTTCAAATGTTTCTTGATATGTATGTCAATAGTTTCGATGTTTTATGAGTAGTCTACAAGGTTCTCAAATGTATTATTGATGTTTGGCATAGTACATCCAATGTTTGTAGTTTGTACTGTGTTCAGTGTTGTTCATTATGCTGGGGCTTTCCACAGGATTAAGAGGTTTATTGTTGGACGATCATGATGACGCTGACACTTATATAGAATTCCTTGGGACTTTCAGTTGTATGTTTAAGAATTTAAAGTTTCAACCTTTCCCTGTAGTTTCCTAGGGCCCTTGAAGGTTAAACTTGTTATCTTAATAGATTGCCCCATATGAACTGTTTTTAACTAGGATCCCTTAATTTGTTGGTAATTATCAGCTTGGATGCTCCTCTTTTTGTGTATCCAGGACATCCTATTTGTTGGTTTGACACTGGAAATCTAGTGTACACTGTAATTTCTCATGTCTTCTCTGTTTATCACCAGGCATATATGTTGGTGATGAAAGGGTAATCCACTTCACGCGGAGTGCAGAACATGAAATTGGAACAGGGACTGTGTTTGACCGCGTCATTTTCAGCTCATCTCCTTCGAATTCGTCGGACACCCCATGTCCAAGATGCGGGGATCAGTCTAAAGCTAGTGGTGTCATATCTTCATGTCTTGAATGTTTCCTGTATGGTGATGAACTGTATCGATTCGAGTATGGTGTGTCACCAGTGGTTTTCCTCGCCAGAGTTCGAGGAGGAACATGTACTCTCGCTGCCTCTGATCCAGCTGAACATGTTATCCATCGTGCTGAATTTCTGCTTCAAAATGGTTTTGGAGGTTATAACATTTTCAAGAATAACTGTGAGGATTTTGCAATATATTGCAAAACAGGATTACTGGTATTTACATCAGTCAGTTTGGGTCGTAGTGGGCAGGCAACATCCTTCATAGCTGCTGTTACTGCCATTGTTTCGTCTCCTCTACGTTTTATGACAACTAGCTTTCCTGGTCTGGCTGCTGTCGGTTGTAGCCTTTATTGCCTTAGTCGATTTGTGTCTGATATTGGAATACGTCGCGATGTGACAAAAATTCCTGTTGAGAGACTTGTTTCTCGCTCTGGATTGGATGGGTCCGACCCTGAATCTGAGACATGCTCAACCAGTGCATCTGAGACGACCAAGGAGGACTAGTTTCATATTCATAGGTTTGCAAGTAGGTTGGCTTTACCTTTAGTGTGCTCGAATGGTCATACTGCTTCTCATTGTACTTTTTTAACTGCATCCCTTATGGATTAATGCTGTTTTTATCAGAAAGTATTTCTTTTTTTTTTTTTTTTTGGTTTTGGCGATTGCTTTAAAAGTTCAAGTGGTATTTTGCGCATATGATTTTGCTCTTTTGCTGCTGATCTAATATTCTTCTGGTTAGCTGCAATATCTTTTGCATCTGATATGCATTGGTATATTGTTTGTTGATGTACACAGATGAATATTTTGGGAGCTAGATAAATGCAGTTCAACTACAAGATTTTATGGTTATTAACATATTTTGACCTTCAAATAGCTGAAAGCTTAAAATGGAAGATTGTGAATTGAAATCTTCTAGAGAAATCTCAAGAGCATTTTGTGCTTTATGACACTGAAATTTACGAATTCCCTGTCCCAAGCCCATCACATCCACCCACCCCGCCTCCTAAGAGAAAAAGGGTAGAAGAAAAACTGAAATTTCATCTAGCTCTCTCTTGTATTTTGTAATCAAGAAAGCTGTTTCAAATGCAAATGGGATACGAGATACATGCTTCTATTTCTCAAAAAAAGATAAAGGAAAGAAAAAAAGATACACTTTGGTAAGAAGAACACCAAGAATGGGGTGTTTTTCTACTGATGTATTAGTATTCTACTCCTTTGCCTCTTTTCACTTTAACTTTTAGCTCTTTATCAATTCTTTTTAATCAGTGACTCCACATTTCCTCTTCAAATGGGGTGTTTTTCTTGTAACCATAGCATGGAATTCCATGTGCCTATACTAGTAGTTTGCATATACCCTGAGATGCAACTGTGGTTCTATAACTTCTTCAGTTTTATTGCTTACTGCAGCTATCTCATGACTAATATTTGTCATCACAACTGTATGGTGCCCCATACGTGTGGTGGCTGTTTGCTTCTGTGATGAGTTGGCACTTATTTGATACAGTACTGTGATATTCAGTCCCTTTCAGTCGAAAGATTCTCCGTGCTGGCTGATTGCAGTTTTAGGCACTATGCAATCCGCAGCATGTAAAGGAATATGATCTTTGTCTTGGACATTTTCCAGAAAAAAAAAATATGACTTTCAAAACTCAATTTCTATGTTCTTTATAGAGCGAGGACACCTTTAAAGGATGAAAGGCATTACGCTTGGGGTATACCACATATTCTTAGTGGCTGACCGAAAGAGATGGATTGAAAGGGAATAGATTTTTGTCTGGGCCATACACCTCATTGCTTAGTTGACTGAGGTTCTGGTGTCGGATGGAATTGTTCAGATGTCTGGCATTGCCAGTTTCTGAGGTGATAGTGTGACCATCAGTTTTAGCACTCGTTATCGTGTGGCAAAGATGCATAATAAAGAAAAAGATCATCTTTTATCAGACTTTTGTTGTTAGAAGTGGGCTACTGCCGAATAGAGAAGGCACCAGAGTAAATCATAAAAACAGATTGCGCAAGAGAGATGGAAAAGAGCGGTAGGTCCCTAAAACCGGGTAGGTCCTTCAGCTAGAAATTGGAGGGAGGCATATGAAGCGAAAATGCTAGCTTTTCAGTTTTCAGCATAGCTGCTTATTTTTTCTTGTTATCCTCGACCTTGTGTTGCACATGTAGCTATCTATCTTCCCTGAGTTAATCGATCTTAATTTTCAGGGAGCTGGAAAATTGATGCGTATGCTGAATTGGCGGTGACCCATTGAACTTCATGTTCTGTATGAAGACAAGCTGCTTTATTCGGGACATAGGCGCCTTTACTCTTTATGGTTAAGTAAATGCAAAAGATTCCAAGTATTTCGGGGAGGTTGATGACTTCAAAGGCCATGAAAGGGAAATGCTCGTGTTCAATACCCAAAAGGCCCGGTCTCATAGCTTTTTGTGCTAAAATGTCAATGATTTATGTGTACTTGACCGCACTATTATCTTTGAATGGTTATAAAAAGTAATCAAAATTAGTAGTAAAAACTATTCTTTGAACGATTATAAATTTTAATCTTTTACAATTAAAAAATTATAATTTAGATATAAAAGCAAACGAGAACGCTTCAAAAACTAATTATTCGTAATTATTAGAATTTATAATCACTTAAAATAATAGGATGGAATTTTATCCTCGAGCTTGAGACAGCACATTTTGCTACATATATCCGACAAGTACATCTGGCCTGCCGAAAAAGATAAAACTGCATATTGGTCGGCAAAACTCAGCCCGAGATGACTCAATTCATCTTCACCCGTCTACAATCTGCTCACCTTTGAACCACCAAGAGCTTTAGCCATTTCTCTGAGCACAAACTTCTGAATTTTCCCAGTTGATGTCTTGGGTAGCTCTTGTCGAAACACCACCGTCTTAGGCACCATGTACTTTGGCAATTTACCCCTACAAAACTCGATCACATCCTTCTCAGCCGGCCTCTGCTTCACATCAGCTTTCAAGCTCACAAATGCACAAGGCGTCTCACCCCAGAATTCATCAGGCCTCGCCACCACAGCTGCCTCGTTCACTGCCGGGTGCATGTACAACGCAGATTCCACCTCAACGCTGCTCAGATTTTCACCCCCACTTATGATCACGTCCTTGGATCTGTCCTTAATCTCCAAGTATCCATCAGGGTGCATCACAGCAACATCTCCAGTATAAAACCAACCGTTTTCCCTCATGCTTTTTGATGTCCCTTCAGGGTCTTTGAGGTATCCAAGCATAATACACCCTCCTCTCAATACAAGTTCACCAAGAGTTGAACCGTCCCTTTTCACACTCACCCCTGTTTCAGGCTCAATCACATCTATTTCCGCCATCCCGAGTGTCCTCACGCCCTGTCTTGCCTTCAACCTCGCCCGCTCTGTCGCTGGCAATCTGTTCCATTTATTCTTCCAGGTGCAAGAAACCACGAGACCTCCTGTCTCGGTCAATCCATATCCATGACTGACCTTAAATCCCAGTGCTTCAGTCCTCAACAGGACTGCAGCTGGAGGTGGAGCTCCTGCTGTCAGTATTTCAACCGGGTTTTTGAGTGGCTCTCCCATGGGAAAATTCGATATCATGTTCAGCACCACGGGCGCACCGCACAAATGCGTGACATTGTGCTGGCGAATTGCTGAGTAAACCGCCGGTGCATCGAATTTTCGTAGACAAATGTTGGTTCCACCTACGGCGGCCATGCCCCAGGGGTAGCTCCAGCCGTTGGCGTGGAACATGGGTAGTGTCCACAAGTAGACGGGCTCTTTTGGGACCGACCATTCTATCAAAGAATCCACGGTAATGATGAATATTCCGCGGTGGCAGTGAACCACTCCTTTAGGGGAAGAGGTGGTTCCTGAGGTGTAATTGAGTATAAGGGGGTCAAAATCAGATTTAGGACGAACCCATTTGAACCCCGGATCTCCTTTCTGTACCAGAGACTCGTAAGTGCAATAAAAATCAGGAAAATTTGATGGAGGGATGGATGGGGATGCATCATCCGTGATGACGACTAACAGGGGGCGTTGAGAATTTGGTGGAAATAAAGATAAGGCTTCCAAGACTAAAGAAGTTGACTGGTAATCGACAAGGATAAGCTTGGATTCGCTATGGTGCAGGAGGATTGAAACCGTGCGGGCATCGAGACGAAGGTTGATCGTATTGAGAACAGCTCCGGCCATGGGGACAGCAAAGTGGGCTTCATACATGGCTGGAATATTTGGTGCCACAACGGACACCACTTGGCCTCTTTTGATGCCCAAAGAAACTATGGAAGAAGCCACCCGGAGGCATCTGACATGGGTATCTGACCATGTGTAGGTTGCGTTGTTGTAGACAACTGAAGGGCAATCGCCATAGACTGTGGCTGCTCTTTCAAGAAAACCAAGAGGTGTTAGAGGAGCTGAGTTTGCCGGTCCAGGCTTCAGCTGATCCATCAGTTGCTAGTTTTCAAGTTTCAGGGATAAGTATGGATAATGGGTGGTGCTGGATCCTATGTATACAGTCGAGTCGGGGGAGGACCTTGCTGAGAAACTGCTGAATTTTGCATTTTTATATTGGGATAGCTATAGAGTCGAGAAAATCTCGGGACACTTGCTTGAACGACCATGTGAAGTCAATGGCTGTACTTCATCCTATCAATCATTTAATTGTGGAACTGCACGCGACCGTTTTGTTTTTCTTCTTGTTTTTGGAGGCAGCAAATGGAATTTTTTTTTTTTTTAAAAAAAAACAACTGCCTCGTTGGGATTATCCTTTTTTAAAAAAAAAAAATTGACATTTTTCGCGAATATATTTTTCACTAACTTCTTTATTTGGTTCAACACAGTCTAATCTCATCCCATTAGTAAGGCTTAAGGGTTGTTGGCGCATACGTAAATCCGATTGTAAATGTTCTTATTTTATTCTTTTTAAAGATTTTATTTCAGTAAATTACTCTGTCATATCTCCCAAAAAAAAGAAAAGAGAAAGGATGTCAAATTTATAATGAAATTTCTGCATGGGATTGGATGTTCAAGTTTGTGGACGGTCAGAATGTCTTTAAACTTGAATAGTACAACCATCAAAGATTAATTACTCGAATTTAATAATTGGTCAACCGTAATCCTCAGAAATGCTCCCGTTGATCGCATCCACCCTTTATCTTTTCTCTGGTAAATCCATGAAAAAAAATTCATTTTGAATAATTAATTATATATCTTTCCTTTTCGTACAAAGTTTCAAACAAGAAGTTATTAGTTGCGTAGAGAACTGTAAAAGACTTGATTAAGAACTGGATTTGGATCATTTGTGTGATGTCCTACAACTATTATTAATCATACCAAACCTAGATAAAGATGCCGAATTCTAACATTATTTTTATTTCTTGCAAACCGAGGACTACTTGTTTGGTAACAAGAATGTAATCTTAATCTTGCCTAAAGATCCTTTCTCTTGAAAAATACCAACCAAAAGAAGCCCGAGAAAGTTCATTTACGCATGGATGGACATATACTTTCACGATGTGGTGTGAAAACGATTCAGGACCATGCAGCTTGTTTGTGGGAACTTAACTACTCAAGGTTTGGACTTATCTGAGTAGAGGGCCTAAAAGTTGGACTTATATGAGGAAAGGGCCTACAAGTTGGAATATGACAGACTCCACCAAGTGGATGTTTAAAGTTGTTTGTTAGCTTTTTTTTTTTTTTTCCCCTTCGAGCAACGACAGCATTCATATAATCTACTCGATTCTATTCCAGGAGAAGGGGAGAACTTAATCGATAGAAAACACCATTGGAGAAAGTCATTAAAAGTGACAAATCACAAATAGTGGCTAGTGAGAGGTCAAGGGTTAACTCAAAGTCTTTGTAATGATCAACAGATCAACTGGCTGTCGGCAAATCTTTGTTAACTGATAGGTGTTATTTTTCGTTCCCTCGAGATGGAAACCAAAAAAGGAGGGAGATTCTGTGGTGGTTCTTTCTTTAATATCAGACTCTCAAATTAAATTTAGTATTAAATGGTTAAAAACTTCACTAAGAGATACTCGTTAAAGGAAAGGTGCTCAAAAGGGATCATATTGTATATAAACTATAATTAGATGACAATAACACAAGGCTTGCATGAAAACCATCATTAATGTTATTTTCTAGGAAACATGCTTAATTGCAAATACAGCCCATCCTTGAGCATTTTCTCCTTAATCGCGGGCTAAACTGCCAATTTGTTCTTCTTTCTTCAATTAATTAATTGACGGCCGCTTAACCACTGCCGATTCTTAACATGGAAGATGTGATGTGAAACTACGAGGAAAGAAAAGAAAGAGAAATTGCTTTATGTTGTTTCAACCACCTCAAGTTTGGCCTTACGTGCGAAGCTTTATTATGTTACACCACGAAATACAAAGTGAAAGAGAGTGAAGAGGACAATTACACGAGACTCTGGAAAATAGAAGAACAATCTAAGTACTTGGCAGCATCACAAATGACCAGCAAAAGCTTCGGAAAAATCTGCACTAGAACGTTGACAATTCGAGATTATACCATCCATCATAAATTGTCCACCTGTTATTGATTGAGATTATCCGAGAGTAAAATTTGAATTTTAAATTTAAATACAGATGAGTTGTCATACATCAAATGTTGACAGTGTATATACTATCAATGTATAAAAAATTAATTTTTATTAATTATTCTTTTTCATAAGATAATTATCGTCTGAATAAATTTCCTTTTACTGTAGAAATAATTACTAGCTGATGTATTGGAGTAGAGGAAAACCCTTTACTTCAAAGTCGGAGAGACTGGAGAGAACTGAAATCTCTAACTCAAATCTCTTTTTTTTTTCTGCAACACTTCGGTGGTTGTCAAACATAACTTTATTTGCCATCTGTTGAAAATGGGCTAAAGCCAAACATTGAATTGGTATTACTACTATTTTGATTTTGTCATCATTCTATTTTGAGGTTTATTTTTTGTGTCCGAGACTATTGTCATGAATGATTAAAACAACAAATCCCAAGCTAAGAAAAGAGATGATGCGGTATATAGGGATTTTTTTCTTTTCCCTCTTTCGGGGGATGGGCTTCAAAATCACATAATGCTCACAAACATCATACATGGTCTGATGATTGGAATCTATCATCTAGGGTGTTTGGAACCTATCAAAAGATGATTGGACTTGGATATGAACTGAGCCCAGATGGCGCTGCCCATAATAGCCGGGGCGTCGGGCATGGCACAGTATGGGCTTTTCTATGTCCATGACTTTGACAAATTGAATTTCTACATGTACCGGAAAAAATACTTTCTACAAAAATTGGAGAAAGGAAAAGTGTGGCATTTTGAAAAGGGCCCAACCGGGTTCGAACCGGTGACCTCTTGATCTGCAGTCAAATGCTCTACCACTGAGCTATGGACCCCATTGTGGCAACCAGCTTCCATGATCAATATTATCAATCCAAATTTGTCTCCATTTGTTTACACCATATAGCATATATGCCATGTAGGTGAGAATCATATGATGAAAATCACGAGAGGTATTTCTACCTTTCGTACCACCAAAAAA
This sequence comes from Coffea eugenioides, assembly GCF_003713205.1. Lineage (NCBI taxonomy): Eukaryota > Viridiplantae > Streptophyta > Magnoliopsida > Gentianales > Rubiaceae > Coffea > Coffea eugenioides. The sequence goes on from NC_040041.1 coordinate 4,637,179, forward strand.
AAAAAAAAGGAGGTTTCTCTTAATGTTACATGACACTCTTACAATTTTAAAAATAGCACTTGCCTCTTTTACTTTTATTATTTGTGTAACAAATTTTTTAAAAACTCTAAACTACCATTTCACTTGCTAAATAAAAATATTTCTAAATCACTTTGTTCATTTCAAGAAAACAATGACCTTAAAAATAATCTCTTGTGGTACTACCACATCACAATGCTATACCCCATAAAACTATAAATTTTAAAAATAAAAAAGATATTTGAAAAAAATATACTTGCATCAATTTAATTCTATATGCTCAAAACCGTTTTCTTATGAATTTTTTATTTTTTCCAACATCTTCTCAACCCTTGTTCAAACCATTAAACTATACCAATCATTATAAAAATCAATCCAAAATAAACAAATAAATCATATCCCACTTTATAATAATCACAAAAAAGTAAAAAAATAAATAAAATTTAATTTATTATAATTTACAAATAAAATATTGCATAGTCATCCAAAAAATATAAGTAAAATAAAATGATGGAGAGAAGGGAAAAAGAAGAAAGCAACTTTTGTTTTTTGTTTTTTAAAATTTTTGAACTCTATTTATTTGATATGTTGTGAATTATATGTCAAGTGAGAATTAATATAATATTTTTACAATTATTACAGGTGATAAGTAATATTTCTAAAACTTAAGTGATATTAAGAGAAACCTCAAGGAGGTCGTAATAATTTGAAGTCACTTTTTTTCGACATAGTGACCGAGTTTTTATATCTCAAAGCCTTTTTTGGCGCAATGGCAACATGTGCCTTTCGACTCAGCACCTTTTTCATCCATATTTATTTGCTAACATTTTATTGTGGTCATTCTCCAAACGTTCTTCCCACTGATCTTTGGATGAGTGGCTGCAAACTTTGAGTTTCAGTACTTTCAGTTTCTGTTCAATATAATTTGGACTGAGCTAACATGGACGGAAACTTTCTTCTAGATTGATGGCTTATTCGATTCACAAAAATGTATTTGCATTCTTGCTCTATTAGGCTCCAAACATACAATTTGTTTGATCAGATTCAAACCTGATAACATCAAATTAAGTCAAAATCAACTCGATTCACAGCCTTAACTTGAACCAAAATGGACGAGAAGTTTTCATCGGATCCATGGTTTGGAAGAACACTTTCTGCATAACAATACCATACAGGTTGTAGGTATTATACAAGTCACTGTTCTCCAGTCTGCCTAAGCAAAAACTTGTGAATCTTGCCGGTGGATGTCTTAGGAAGCTCTTCAGTGTCCTAGGCACCATGAAAAGCGGCATTCTTGACTTGCAAAACTACTCTCTCACATCCTTCTCCGATGGTTTCTGATCAATCTCCACTCGGCGTCTCCCCCCAAAACTTATCCGGTCTTGCCACCTCCTCATTCACAGCCGGATGAGTATACAAAACAGATTCAATTTTTCTTTCTTTTGTAAATAGCCTTCATCTTATTCCTGACAACATCAAAAAAAATTTCTATTCTAATTCAGTTTTCTTTTTCTTTTAAATTATACTAAAGAAAGCAGTATTAATTTTTTTCCCTTTTTGACATGTCAATGTGAATACTGACTGATTCATCTTCTTGACATGTTTAATGCTTTCAATTTAATGAATAATAATGTGTATTAAAACATTAGTGTTGTGTAGAAGAAGGTTACAAGATTTTGACTAGGCCAGGTGCTAAAACTAATGTAGGCTTTTTCTTGAACCAATCTTTTGGGCCAATGAATACACTGCCCATTTGTAAGTTGGCCTATTAATAAGACGGTGATGGGTCCTTATTATTCATGTACTTGCATAAGCCCCATTTGTACAACCTTTTCAAAATTTTAGGCATGAAACAAGTGCAATTTCTGCTTTAGGTAATGCCTTTTCAGTTTTAAGTTTTTTTTTTTTTTTTTTTGAACACGATAGATTCTAATCCAATCTAGACGAAAGCCTATGCACCTATTGGCAAAACTTCTTGGATTTTTAGAATGCAAACCCAAAGGATTCGATTTTTTGACCTACACCCAAGTAGAGTTTTAAAACTCTTTTTTGATGGCCAACTACTCCTTTTTCATTAATTTTTAATTCACCATTTGAGAATGTCACATAAAATGCACATAGGAGTATTATTTATCTATAACGCATCATCTTTCATGTTTCCCTATAGTGAGAGTTGATATTTCCCTTTGTTTTTTTTTTTCTTTCCTGATGGGTCAACTTCATTGTTGCTAAGCTTATGCTATGGTAGTACCGACCCTGGCATTGGGTATATTTGGCCATTGTTTCATTCTCCATAGTTGCTGAAATTCAATGCATCACGGGTCACCGCCCCCCACCTCAAAATCACTTTGTCTAGCCATGTATACGCTAAACAGAACTTTTCACTAGAATCCACCTTTTCCACTCTCATCAACTTCTTCACAAAACCTATTTATGAACTTTCACATGAAAGTGTACGATGGTTATGAATCACTTTAGTTTCCAGTCTCTAATCACAAGGGTTGCTTATTCTGGATCACCGCAGATATGTGAACTGCACTCTTAAAAGTTCCAAATATGAATTTATCAAGCGAGTTCCATAAGAGTGAGTGAGTGACTATAAAAATAAGCAGTTGGGATCCTCTGTGCCACTATTCGATGCCAAATCCAGTGTCAATTATATTTAATTGGACCCTTATGTTGCTCAATTTACGATATAGACTTCTTTTTTTTTTTCAGGATCCAACATTCATCAAAGTGATAGTTTATAGATAATGGAGATGTTTTATCATATATTGAACTATTGTTACAAAGTTTCATTTTTTTAAATATACTTTCATGTGTCCGTGATTATAATATTTTACTTTTTTAAAATTCCTCCATAGATTGTAATTTTTTTCAAAAATATAATGTACTGTGCGTAGCACGGGCATTTATACTAGTTTAAATAAACAACATATGACAAATTAAATAAATAGGACACTTGGCATAAATATAGAAGTGGCACTGAATTGTCACTGAAAAAGTGGCACTGAGGATCCCGTGTGAAAACTAAGAGGTAAACATTCTTAAATTCATAGAATTTGGCCTGAAGCTAAAGTACGTACTTATTTAGGGTTAATCACATTTTATCCCCTTAAAGAATACCCCATTTCTCAGTTTACCCCCTAACCTTTATTGATCATTATCAGCGTCACCAATTTCAATTGATGATTATTAATCAGGTCACAAATTCATCTTAAGATATTTTCTTGGGAATAAAATGAGAAACTAGAAAGGAAAGAGGAAAACCCAAAATTAAAAGAATTGAAAGGCTAAAAAAATTATATTTTAGGAAAGTGATTTGAATATTTTTTTTAATCATTTAAGGAGACGATAGATCTCTACAATTCCTCTTTTTTAATTTCAATCATTAAGGTGAAGGTTTTTGTGGGAAAGAGGAAGAATTAAATAAAGAAGAAAAAGAAAAAGAAATAAAAAAAAGGAAAACAAGGTAAATGAAAAGTCAAAATAATCCAAGGGCAATTTTGTCCTAAAGGGGGTTAAGTGAGCAAAATTAAAGGTTAGGGGGTAAACTGAGAAATAAGGTATTCTTTAAGGGGATAAAATGTGATTAACCCACTTATTTATTGCTTTCTACCACCTCCCTTTTCTACATCTGCATGGTTTCTTGGTTGACAATTTGGTCATCATGGAGAGAGGAATCATGTGACCGAGCAAGTCGAATTTAACTCTTAAGGAATTGAAATCTGATGAACAATCAAAGAAACAAAAATGTGTACTTTAGTACATATTGGTATAGCCGTGTAAGATTAATGGCACTTCACCAATGGCCGCTTGAGCTATTAACTGCAGTATATTTGTCACTCCATTCGCTTCTCAAATTGTAACCACACACACATGGATACGTGTAATCCAATCCGATACACTTGTTTATACTGTGCAGGGTTATTGGTGAGAAAGGAAAAACAAAGAATTAATCTTATAAACATTGATAGTGTATAAATTATTGCATAATTTAAATTTTAAATTCTAATTGCATAATTTAATTGCTATAGGAGTCTTACAGCTATATATATCTAACATTAATAATGTATTTACTGTCAGCAGTGTATGTAAGATTAATTAAAAAAAAATAAAATTTGCCTTTCATAACCTATTGAAGTTTCAAAAGACGCACTTCCCAATCTAATGGTTTTAGGAGTATTATATATCTTTTGGAACGGGCAAAGAAAGAGTAGTATCTTTCATGCCATGAATTTCATGAAAAACTATGGAAATTAGTACTTGACAATACCACCTTTTTGTTTTTCTTGAATGAGAAGTGGAGGGGGAAAAGAAAAGGAACCAGTAAAAATAAGAAGATTTTGACCGTTTCACGGCTTAACCCTCCTATGAAGTGTCCTCCATAAATGCCTGCTCCAAGGCTGCTATTTGGAACATTCATCTAATGCAGCTCATTGAAAATTAAATGCACATGTATTGGTTGGTCAGCAAAAGCCTGCCTTTGAGATTTATGGATTGCGAATTACTCATAAAACATTTGCCAATCCAATGTACTGTCCCGAAACAATAAGCTTATAAAAATGTGTAGATTCTGAGGTAGAAACCTGGAAATTGAACCGAAGTCTTGACCAAGTCTGAGAGTTTCTGTTAGTACAAGTTTTTAGAGGGGCGCGTCCAAATTTGAATTCAAATGTCGAATGCTATAGTACAAAATATAGTGAAAAAAAAAAGACTATACAAAATATAGGGAAAAACGATTCCTCAATTTGAAGCAATACGTTTGTTTGGATTGTGAATTATTAGAAATATTTTTACTGTAGCACTTTTTGTGATGTGATGTATGTGAGATAAAAAGGTAATTAGAAAAATAAAAAGGTGTGTTGGAAATTGTAATGATGATGTAAGCAAATATATTTTGACAAATAAACCGCAATCCAAACAAACCCTTGCCAGTTCAATCAGGGTAGCCGGTTAGCTAATCGGAATGGATTAGCATTTGAACCGGACGAAGAAGAAACGCGTTCACTGGTCCACGATTTGCAAATTTATTTAACTAGTAAAATTCAGAAAACCCGCAAATTTAACCTCCACTTCAACAATCATAATATTTGTAATAACTCAAATAATATTTAACCTCCATCCGTTTTGACCCGTGATTTATTAGGTTGATCCAGTAACACATTGTCCTGATGACTTTATTAGGTTGATTTTCATGAGGCCTAATTAACTATGCTCTACGATTAATGAAATTCGTTGAACTTTTATCTAAACTAGTACAACTTTGGTATAATCATGATTATTTTTACACCAACTTAGTTGTCAGAGCTGATAATTTTATGTTTTCACCAAATATTGTAAGAATTACATAACTAGATAGAATTAAACCAAAGTTCAACTTGAAAAGCCCTGAATGCGAAAGCCCTAACATAGATTTAACCAGTAGTATTTAGTTTAATCTTAACATTTTAGTGACGAATTTTTTCACTCCGCCATTCATTTTATCATTAATTGGTAGGTTTAGCTGGTTGGGAAGATGGATTTTGCTATGCTATAATATTGCCGCCATTATTGGAGAGACTTATGAAAGCTACAAGACCTGTATTAAGAAAACTGCGAGAGAGTGGATGCTATCCGCTACACAGCAAGGCCTGCACCAACAGTAAGAATCACATTTGGAATTTTTAATGTTCACAAGGTCCATATTTTCACTCCTGTAGCTTGTAATTGATCTCACATCATGGGTTAAATTTCTTGGCAACGTCATGAACTTCCTTTGTAGTATGGATCGTGTTGGAGTCTCCAATATTTTCTAAAGAAAAAGAGCAAATTCTTCAGTTGAAGCTTTTGAAAGAGTAACTAGGTAGGAATATATAGAGAAAAAATATATTTCTAAAACAAAGTTAAAACATTTAAATGCCAACATAGTTAGAACATATAAAAGCAACCGCTACATGCAGCAAAACACCGACTTCATGATTTGCTGGACGCGGAATGCAAATTCGGCCAATGTAGCTGGAGCTTTTAATGGCCACCTGTTCTAACTAAGTAACTTCAAAATCATTTCTTTTTTTTTTTCTTTCTTTAATTGCTTTTTTCTTCTGTATATAATTTCGCCTGACACATTCGTTATGACAAGGAGAGAGGCATTGGCAGAAAGATTGGAGAGAAAATTTTCGATTATCTTCCTTTCATTCATTCATTTATTCATGGATAAATTCAAACCCCGTCTTGCAAATTCATCTCCATTAACCCCATTAACATTTTTGGAAAGAGCTGCCATTGTTTATGGAGACTGTACTTCCATAGTTCACAACACCACCACCACCTACACCTGGTCAGAAACCTATACTCGCTGCCTCAAAATCGCTTCCTCCATTTTATCCCTCGGCATCAAAAGGGGCGATGTAGTTTCCGTGATCGCCCCGAATATCCCAGCTATGTACGAGCTCCAATTCGCTGTCCCAATGGCGGGTGCTGTCCTCAACAACATCAACACCCGGTTGGACGCGAGAACCATTTCTGTTCTCCTCCAACACTGCGAATCAAAGCTCGTGTTCGTGGACTACTATCTTAGATCAATAGTCTTGGATGCAGTTTCCATGTTCCCACAACATTTGACGGCCCCAGTGCTCGTCCTCATTGAGGATGATGATGCTGATATGGAAGTGGAACCCTCATTGTCAAGAATTCATGGTTTTCTTGATGCTAGTTATGAGGGTTTGGTGAAGAAATCAAATATTGACGAGTTTGAGTGGGTCAGACCTAATAATGAGTGGGATCCAATGACGCTGAATTACACCTCTGGCACGACCTCATCGCCCAAAGGTGTGGTGCATTCGCATAGATCCCTCTTCATCATCACTTTCGATTCTCTAGTAAATTGGTCAGTCCCAAAACAACCCATTTATTTATGGACTCTTCCTATGTTCCACTCCAACGGGTGGAGCTACACTTGGGGGATGGCCGCCGTGGGCGGCACAAATATTTGCCTTCGAAGAGTCGACGCTGGAATAATATACGCATGCGTAGGATTGCACGATGTCACACACATGTGTGGTGCACCCGTGGTGCTGAACATGATAGCAAATTCTTCCCATGCAAAGTCGCTCAAAAACCCCGTGCATTTCCTCACTGGCGGTGCACCTCCACCTGCCACCGTGGTTCTTCGGACGGAGTCTTTAGGATTTGTTGTTAGTCATGGATATGGATTGACTGAGGTGGCCGGAGTAGTTGTTTCTTGTGCATGGAAGCCGATGTGGAATGCATTGCCGGCTACCGAGAGGGCTAAGTTGAAAGCAAGGCAAGGAGTGAGGACTCTGGGGATGACTGAGGTGGACGTGGTGGAGCCGGAGACAGGCGTTAGTGTGAAGAAAGATGGGTCGAGCATGGGTGAAATTGTACTTAGAGGTGGATGTTTAATGCTGGGGTATCTCAAAAACCCTGAGGGGACCTCAAGATGCTTGAGGGAAAATGGTTGGCTTTATACAGGAGATGTTGGGGTGATGCATCCAGATGGGTACTTAGAAATTAAGGACAGATCAAAGGATATTATCATCAGCGGTGGGGAGAATGTGAGCAGTGTTGAAGTTGAGTCTGTGTTGTATACCAATCCTGTGGTGAATGAGGCTGCTGTCGTGGCTAAGCCTGATGATTATTGGGGTGAAACGCCATGTGCTTTTGTGAGTTTGAAGGAGAATGTAAGGAAAAAGCCCAGAGAAAAGGATATTATTGAGTTTTGTAGAGCAAGGTTACCTCATTATATGGTGCCTAAGAATGTGGTTTTCATGGATGAGCTTCCTAAGACTGCTACAGGAAAGATTCAGAAGTTCAGCCTCAGAGATGTTGCCAAGAAAATTGGGATGTTGCCACAAGCTGCAGCAGTAATAAGTCGGATGTAACATTGAGGAAATTGTCAAATGATGAAATTCTTTGTGAGGTTTTACTTAGAAATTGCAATTGGTTTTTATACTTTGTGAAAAGATATCAAATTGATTGTGGTCGAGATGAACAACAATCTAGTGCAGTCAACAGATCATTGATTTCTGAAATTGTTTCGTGAGTTTAGACACATAAGGAGATTGTTTCAGGATACCAAATGCCGGTTATTGTCATTGATCATGTATATTTCTCTAGTTGTTCTTCTTTGGAAACGACCGTCTATGATCTCCAACATTTACATGTGCTATACCTAAAAGTTGTATTGATGATTGGGTTCAGTTTTGATGGAACTCTATTTGCTACTTAGTATCGAAACTATAGATATTTCAACATGAACTTCTGGAAAGCATATTAATTTACTGGTGGCAGTGAACTGAAGTCAGAATAGCATGAAAAAGTAGGCAAAAGAAATAAATATTCTCACCGCTATAGAATTTCAAGAAAGCTCATAATTAAATTTGTTGGTTCTCCTTTCCTAGTTCTCGCTTTACATTTTTCAGATTTGGGAGTAAAGTTGAAGGAGAAAAATCGATCACAAATTGCCATGCGATCAGGAGCTGTATAGCTGCTTGATTTTACATTGGGGTGTCCCAGTCCAAAAACAACCAGGAAAGTGGTACTTTTTTTTCGACACAGGGGTGTTCGGGTCAATTATTACGGGGCCCGACTAATCCCCTGCAACCCGAGCCCGGGCCGGCGCCCCAACCCGACCCTAGCACGTTAAGTGCGCGGAGGAATCCAGCAGAGTTGAGACTCGAACTCGGGACCTCTCGATCCCTGTGGGAGGAGGTTACCGGACCATTCACACGGGGCCAGAAAAGTGGTACTTGATTATACATTTCTTCAAAAAATGACAACCAAAAGAAACAAACTGGTTAAAATAGAACGAAGGACCAAGCTAAGTCAACTAAGTGCAGTCTGTCCCCATCCGTCCTTTCCTCTTCTAACAGTCTGGCTCTTTAGCGTTTGTTGACACAATATAAAAGGGGGAGAGTCTAATTAAAAGTGCCCATCCCATTTATTATTTGGAAAGGTAGCACTGAAATTAAATCATATTCCTAGCCTGTGGAATTTTGTTTCCATTATTGACACTTCCACATCAATTTAATGTGACAGGTCAATGAAAATGTGCAACCACAAAAAAATGCAAACAATAAATGTTGTTGGTTATTTATGCTAACGACGGCCTTAATGAGCTTGATTGCAAGGTAATGTGGGGCATGATAGATAAAAATACTGTGATTTTGAGGATTGAAAGTGCTATGAAAGGCAGGATTAATTACATTTGCCACCCAAAGTCGGTAACACGTATATAAGGGAGCTAGGTTCAATCCATTAGCGGTACTCTTTAAAGTGTTTGAGTGCTTCTTTCGTCCCATTTTGATAGTTCACACAATTCAAGAAAAATTAGTTAATTTAATTGGAAGAATAAATGTAGCATAGACAGTATTTTGCTGAAATACTCTTACATTGATTACAATAGCTGAAATACCATGAAAAGTTGCACCATTCAAGATATGAATTCACGCAATTAATGAATAAAATAGGTTATACTCATCGATAACAAAGTACATTAAATAAGAATATTTTAATTAGGAAATAAAAACGGCGTCTCTCAAATGGGATTTAAGATCATTAAATGGTTCGTTGGTTAATTGGCCTTCTTTAATGTTATAGTTGGGCGATAACGGTGAGAACTTGGTTGGGTTTCCTTTTCGTAATCAATGACCTAGCCGGTAATGGCCCCCGTAGTCGAAGAAAAGCAACATTTGTGAGTAAGCCAACTATCCAATTGTTTTCCATGTTCGACTTACTCTGGCAATCAGGTCTCGGAGTTTCTGAGCCAACCACAGGCCAAAAAGTGATGCTGCAAGTGCAACTCTTGGTTTTTTATGGCCGAAAATGTAGTTTACACTTGCCATCAATCATCGATGTTGGAAGGGTGTTGATGTTCCGTGTTCCATATCCTGATTGTTTGAGATAAGATTTTATGTAGGATTTGTCAAACACTAAGATCAAACAATTTCCAATTCATTGATGATTCAGAGAATATGAATACTTTGATTATTATTATTAAGTTGCATCCTTTTCTTGGTGAAATTGGCCCTATTAAACTGCCGACCGACCAGTGACCACATCGTATCTTAGGGGATGCTCCAATTCAGGTAAATGCGAGCAAGACAGAACTCAACTTGTCAGAGGTGGGCAACTGGTGCTCCTGTCTCTGCAGTCTCTGTACTGATCGGCGGCCGATTACCAGCAGGCTAATAATTTAGATTGGGCTGCAAAGGGTCTATCTGGTCTTCTAGGAGCATTGATCTTTAGGCCCATATTTGGCAGTGTAAAAAAACTTGCTTCGTGGACCTGAAATTCATCTGATCTTTCCTGTGTAAGGCACAACATTTTTGCTCGAATTGAAACAAAGAAATGAAATCATTCGGGAAAAGTGCTTAATTTGAAACTAAAAACCTGTACAAAAAAAATCTTGATTTAGGATCTCTGTTTGATTGGGTGTAAGATATTTTCCAAAGAAAATTTTTTCAAAGAAAATAAATGCTTTCCTATTCGTTTCCGGTGTTTGGTTGACTAGTCCGGCCTCCTGGAAATTTAAGCCCATTAGATCTCGAATCCAACCCACAGCAGCACCTTGCATCCTAACATACATTTTGCTTCGTCATGCCTACCATCCACGTTCTTTTCCCCCTTGTCACCACAACTGCAAAAAACTCCCCCCAGTACCACCACTTCCTCCTTGCCAGTCCCAACACCATCCCTAACGCATCCCCGCGGCAAAAGAAAATCATCATCAATGGGGAAGTCTTATGAAACAACAAGAAGTTTTTCAAAAATACCAATAGCTGGCAAATGGTATTGTAGAAATTAAGATTCATCAGGTTAGTTCATCAATAAAGAAGTATCTTTTCTCAAAGATCTATACTCCAATATCAAAATCATGATCAGATAGGTAATCAAAATCAGAATTTGCTTGTAAGATGTAAAAGTCGCCCTTGATTGACAAAGCAAGAATTTGGGTGTTTAGAGAGAGGTTGCCATGGAAAAATACCAATGCGATCACCAAGGAATCATATAGGTAAAGACTGTGTGACAGATTTGAGTTCTTAACTATGACCTTTGAAGCGTAGTGGACACGCCATTATCCTTTCTTTAAATGAAGTGACGGAACGTGAGGAAATAACTTCAGTAGGACAAGAAGGGAAATTGTTTTTCACCCGTTGGTGTAAAATATTTTCCGGCAGAAAAGATTTTCCCATGCACTTGTGCAACCAAACATTGGAAATTCTAGAAAATATCTTCCGGAAAATATTTTCAGTCCAATCAAACAGACCCTTAAAGCGAAAAAAAAGGGTAGGAAACATACCTGTGAAGTGAAGCTCTGTTGTTTCTACTTTCTCAGTGTATCTAGACTATCTCTAATATGAAAAGAATATAAATTTTGATTTTTTTAAAAAAAATATTTATCTAACAAGAGAGGGATAAAATTTAAGAAACTAGGGATGGAGCAGAGAAATTAGAACCTATAAACTCTAATTCGTGGGACCTCAACCTTAATCATTAAACTAAAGCTGCTTGGCAAAGAGATAAACTTTGTTATTATACATGGTATTATTTGTCTTGTACCAAGGCGAAATATCCTTTCCCGCTAAAAAGAAAGCCATAGAATATTCTATTCTTTTTTCCAATTTTCTTTCTTGATAGCAATATGAAATGGTTTTGCAAGGCAACAAAAAAGCAATTCCAAAAATTCCCTCCTAATATGGTTATGCATATTGCTCATCATTTCTTTGGGTACGTGGATTCTATTTTGTTTGGCAAAGTAAACATAAATAAAAAAAAATTGTTTTTGGAACTTTGTGTGCCATCCCATGAGAAAACTAATAAAGGCAACTTATTTCTATATAAAAAAAAATTGCACATAAGTTCCTATTCCAACAATAAATTTCTGCAATGCAAAAAACAAAAATGCAAGTAACTTAAAAGCTAGCATCAACATCCTTGATTTATGGCTATACTGTTATCTATCCCAGTGTGAACGCCCATACAGATTTTCCCATACGCTTACGTCCAATGATCCAAAAGAAGATTACATATCGTTATACCAAAATGAACAAAATAGGGACCTTAATTCTGTGGATTGAGTAAATGTAAGCCACCGTAGAACGACCGACATTGTCGTTGACTTGGAAAATAGAATTAAATTTTGGAGAAAAAATGAAGTGCATTTCACACTCGGTTCATTAAATTCAATGGAAAATCTGAAATCACATGTTGACTTAAAAAGGAAGAAAAAGAAAAAATCGATCTAAATACGACATGAGCTGTTGTATACTATTTGTAGGGTAATTTTTAATGTTATAGGATTAAACCAAAAAAAAAAAAAAAACATAGCTGCCACAGATGAAATTGAGCACAATTTTGTAAAGAAATAGCCCACATATGTAATTTTAATGTTATAGGATTAAACCCAAAAAAAAAAAACATAGCTGTAATCTCGTTCACCTCCCAAAAAAAAAGATATATATATATAAATATAGTGCACTCATTGTATTCGATTTTCTTAGTGTAATAAATAGATGGTATTGAATTAAAAATAAGGGGTTATTTCATCGATTAATTTTTTCTACATCATTATCATATACCCTACTAGATCTAGATGCATGGCCCATTGTGTGAATTTGAGTTTGAACACGGAGGAGATTTGCACTAATAGTAGCAATTGTGTGCAACAAATACACTTTCAAGTTCCAAATCTTCAATTTCATATATGGTTGCAACCCCAACCATTTGTGCATGCCCATTATTTGGACACGCATACATAGTAGATTTTGTATTGTACTATTACCATTAACTTTTTCTTTATAAAAAAGCATAATTTTATTAAAATAAATCCAAACTAACGGTTAAAAAGTACATAATACATGACATAGATATAAAATTTAACTAACTAACATATATAACAGGTCAAAAAATTAACAAAGACATAACAGTGAAGCTCCAAAACTGTTACATTACCATTAAGCTTTTGAACAGGAATGCATAACAACTGCTGTAGGATAGAGTATTATTTGAAATAATTACTGTAACACTTTTTGTGAAGTGATGTATGTGAGATAAAAAGGTGATTGAAAATATAAAAAGGTGAATTAAGAAATGTGTTTACGATACAAACGAAATATTATTTGGGATAATTTGCTATCCAAACACTCCTATTGACTGAAGATTAGTACCGGGCAATCACTCAACTTAGTAGTTAACACTAGTGTTTTGATCTTTTCTTAGACGAACAAATTTTTTTTTTTTTTTGGGGGTTGGGACTTGGGAGAATTGAAGAGCCGTAATGATAGGAGCCACCCCCAAAACAGAGTCAGCGTTCATCTACTGCACGTAATCACCCCCTTCCAACTTTGGGAATCGCATCATGAGCGTCTCCACCATATTACGTCGTCAATTTAGAAACAAAAAGAGGCCTTTTCAACTTCTGCTCCCAAATTAGCTTTATTTAGTGGCGACTGGCGAGCCAATGATTGTTCACACTTGCAATCCAAGTTACAAGTGCTTGCCAAGGCTCGCGCTAGTGGTTCAATTTTTATTTCAAAAAAATTGTCGTTTTCTCATAATTTCGATTAGAATCCCACGAATTTGAGATTAAAATATGTTGAAAAACCTTTGATAAGTGATCGATAAATAGTCAAATACAGCCTACTGCCTATTTATATTTGTGTCATATAGCTAATTTCAGCTATAAAGTGTAGGATGTTAAATAAAAAAGATTTTTTTAACGGATATTTAATAGATAATGATTTATGCATTTAAATCAAATTTAATTTATCAAATAAATGCAACTTTTTTTATGCCTTCATTTTTGGTATTTTGCTCTTGAAGATGTGAATAGAATATAAATAAGAAACTCACACTTAGTTTAATTTCCACTTAAATTTGAGAACGTCATTGTAGCACATTGTCTACTTACTAGAGCTTGAAAAGAAACGAAAGGCAAAAGAAACTTGTCAAAACTCATACCACAGCCTCTGTGCCAGCATGTCAAGATTTTGGCCGCAATCTTGGAGGAGAAAACAAAAGAAATTACCTTTACATGTGATGTGACAGACAGCATCTTTTTTTGACAAAAAGAATGTGACAGCACCTTCACGTCACAAAATGCGAAATGACTTTTTAGGGATAATTTCTAAAACCTCCCTTAAGGTTTCAGACAGTCTCACTCCCTTCCCCTGAAGTTTTCAAAATATTAGGAACCTCTCCTAATAGAATATTGAGTCCCACTCTTTACATCATCATAGACAAAATGACTTAAATACTCACACAACTTATCATATATTTCAAATTATTTGGACAAATTTATTTAAATTAGTTATAAATATGGTTAATTGAATTAACGATAATATAAAAGTGCAAATAATATCTAAAATGCCATGAGAAATAGGGCACTAAATTCAGGCACCCTACTATGACTGATGTATGGCATAGAAAACTGCAAGAGCAAGAAGTCCCTTCAATTAGAGCAAGAGAAGAAGAGATTTTTAACCCATATGTGAATATTCTCGCCATTATTGTATAGGATTTAATAGCTCTTTAAACCATATTTTCAAGTTAGTCTTTAAAAATTTTGTACTGAAAAATTGTTATTCTTTGGCAGCTTATGCTGATATAGTTGTTGTTTGTGTATAACAGATTATACTTAGCTGATTTTTTGTTTCTGAAACCTCCCCTAAAATTTCATTATTACTTAATTGCCTAGGTATTGTTCGAATGAAATTATCTCACTACTGCAAGGTTTGAGGGCATTTGTGATATCAGGTTATTTTCTCTCTCCAAATCCTGCTTTTTTATTGTTTATCTTTTTGAATTGGGTAGAATTTAATACTAACTCCTTACTTCTAAGAAAGGTCTTTAATATTTTAGAAACTTCAAAGAAGGGGAGTGAGACTGTAAAAAATTTCAAGGAAGGTTTCTGAAATTATCCCCGACTTTTTTAGATCATATGAATTCCCTCTCGCCTTAATCTCAACTGGTGTCCATATCTTGACTACAATATTGATACTACTAGTTCACATCATAGTATTAATGTGTATTAATCGGTCGAGCCAACTTTTTCTGCCAAGAATTTTCCTACTAATGCTAGATTTATTCAACTACGGAAATGAATTTATTTATTGAATAATCAGATATATTTTATTATTTGATTGTATTATGCATCGTTATTAATTTGATCTAGCTGTGGATCATTCTGATAAAAAAAATGGTTGCGCCGAGAGTTTTGAAGCAACTTGTTGCCTGTCCGTCTTGCTTAGACTTTCAACACAGAGAAGATTCATCCGATATTCATATAATAATAAGAGATTCAAGATTCAATAATATTTTGGTCTGAGAAGTTCCCGCTAGCCACTAGGAGTCTATGACCAGCCAGCCACAACCATTTTTCAGCATCCCTATTTCCCATATATGTTTATCCAATATAAACAATTCCATATTTTGATCTCCAAACCAACCAAACTCTTATCGGCTTGCAGAATACCGTACCCCGTAACGGATTCATTTCTATTCTCCCTCCCAAAGCTCATTTACAGTTTGTGTTTATCACTTCCAAGGCCAACTTTCACACACTCACACACTGATAAAGACAACCCATCGAACAAATACTATTAAAAAAAGAAATACTACTCTATTACTTTATCCCACCCCATTTGGTCAAAATCCCAAATCCTTTATCCATATATACTATATATGTATGCATTGTCTCAGCTAGCAATTGCATCCCATCCGCTGTTCTTTCCATAGTCCAAAATGGATCGCTCTACTAGCGTTTCAAGGCGTGATCCAAATGGTGTTGAAAATGGAGCGCCTTTGCAGTCTGAAGACGATGCCTACAACCATGCCACTGGTAACAAGAAATCAGATGATAGAGTGGAGGAGAATGGCATTGAATCAATAGAGAAGATCTTTGAGTCCAAAGAGGTGCCATCATGGCAAAGCCAGCTGACGATAAGGGCCTTTGTTACAGCCTTTGTGCTGGGAATCTTGTTCACTTTCATTGTCATGAAGCTGAATCTCACAACTGGGATTATCCCTTCTCTCAATGTCTCAGCTGGGCTACTGGGGTTCTTTTTCGTCAAGACCTGGACAAAGTTTCTTGAGAAATCTGGGCTTTTGAAGCAGCCTTTTACTAGGCAAGAAAATACTGTCATCCAAACCTGCGTTGTTGCAACCTCTGGCATCGCTTTTAGCGGTAAATATCTCAGACTTCCAAAATCAACATGCATGTTTTGCTATGGAGATATTACTACTTGTGTTTCTTCCTTTTTTATTTTTTTTTTCCTGGGATCAAGTAGCATAAAGTTATTGTTTGAGGGTCTAAGACTAATTTTTACGTGTCTGAAATTAGAAATCAACCAGAATTAAAGGTAACATTTAAGGGTCCAAGGTTAATTTTCATGTATCATTAGTAGGACTAGGAGAATAAAATGATATTTTCATCTCTGGCGGCGAGTCGGTGGTGGCCCTGGTGCAGAGTTTCGCCTTTTAGGTGTTAGTCACATGTTCCGGCGTGGCCTGAAGAGTAATGATGGGTGGGGAAATCGAGATTGATTGATGGAAATTGGGATGTATGATGAAACCATGGATTATTTGCTTATGCTAATGGAGTCCAATGAAAATCGGCACTTTGAGGGTCCCGAACGTGTGAATATAGAGAGTTTGGGGGACACTGTTGGAGCTTTCACTAATAATTCATTTCATTTAGCGGCATAGAGATATATTTCAATCTGTTCTTTTCTTTTAGTTTAGTGTCAAAATCACCGCTTCCTAATAGCATAATAATGGGAAAATGCTATGCATACGGTTGGAAACTTTTATGCAATCATGTCTTTAATGCTGAACTTTCCGGTTGGAATCTTGGTTGAGAGTTCTTGCTTGCTGCCTTTTCCCTCATCCAACTTGGGGTAAAAAAAGAACAGAAACTTTGCCTTTCTTCACGGGTATCAGTTCTGGCAAATTCCCAAAGTCTTACGGCGGTCAAGATTCTATCTGGTATCCGGTTCTACAAAAATTTGATGGATCCATGTAACTTTTACACGGAATATCATTAAGTAACAGTAGTAATATAAACATCTTTTGGGCTGTCAGTTTTGAAAATGAATCAATTTCTATCCTTTAACGTGAATCTTTCTTTGCAAAGAAGCTCCTTGATTCTATGTAATTTGAGCTACACCAGCTGTGTGTGTGTTGTGTTGCTTGTGTGTTTAGTATCAGCTCTCATCACAGGTGATGCCGTCAAAAGTTCGGCAGCTGGGTGGGAATGACCTTTCACAAGATTCCAAAATCTGCCTGCACTTGTGCAAAATAGTATTGCTTCAAATTTATGAAGTGTTTGGTCAATAGCGTAATCTTTCTATAACCTACGAAATGGTTTGCTTTCACTGGAAAGTTTGGATTAGACTGTTTTATTTAATTCCCTTGTCATATCCCGTGGTTATTGATTACTCTAAGATAGAGCTTAATTTGCTTTGCATGGTGGTGTCAAAGAAGCCATGATTAGGAAAACATTTTCCGTGACTTGTGGTGCGATTGTATATGATGCAGATGATGGAACGATTGAATAGTAAGTCAGTACTTAGTGTGTCAAGATGTTGATGGGTGCATAAAAATAAAATTATTAAAGAGATGAATCTTCTAAACAGTAATAATAATTGCAATCTGACACCCCATCTGTGATCAAGTCAACGCCTTGATTCCCTAATCTATCTATCCCTGGCATCTCAAAACGGCTAGTTCATGTTGCAGACTGGAAAATCAAGCAAAGTTATTTCTTAAGTGGAAAATCAATAAAAGTTTTTGGACTTTGGCTTATTTTTATTTTAGTTGTGCTGTTTTAGTAACTAAACCTTGGTCAGCAGGTGATAGATATATCAAAATTTTGAACTGATGCAGTCAAATCACTTCTCTTTCTATTTGGAACTCTAAAATTTACCTGAAGCAAGAGATTGTGGAAAAGTAGCTGTGCATCACAAGCAACCAGAAATAGTTATTGGTAACCTATTTTGACTGGAAATTCCTGACTAGGACGCAGTGGGATATCGTCGCACGTCAACCTTAAATGAAAACCAGTATCCACTTAATTTATTTTGTATGAAACATCTTTTAACCCAGCATGACGCGCCAGGACCTGTTTCTCTATACCATTTAGCAATCTGAAGGCTACTAGTTGAAAAAAAAAAAAAAACTTTTGGATTTTGTGGGTGACGCTCACCATTGGAGGATGTATATTATTTCAAACATTTTTATTAGGATTGCTGGTTTTTTTTACTTCTTTTCACTTTTAATTGAATATCTTCAGTTGCTAATGTTATGAAGACTCGGACTTGGTGAATGAAGTGTACAAATTTGGCTATACAGGCTATGGCGTGTAAAAACATACTATGTTCACTTGCTAATATTATGAAGACTCAGACTTGATGAACAGAGTGTAAAAACAGGACATCAGTCTTTTAGTGTATGAACTGTTGCTTCTGTCTGCTTCAGTGGGTTTCTTTGATAGCAGTTTGTTCCGAATGAGGGCCATATATTGTTTGATTACCTAATGCAGAATTCCAAGGCAGAAATAACCATGATGACAAGTTAAGACACACACCTGATGTAGAAGTAAAACAAAAAGGCCTGTTATTATTATATTTTTTTTTATGTTTTAAAAGGCCTCTTATTTAAGTAATTTTTTATACTAACAATTCTTTTTCCAAACTCTGACGAAATCCCAGTTTGAAATAGTGCCTAAACTAAGCTGTTAAATACGTTGATGCTAGCTGGTTCTGTTGGTTGTCATCTTGGCAATAGTACAGCGCTGAATGGTAACTTTGTGTCTTTGGACCTTGTAGTAGCGTTACTCGTTAGCTAACCAGGATGCTTGTTACTATGTCTTCTATCAGCAAAATTTCACACAGAAAAATAAGAAGAAGAAAAGGCTATGCAACTGGAAATTACTAATATGCACTAATTCACTGTTCTGTGAGTCCTTGAGTGAAGTTGTATATTCCATTAACACTATAGCTATCAAATGCTCCATCCTTGAACTACCAATACTGATTCTCCATTCCCTGGACTCCAATATGCAGGAGGTTTTGGCAGCTACATTTTTGGAATGAGTGAAGTTGTTGCTAAACAGTCTGCTGAAGATAACTTTGCACAGAACATCAAGATCCCATCTCTTGGGTGGATCATTGGATTTCTTTTTCTTGTTAGCTTTCTTGGGCTATTCTCTGTGGTGCCCCTGAGAAAGGTATCTCTGGACTTGCTCTTTACCTCTGCTTCTGGATGATCACCAAATTCACTTGTCATGTACCTGGCATCCTTGTATTTAAATCTTTTGTCCTGCTATTTCTTTTGCATCCTTGAATAGGGTTCCACTGTCCATGCGTTTTCTTTGTCGATCCTCATATTCCGTCCTGAATTAGCCTCTGCGTTGCCTCAGTATTTTGGGCATCAAAACGTGATCTGCTCATAACCATTTCTTTGTTTGTTAACTGCATCAGATAATGATCATAGACTTCAAACTGACATATCCCAGCGGTACTGCAACTGCTTATCTTATCAACAGTTTCCACACTCCCCAAGGAGCCAAGCTAGCAAAGTAAGACGAGGACCATATAATCTTCTATTACATGTCTTTTTGACATTCATGATCTAATTTGCTTCTCGTACTCTCTTGCTCATAAAATTTTAATGCAGGAAGCAAGTGAGAACTCTTGGAAAATTCTTTTCCTTCAGCTTCTTGTGGGGTTTCTTCCAGTGGTTCTTCACTGCAGGAGACGGCTGTGGATTTGTGCAGTTCCCAACTTTTGGCCTCAAAGCTTATGAAAATAGGCAAGTCCTTGATCTAGTTCTGGCTGAAGGGATCAGAATGAAATTTCTTTGGTGTTTGTTTGCTCAATTAACAGTTTGTCTTGTCGTCAACCATTATTTTCTAAACGAATTTTAATCATCATAAATGTATAAGAGCATATTGTGCAACTTTAATCATCAATTAACAAGGGCATAATTGGGATATCAAAATGTAAGACCACAATAATGCTTACGCTCAAAGGTACCAAGACTCATGGTACTTTAGAAATGATGATATAGAAAACATCTTGCATAGATTAAGCTGTTAGCGCATAAAAATGCATAACACCCTTGGGACCAAAACCTGTTTTTTGTTGTGCAGGTTTAATTTTCTTGTGTCAGACATTCTTGGATACCAATATGTAGCTTATTAACTCGTTTAACCATTTGTTTTCTACGAAATCAGGTTTTACTTCGATTTCTCTGCAACCTATGTTGGTGTTGGGATGATATGTCCTTATTTAATCAACGTCTCTGTGCTAGTTGGAGCAATCCTTTCTTGGGGCATCATGTGGCCTCTCATAGAGAATAGGAAGGGTGACTGGTATAGTGCAAGTGAAAATTCTAGCAGCCTCCATGGAATACAAGGTTATCGGGTAATTTTCTTACCTATGCCAGAAGTAAGCAACCAAAGTACAGATGGTGACCTTCTGTTCATTCTTCTTCTTTATAGGTTTTCATTGCCATAGCTATGATACTTGGTGATGGGCTTTACAACTTTGTGAAAGTTCTTGGACGCACTTTAATTGCCATGTATCACCAAATCTACAAGAAAGATGCTGGTGCTGTTCTCCCAGTTGGTGTTAATAACTCACCTGTCAACTCAGCATTGTCTTATGACGATGAACGCCGAAGGCAACTATTCCTCAAGGATCAAATTCCATTGTGGGTTGCTATCACTGGTTACATCACCATTTCCATAATTTCCATTATAGTTCTCCCGCACATCTTCCCCCAGCTCAAGTGGTATTACATTCTCGTCATTTATATTTTTGCTCCAATCCTAGCCTTTTGTAATGCCTATGGCTGCGGGCTTACCGACTGGTCACTAGCATCCACATATGGAAAGCTGGCAATCTTCATAGTTGGGGCATGGGCTGGTGCCGCCCATGGTGGTGTTCTTGCTGGATTAGCTGCATGTGGGGTCATGATGAATATTGTTTCCACAGCTTCGGACCTCACACAGGACTTCAAGACAGGTTATTTGACCCTTGCCTCCCCAAGATCTATGTTTGTCAGCCAGATCATTGGAACAGCTATGGGTTGTATTATTTCTCCTAGTGTATTCTGGCTCTTCTACAAGGCCTTCCATGATTTGGGAGAACAAGGTTCAGAATATCCAGCACCTTTTGCTCTAGTTTACCGTAACATGGCGATCTTGGGAGTTGAAGGATTTGGCGCTTTGCCAAAGCACTGCCTCACACTTTGCTATGTATTCTTTGCTGGAGCAGTTGTCATCAATGGCATCCGAGACTTGTTGGGGAAGAAGTGGGCACGGTTTATTCCTCTTCCAATGGCAATGGCAATACCATTCTATCTTGGATCATACTTTGCCATTGATATGTGTGTTGGTAGCTTGATACTATTCGTTTGGGAGAAGTTGAACAAGGCCAAGGCTGATGCATTTGGACCTGCCGTAGCCTCTGGATTGATTTGTGGAGATGGCATATGGACATTGCCTAGTGCAATACTAGCTTTGGCAGGTGTCAATCCTCCAATTTGCATGAAATTTCTGTCGAGGAAAGTCAATTCTAAGGTCGATACCTTCTTAGGTTCTTGAAGCTTGTAACTTGAAAAGCTGGAGTCACTTGCACGCTTTATGATTTCTGTGTCCTTGTATTCTCACGTTTTCCTAGTCCGTGTTTTTCAGCATCTCAATTCGAAAGTGTAAAGTGATGTATATAGACATAGTATTTGGGATCAAAGATGCTAGTTTAAAGTGTCGTTTTATTCTGTACCTTGTTTGAAGACGACTGCTTGTAGCCTGACAGTTTCAATGCATGCTAGCTATTGATAGACTGAAATTGCAGATTGGACATCTAGAAATGTAGGCTCTCTCTCTCTCTTTTTCTTTTCTATGGATTGCATGTTGAAACTTTTTAGCTTCGGGGTTCTTAGAAATCCTCAAAAGAATTCTTCTCGTCAGCTGAAGATTATATTTGGCATCCTTTCACTATTTTTTTTTTTCTGCCAAAGAAATATTATCGTTTGGTTTATGATACACTTAATCAAACAGCCAACTTCCACCCGCATGGAATGGCTAAGGCAAATGCACCTAGTTATCTTTCGTTAGCCCAGCCTAAATCTCCACCCTCCCCTCCTTGACGGCTTTACTTTGTTGTTGCTGTTTTTTTTTCATATATATATATATATATATAATTTTGTTTAGTAAATAAAAAAAAAAAGAAGTGAAAAGAAATTGGTGATGGGTTTATGATGACATTCTTTGGACCGAATGGGTAATTTTGGAGCTGTCATAAAATGATAAAATTGGATTTAAACTCGTGGTCCGTATCATATGGAGCTTCAATTGTTTATTGCTACCTGCACAAAGTTATGTTCTTTTTTGGACATTGCTGATGCTTTATATGCTCTTTGTTCATACTTTCTAATTGCATTTCATTCAGTATGCATGTACAATGTGTTGAAGATACAATGTGTTATTCAAGTAAATTTACAAGGCTGGTTAGTACTTAGGCCTCAATCAGCTCGCGTATTGGTTTTCTAGATAGATGATCAGGAGGAATGTCGGTAAACTCTGAGAGCAGAGCCCTGAACTCATCACCTGTCAGGGTTTCCTTTTCTTGCAACACTTCTACTATACTGTCCATTGCCTCCCTGCTATTTCTTATGTGATTCTTTGCAATTTCATATGCTCTTTCAATAATCTGACGCACCGATTTATCAATATCTTCGGCAAGCTTTTCAGACAGGTTGTTTCTTGCCAGCATTCTCAGCACCACATCACTGCTCTGTCCTGCCGGATCAGTCAAAGACCACGGCCCAATCTCAGACATTCCATAAGTTGTCACCATCTGTTATTGGAAAAAAAGAATACCATCAGAGTAAGTTGAATTTGTAAAACTTGAATATAGTTATCCTGATTTCCAAAGAATTAAGTTCTTGAAACATACCTGTCTTGCTACTTGGGTAATCTGCTGCAAGTCTCCTGCAGCACCAGTTGTTATTTCTGGTTCGCCGAATATTATTTCTTCTGCGGCCCTACCTCCAAGCCCTCCAACAATTCTGGCGAAAAGCTGCTGCTTTGAGATCAGTGTTGGATCCTCACCGGGTATGAACCACGTCAGACCACGGGCTTGACCCCTAGGGATCATTGTCACCTTCTGTACTGGATCATGACCCGGTGTCAAGGTCCTGTATTCAGCCAAGGAAAACGATAAGCTCATAATGTATCGTTCATGTTAAACAGGCTAGACGCATGGAGGATCTTGCTTAACATGACTATTAAAGGAAGAAGCTTCGGTCCATTTTTTCATTTTTAGACTATTCCGCAAGAGTAAGATGAGTACATAACAACAGAAATGAGAATCACTGAGTGATGAACTCACGCGCAGACTGCATGCCCAACTTCGTGATAAGCCACTAAAATCTTGCTCTTTCCATCCGTCATCTGGGTTCCCTCCATTCCAGCTACAATTCGATCAATTGAATCATCAATCTCTTTCAAGGTTATCTTATCTTTGCCTCTCCGACCAGCAAGAATAGCAGCTTCATTCATGAGGTTTGCAAGATCTGCACCACTGAATCCTGGAGTCCTCATAGAAATGACACTGAGAGAGACATCCTTGTCGAGTTTCTTCTTGTTGCTGTGAACCTTCAATATTTCTTCTCTCCCTCTTACATCTGGGAGTCCAACACTAACCTGTTAAAACAAATTAAGATTTGGTAACTCCGTTATGATTACCATATTAGTAGTATGTTTCTGCTTCTCAAAGTCACATTAGCATGATTAGTACCTGTCTGTCAAACCTTCCTGGCCTAAGCAAAGCTTCATCTAGAACATCGGGTCTGTTAGTGGCAGCAAGGACAATGACTCCAGTATTTCCCGTAAAACCATCCATTTCTGTGAGCAGCTGGTTAAGTGTTTGCTCCCTTTCGTCATTTCCTCCACCAATACCAGTTCCTCTCTGCCTCCCAACAGCATCAATCTCATCAATGAAGACCAAACATGGTGAATTCTGTTGAGCTTTGTTGAATAAGTCCCTCACTCTAGAAGCTCCCACTCCAACAAACATCTCAATAAACTCTGAACCTGAAAGGGAAAAGAAAGGAACGCCCGCTTCTCCAGCTATGGCTTTAGCCAACAATGTCTTCCCTGTTCCTGGAGGTCCTATTAAGAGTACGCCCTTGGGAATTTTTGCTCCTACTGCAGCAAATTTATCTGGGGTTCTTAAGAACTCAACAACTTCCTGAAAATCTTGCTTTGCTTCATCAACTCCAGCTACATCATCAAATGTCACTCCAGTATTTGGTTCCATTTGAAATTTGGCTTTGCTCCTGTAAGAATATTCCAATAGTTTTCAGTACTAACTTCAACATTTTTATTGCTTACTAATGACCAATACTTGCATTGTAAATCAGAATGTTCAACTTACCTTCCTAATCCAAAAGGTAGGTTTGGACCTCCAGCTCCGGGTGTATTTGAAGAACTTCTCAAGAGGAGAGCGCCAAGCAGTATCAAGGGAAAAGCCAAATTTCCCAGCAAGTCAAGAACGGCAGAGGCCATATTCACCTCCATTGGATGAGATGCAAAATCCACATCCTTCTCTTTGAGCTTTGTCAACAATTCTTGTGGCAATCCGGGCAGCTGAACTTTAACTCTCTGGATTTTCTCCAGTGCAGGATTGTATATCTCAACAATTGCCACAGTCCCATTCTCGAACAAATCCACCTTCTTAACATTACCTTGATCTAAGTACTCTAACAATCTTGAATATGACATTCTACTCGAACCAGCTTCTATTGGACTTTCTGGCTCTGGTCCAGCCCTTGCAGGCTGAGCCAGAGTCCCTCCAACTAGGCTTACACCAGTGCTTTGTAACAGGTTTCGCCGACTAAATTTGACATCAATATTCGCTACTGGAGTTCTGTGACATGTGTTCTCTCTGCTGGAGCTTTTGCTGATCATGGAACTGTCTTTTGGATCATCTTGGCATTTGCAGATGGGAAGGTGAGAGATAGATAAAGATAGAGCAGGAGACATTTTATTAACTGAAAATTTTTTCAGTAACTTAAAGGTAGAGTGGATTCAAAACACTTAGTAGCTGTATGAGGATATCCTGTGTTTTCTGCAGTTGATGGCAGTTGGACAGTTTTGGAGGGAATGATTGTTTGCAGTTTAAATAGGAGAAGAGCAAGATGCTTCTAGCAGCTTTTGGCTTGGCAGTATATGTAGCGTGGATGTTTCTCATCCTAGTCGACTTTCGTTCGAGAAGGATCTGGAGTAGTTTATTTGTCTTGTAGATGACTCAGATGCATGAAATTAAGGATTCTTGATATTCAAGTTGGACCTCAAGAATGACAAACGTTATAAACCCTCATTTTTTTTTGGACCATACACTTGGAAAGGTAAAGGTCTTCCATTGCCAAATTTTTGTGTGGAGAAAAATGTGAAAGACCCTAAAGAGCTCAAGAAAATTTAAGAGCATGTTTGCTTTTACCAACTATATCCCGGATTAAAATCGAATACATATTCATCTCATTCAGCATTATTTGACACACAGTTGTCATAGTTTTGCATCAACCTACGCTTCCAAGTCTTGAGCCCCTAATCCAGAAGTTTGAATAGGAAAAATCTTAAGCCGTGAGTTTTCTGTTGGTGACTTCCCCACCCCCCCCCCCCCCCTTTTTTTTTGGTCCACCTTTGAATTTTCCTGATAATTAGTTTTCTGATATTTTATTTATAATGTTTTAAAAATAATCAATCCCTAGTGTATTCCCTAATATATCTGCTCTCTAATCTGAAACTTGATCACCATCAATTAGAAAAGTCAAAATTGAATCACTTGTTAAAATTCATTGGAAAAAGGAAGAAACCAATTTAAAAATAAAATTCACAATAGCAAAGGGTATTTTCGGTCTCCCTCGGAGTTATGTGACACAAAATAAAAGTTAAGAGAATAAGGTAAATATCAATGCATGCCTTATCGAAGTAAATTATAGTTAATCCAACTTTTCCGTAAACTTTTTATTACTACAGAGTTTCCAAATTTTTACTCTTCTTTGAATGATTCTTGGACTTCATGTCAATTTGTGGGAAATCAAATTGATTGATTGTTGAATGAGGATTTGAAATAACATATGAGTGATGTAAGGAGACGCTTTTGTTGAAACTTAGTTACATAAAGTAATTTTAGGCCCCCATAACTAGGGAATAAATGTTGCAGTGGTTGCTAAGTATAAAGAAAAGGGATAATATCAAGAAACTCTCATGAGGTTTTTCTTAATATCACCTAGTACCCCTAAAATTTTAAAAATATCACTTATCTTCCTTACTCTTGTTATTTATGCAACAAAATTTTCAAAAATCCTAAACTACCTTTTTGCTTGCTAAATAAAAATACTCCTAAATCACTTTGTTTACTCCAAGAAAATCTTCACTAAAAAAACAATCTCTAGTAATACTACTACATCACAATATGCTATAGTCCATAAAAATATAAATTTGAAAAATAAAAAATGTATTTGCGAAGAAATATACTAGCACCAATTTAACTTGGATAACTTTTCTATACACTGTCAATGCATAATTTTTTTTTATATTAACAGGTTTAAATCATGCTACATAATATAATTCAAATCATGCACATGTCGTATACATCCAAAATTATTAGTGTAAAAAAAATCATTACACTGTTAGTATATGAAAAGTTAATTCATTTAACTTTATATATTCAAAACTAATTTCTTATGATTTTTATTTTTTTTCCAACTTCTTTTTAACCAGTGCCCAAGATTTTAAATTGCATTGATCATTATAAAAATCAATTCAAAAAAAAATCATTTCCTACTCTATCATAACCACAAAAAATAAAAGAAATAATATTTAATTTACTATAATTTACAAATAAAAAATGACATATTCATCCAAACAAAAAATAAGTAAGACAGAATGATGGAAAAAGAAGAAAGAGACAAAATGTACCTTTAAATTTATTTTTTAAACTTCATTTATTTGATATGTGAATTATATACCAAGTGAGGATTAATATAATCTTTTCACAATTCACAAGGGATGCAAGTAATATTTTTAAAACCTCAAGATGCTAAGTGATATTAGAAGAAACCTCAAGGAAGGTTTCTGATACTGATATTATCCCAAACACGTAGAAATCTTCAACTGCAAAAAATGCGAAGACAGCCAGCTCGGCTTCCCCCCTCTCCTTTCATTTTTCCCTTTTTTCCATTCATAAGTATACCCCGCGTACCATGGGTGCATATACCCTTTCACGGACACCTGGATAAACCCAGTAAAACAAACAACTTTCAGGACGAAGTTGAGTCCAGAAGAGTCGGGCTTTACTCTATATACGCAAAACTGTTAGGTACATGTCTAGTCATGGAAACCTTTACAGCTCTTAGGTGCACGGCAAGTTTCTCTATCTCTAGATACATGATAAGTCACAGGCTGAGCAGTGGCTTGACACAAGTCGTCGGACCAGGTCACCTGAACGACTCTGGATTTTGAGGCCGTAGCAGATTATCCGAAGAACAAAAGTCCGGAATCATATACATCTTTCAATGATTGATAAGCTTGGATGTCGCATGGATGTTGCAGCCAAATATAGATTTAGTGTTATGTAACTTCTGGTTTGATAACCTGAAAAATGTCAATTCCATGTCAAACTGCCATAGTATATAACAAACCAATTCAGCAGAAATTAACAATTCCTGTACAGACTAGCAGCATAGCTCAAAGCATGGACTTTAACTAATATACCTAACAAACCAGAGAAATCCAACAGGATGTATTACCAACACACACAAACTCTGTGAAGTTACCAACAAAAAAAGCCAGGCTTTGCTACACACACTACCAAGTAAAATGAACAACACCCAACATAAAAACTCCAGGAAGCGTATCCAAAATGGTAAAAATCAGCATGTTGTACCACACTGTGCACAACAACCTGCACATTCTAACATCACCAAAATTGCCAAACAAGGTAACAGAAGTAATTTAATCAGGGAGAAGACGCATTAGCATGTGGCATTGCTTGGACCTAACAGATAGGGTTATGCATAGAAAAAAAAAAAGCATCTTAATATCCAGAACCATGTTTTTACGACTAAAAGAAATGGTCAAACAGCACATTGTACTCGAATGTGAAACATGTAGAGCGCCCGTAACATAGCAGCAAGTTAAAACGATAGCAATTGCGAAAATAAAAATCAAGAGAAATTCCTTCAATCCCATGCTATTTTAATATTGATTTCCTTCAGCCAATGTAATGGTCACTATGAAGCCAAATTATGAACGATTCTATAGGCAACCAAGCACATTGCAACTGTATCAAATGCACTGCTTCATTACATGAAAACTAAAACAAGCAATTTCTGCATTAGAATCAGGAAAAAATGCCATTGTCATGCAATAAAACAACCATGACCTGTGAGCAATTATTACAGTCAGATTTCTATCTCCATGATCCCAACCAAACCATGCAAGCATAAATCAAAGCTATTTATCTTCTACTATTTCATGTACAAAATATTCCAACATAACTAATAAGATAATGGAACGAGAGGTAGTTCCTTAGAAAATGGTAAAGGAATAGCAACCTCTAAATATCTGCTCTTTGTCTGCTCAAAAAGGCTTATAGCATTGTCAAGTGCGTGGAGAGCCATCTTTTTAACCTATTGCAGGCAAAGAATGATTTAGTTCAAAGGTATTTCTGAATTAACCATATAGGATGTTACATAAAGCTGAAAAGGCAATCATCTCAACATCAACGATGATAAACTATGGCAATTACTTTCAAACTGCAACATGATGGTGGCAGGTATAGTTCATCAAATAGTTCATGCTGTAAAAGAACTAGAAAAAAGTCATAACAGAAAAGTAATGCTTCCTTCCGAAAATTTAAAAGTTCACTTCAGCACTAATATTTTCAGCTACTATACCTCTAACTTGTCCTCCTTGGCCTGATGTTTTTGTGGAAGAGTCCGAAATTCCTCAGACAAGCGAATACACTCAGAAATATTTTCAGGAGAAACAAAGTCGAGAGCAACCTTAATGCAAGACTGCAGAGTTGAATTGAGAAGATTAAAAGCTAGAAACAAAAAGAGAAAACGATAACATCCACCAGTAATGGAAAAAAAAAACTATTGGTATCCTGTATAGCATAACAGAAAGCAAATTTAGCAGACCACGAAAACATATCTAGGGATAAGGAGGAAGAAATCTGTAATATGAGCATATTTTATAACAACTCAAGTACGGGAGACTAACAAGCAATCCTGAGTCCTACCGCAGCGTTTATACCCCTGTTATGAAAGAACCATCAAAAGTTCTGCAAATGACAAGGAACATCATACATCTGAATCATGCTAGTTACTACCACTCTGTCTTAGATGAAGGTGATATTTTTTAAGAAAAATACTGGTAAATCCCCTAAAAATGAAAGTTCTGTAAGAAATTTGTCTAGAAATGAAGAAGTAAAGTGTGACAAATTTTGCAACACCCCTTCATGATGTTAAAGCAAGAACTAAAAACCAAGATCTCGATAAATTAAGATACAGGAATATGATCACCAGTTTCATTGTAGCAAATCAGCATAAAGAGTAACCAAACATGTCTCATAATTGCTAGTACATCCTGTAGGTGTCAAAAAGCTTTAGTATGAAACACGAGGGTTTTTGAGGAGCTGAGTATTGCACTCAGAACCAGGTGTTATCCCAAAGGATTTAAGAACCATTGGAATGTCGTTGAAGTTGTTTTCCCAGTATAAATTCCAGGTAAAAATGAAAAAGATGGCACAAAAAATTCCTTCTACAATCTGCCCAAGATTTAAATAAGCACACCTGAGCGCAACCATCTGCTTAAGATAGCCATGTACAGATGCTAAAAGAGATAGATTCCAGGTGCATTAAAACCATAGTTACACACTTAAAGGTTTGAAAGAGAGTTGAAAATATAAACATGCAAGGTGCTACATACCTTAAGATTCCTAACTTGATGAGGACACCCTGCCGGCACAAAAACTGCATCACCGAGTTTTTGAACAAACGTCCAGGGTTCAACTCCTATATTGACCACATAAGAATATTACATAAACCTTTTGGAAAAAAATTGAAAAGATACACAAGATTTGTTAAAGCTTTAAAAGATATTTAACCAACCAAACTCTTCCTTCAGCTTCTTCTTATGATACTCAGTCAAGTAGAAAGCTTGGTCATGAATTGGGTGAACAATCTGGAGAATGAAACACATTGGATCATGATAATTAGTTGGTCCAGAGTTTGACAGTAACAAGAAGTCAATTGCTAACTCTCAGAGAGAGATGGGATCAAAATGTATCTATAGAGAGCTTAAATATAACAAACACATATGTAACCATATCAAGATGCAGCACTTCCACTAAACATGGCCCCCCCAAAAACATTAAGCCCATGGTGACAGAACAGAACCAAGAAGATAATTAAACAAGCACAAGTTCAGGTTCAATGAAAGGCAACACTAAGCAAACGTTAACACTGAAAATCATCTTCAAGTGATCCAAATAGGATTCAATAACATCTGTTAAAGGTGCTTAATTTACCCATCGAGACCAGATGCAACACTGACTTTCATGTCATCTAGTGAACATTTTCTAACATTTTCAGCACACGTTTATCAATCTCTAAATGCACGGGGAATGCCATTAAAAGACCACCTGTGTAACACTTCTTTTTGGCATGTCTTGGGACCTCATCGCAGAAACTTATAAAAATAAAATTAATGATAAAATTACCTTTTCCACGGGACGGCAGTAAATATGCCTGAATTCCCTATGGTGCTTTCTAAGATATTCCTCTAGCTTGGGAACATCCTGCCGCCTGAATATATCCCAGATTGCCCCACCCTCGACTTCAAAAAAACCATTCAGCTTGTTTTTGGTACCTATTTCAAACACATATACAGATTACATTTCCTGATGTACGTTCTTTTTTAGAAACACATACCCAGATGGAACAATATCAAGCTCACCTACACTACTATTTTCCTTGTTCAAGTCTGTACTTCTAATATGTAATTCAGAGGCATTTTCAGTCAATGAACTTCTCAATTTGCTATTCTGCTCATCACTAGACTGACTAGCTTCATCATTTCTTCTACCTGGCACACTCTTTTGAGTTCCCAGCAACCCACCAATGTGAGAATTCTCAGAGGGCAATCCAAACTCTGTGACTGGTTTGGTCAAAATACCATCTTGCAATGTTTCAGCTGCAATGGAGGCACCACCTCCACTCCCTTTTCCAGCATTAGTTGGCAAATGATCAATACTCCCACTTTGAAGGTTCAAAGAATCAGAAATTTTAGGAGAAGCATGACTAACTTCAGCAGTTAATGCACTTCCAGATGGTTCCATCGTCGCAGGCACCTTCTCCACAGCCTCTTTATCACTTGGATCAGATGTCCCAAAGAGTTCTTTTTGGTCTTGGGCATCATGCTTTTGCTTGAGCTCTTTTATTTTAGCAAGCTGCTCTGGTTCAACAGCCACTTCAGCAGTATGCATCAAGATATTCACCTGGTTCATATAAACAGAGTTAACATAGTTTATAAAGAATAGCATCTATAGGTCCATATTCAAAACAGATTACCATCATATCAAGACAAACAACAGGAGAAAACAGTATTTTCTGTCACCCAAAAAAAAAAAAGAAACCAAAAGCAAACCAGTAATTTCTCGTAGATTAATTTTTTGAAAGCTGGGCATTGAAGTTTGACTCATTGACTACATCAAGATACTTCAGAACAAGAGTTGCACAATTTCCCTTTTTCTAGTTTTTTGGGGAATGACCTAGACTGATACTCACAAGAAGCAAATACCTCGATTATCTCAGTGATAAGCCCCAAAATGAGCAAGTATGTTTCTTCTTAAACTTTATTATCAATGGTTGTTTCTAATAATGAACTCATTTCCTGGATGCTACCATGCCACTAGACGAACATGTAGAAATTATCAATAATACAAAGAGAACTTTTTTTCCATAAAGGGATACTACAAATTTAGATTACACGTCTTTAACTTCTTTGACCCATATGTAGAAACTATCAATAATACAAAGAGAACAATTTCTTTCTCCTAAAGAGATATTTCTGTATCTCGCAGAAGTTAAGACACATTCACTTAACCTTTAGCTCAATCAAGGAATATGAAATAAAATGGATTAAGATTACTATGGAAGCCTACAGGTAATACAATTTTTCATTCAACTACAAACTTGACGGGTCATCCAAACAATCATCTGGAAAATAGTGAAAGAAAGCTGGGTCCATTAATCTATGTTCCCCAAAAAAATGTAGATAAACATCTCCATTCATGGTCAAATTAAATTGCACCAAACCAATACTGAAATCATGCAGGAACCTATCAATCTACATAAAAAGGGACAGTCTTTCCACGATGTCCCGCTGAGGAGCACTAAGTGAATTATCACTTTCAAACTGAATTATATTTATTCCTAATAGTTATATCAGATCATCGCAATTTCTCAAAAGGCTAGCGCTGAAAAGGTTTAATAGGGAATCACAAATCTTTCCATCCACACAAAATCTTGGTCTTGCTATCCTCAACTTTTGCAGCACATCAATGCATAAGGCTTCCATAAGAACCATGTCCCTTAAATTATCGAAAGCAGCCACAAAGAACATCAAGGAAAAACAAAATCATGGCCTTGCAACCATACTGCTCACTTAGTTTGAACCCTATGTCTCAAATATAGTGGGAAAAGGGGGAAAAAAGGTGTGCATTTATGCTGATAGAAAATCCTTAAAGCTTAGGTAGAAGCATATAATTTCACATAAGGGAGCATCTTCCATGATCAAGAGATCTTTGAAGATTAACTGTTAGACCCATTATTTTTAGAAACAGAACCACCAATGCATAAATAGTTATACTATATATACCGCATCTGACATGTCACAGTGAAGCTTTGTCACTGAATCTCCCCGTCCAAGATCTTCTGCAAACCCATATGCTATATAAGTCTTAGGCCCCATGTCTGGCTTCAGCACTGTAGTTGGCACTTTTGCCGCCAAATTAAGAATTCCTGAATTTGGATGTGTATATTCTTTAAAAGGCAAGGCACTAATAAATTCTACACAATGGCGAGGCAGTCTCTCCCCAAAGTAACTTGATGACGGCCAATCCTTGAGTTTTAACATTTCAGGCCAGTGTTTTCCATCTGCCCGACCATCAGTGTATCCCTTAAAAAACTGGTGTATATTTATATCAACCTGCACACATAGAGGACAGCTTAGAAAACTCAGAGAGCAAGAGATACACACCAAAAATTTGAAGTATGAAATAATTTTCCACAAGAAATGGGAAAACATGCTACATCTGCGAATGAAGCAAGATACACCATCATATATGTCAATTTTATATTCTAATGCTAGAAGTGAATAATTTCTTTTTCTAAGAAATTGAGAACATCTTTAATGATCATAAAACCATTCAAACACATGCATGGTCACTTGCAAACCCACTGCACCATCGTGGCCTGAACAACCTATTCAGAGTAGTACCTTTCAAACACAAAAAGATCAACATTTTATCAAACGCCAAGATTATATAAAAACATAATTTACTCTCAAACTCACCAACAAACGAGCATTAAGAGTGGTATTGCAATTACAGTGTTTCTCAACATTCCACATGCCAAGACATTTAGTGCTGCAATTTTTAGATCGACTCCCTGTAAGACATTTTGGAAAGTGGGGCTGGCAATGGAACGCAATATTTCTACCATGCATAAGCAAATAGAAAAGGAAAGTGCTGTGCCACAAATCAGGACAAAAAGAAACCAAATGCTGTAAATACAGTTTTGTTTACAGCAGAAAATTGTTGGTAAAATCAGGTGATATCGTAACTATTTATCAACACCAAACAGAAACATGAACCTGCTTTTTTCATCAATAGACCCAGGTAACAGTGATCAGATTTGCTGCATAAGTAAAAGCAGCCACCTAATTGAACAATTCCCCTAGTACTTTTGTGAGCCATCCAACTAGAAACTAATATACACCTCTTCAATATGTATGTTTAATATAATTTATACAGAAATCACTTCCAAGGATGTCTACTGCAACAAAAAGGAGAGCACTTATTATGATGAATTCTACATTAAGAAACACTGAAGCTAATTTGCATCCAAAAAGTAAGACAAACATGTTGACAGTCATATGCTGAAAATAGAGTAATAAAACAAATTTAAAAAAAAAAAACAGCTTTGCCCAAAGTTACTCTCACCCCAAGTTGCAAAAAGATTAAAAAACATTACTATAAGGACCACAGAATAAAACCAAAAATCACAGAAAACTACAACAGTTATATCTGGCCAGATGCACGTCTGCCTGCTGCGTGTATTTACTTTGTGGCTGATTTGCATCTTTATTGATCCTGATGGTTCAAAGCCAAGGTAACAATAGAAAAGCATGCTGAAAACTACTTACTTCACATCCATGCAGCATGTCACGGTGAAAAAAGTAATCCAAATGTCAAGATTAAGTAATCCAAATCTCAAAATACCAAAGTACCAAAATGAAAATTTTAACAGCTATATGTCATGAACCAAAGAAAAAGAACCATATATCAGCCAATTCATGTGGCACATCTCTTGATCCGTATTTAGGTTCAAGAATGTCTGCGACTCCTAAAACGCAGATAAGATTTAGACCTTTCTTTATGGAAGTGATCTTGTAGTTGGGAAAAGATCTTACATTTTCTAGAATTTAAGAGAGATGCTCCAGCAGCTTAAAGAATTGAAGAGAAGCTGAGAACGTAATTACCAACAGCTAAAGAGTAAACCAAGATAGTTAGCATCCTTCCAAAAATAGCCACACAATTTGCCAACATTTACCATCAACTACTACTACTCCATAAATGCTAACAGCACGTGTTAGGATAACTGCCATTCAATGGATAATCAGATAAATTGGAAAAGCACATTGATTGTCACATAAGAAGACTGCAAAAGAGAGAAGAAAATCAGACAGGAAAGAATGAAAAAAATGATAGACAGAAAGGACTTGCCTCGCACCAATCAAGGCAATCAATTGCTGTCACCAACAAATCCGACGATCCCTTTTTAACTAGGATCTCACGTACTGCACGCCACATGACCATTGGCTCCCAGCTTAACCCAGATGTTAGTTCAAGAACATTGCCAACGATGACTGGTTCTCCCCTAATCCAATGTTTCTGGAAGTGCTCCAAGTCCCCTTGCTGGAGGTCAGTTGCAGAGGGACAATACAAGTAATTGTCACCAGAATTCTTTCTTGAAGCAGCTTTCTTCAGTTGTTTATCTCCAATATCAGAATCATCACTGTATTCGAAACAGGTACACTGCTTGGAAGTTTCACTACAGTTGCCAAGTCTATGGCTCTCAATTAAATTCTCGACTTTCTTTCTGAAATCCAACACATCTTGTTCAGCATATATGCACCTGAGCTGCAGTTGCTCATACCCACAACCACCCCTTTCTTTAGGAGGGCAAGGAATTTCACCAGTTTCTTTTGCTTTCCAGTCAGGAAGGGTACTTTCCATCCCAGGAACTGATTCACTACATGAACCTGAAAAGCTTTCTTGTTTTGGAGGCACCTGCAGTTCTCCATGCAAGTATCCTTTCCCCGGGTCAGCGTACTCGATAACAACTTCCTTACTACCTCCTTGTAAGCAGCCTTCACGTATTTCTCGACAGCAAGTCAGACAGAGATCATAAGAACACTTTGGACAGCTTCTGTGGAAATCAACTATAGAGGTACCGCAACAATCACTGCATAAGCATGTGTAAGTTCTCAAACCTCCAAAATAGGATCAACTTAGTTACTAAGAAAATGACTAATCAATAAAGAAGTGGCCTACCAATAAAGACGCTCATCCGCGAAACATCTAATCCTCTCTACTCCTATCTCTGACGATAATATTCCTGTATAACCAACATTTATCACATGTAGAAGTACCAAAATACTGACAGAAAGAAGTATACATGCAGTTTTATTAGAAATACATTAGGTAAACCATCTTGACATCTTCATATAATAAGCAGTCTGTTCAATCTTTTCTCACCCACCTCCCTCTCATGTTTGTCCACTTCGGTAGCAAAACACAAGCCCTTTCGCAATAACTTATAACCAAGAGAACCGAAATGGAGAAGAATTCGAGAAGAAGAAAAAGCATTAGTGAGATGATGGCTAATAAGCATAGAGCAAACTCCCCACCCACCCCTAAAACCCCCCAACCCCCCAGAACACAAGCCAAAAAAAAAGGAAAAAGGAAACCAATAAAAATGCAAAAATACAAAAGCACCTGCAAGCTCAAATCCATCTAAAATATTTAAGTGATACCTCGAATTTTAGCTTCTGTCTCCTTTTCCACCATTTGGTCATGATCAAATTGTTTGAGAATAGGGGCAACCATGCGAACAAGATACTTAAAGTGATGTATCACTTCAGCTTCATTTTGTGGAGTCCCAGAATATACAGTTTGCTGCAATAATGAACACAACCAATAATAAATTACCACCGTCTACCCTGGAAGCAAGAAAGCAACCCAATGCAGCAAAAACTTACATTCTGTATCTCATCTCTTCGTAGACAAGCTTTGCAGTTGCAGTTTCCTCGGCAATATGGGCATGCTTCTGCTATTGCTTCCTCTGAAAGCTGAGGGTACCTGTATTTCAGTCAAATATAGTGGAAAATATTGCAATTAGTACAAGCTAAGCACTCTATTAGCATCTACTCAAGCCAGCACACATAAGAGCTGAAAAGCACCATATAACTGATAAAGAAGGTTGTTGACAAGAAAATACAGTAATGGCACAAGCTTAACACAAACATGTACTACTGCCATGCCGCCACCAGCACACTAAGATCAGCCAGAGCCAGTAGACTAGAACATCCAAAGTAGCTCAAATTAATAAGAGTGCACATCTCTATGATAAGCTATACTAATGAAAAAGACACACCACAGATACACAGAATTGGTGATTGCACTCAATTCCCTATAAAATGCTGATGCACTAGGTAAAAACCTAAAATATAACGCAATCAGATAAAATTTGAGAACCAAAAGACAATATCTACTTGAAAACCATTCATTATTTTGCATGCTAAACAGTGGAACCCAACCTAGAACCTCATATGTTAGCACACCATCAATGACTCATACACTTCCTTATTCAGCCAAGAGACGCTGATCAACAGATAACATAATGCACTTGGCCTGTACTCCAGAAATACAAGGCGCACATACCACAGTATACATGATTCTCGCATAATCAATTAGAACAGCCAAAAGCTTATTTTCCATCTTGCAGTTAACATGGTGCAATAATTAATAAATATGGCAGAACAAGCATGTAATTTTTGGGATCTATTAATATCACTCAAATGTGAAATTGGAATATCTTCCAGATACACTTGCCATCTTTTGATACAGAGACAACAATAGCGCCTATTATAGCCATTCAATTGCCGTTCCTTGCGACACCTCACAACCCTCTTATTGCTGTACATGCATTGGTGGCACATTTGGCAATCATCTTCAGGATCCTGTTCATTCAACTCTTAGTATGACTGTGATTCATCCCAATAGATTACATACTATTCCAACTATATAATCTTAAGAAGCCAGCAGACAACTTACATCAGTACTGAAGTGCTTTCTTCTAAGATCAACCTTGGGCTTATGGCAGTTCTTCTTCTCCCGAGAACTCCTTTCTCTAATTAAGTGTGCTCCATCATCTGATTCTGTACGATCATCGTCTTCTTCCTCAATTCCTCCCACCTTTTCCATTTTTGGACCCTTCCTCCTCCTCCTCTCTTCAGTTGAATCCGTTTTCAAAGTTTTCTTGACTTTCTTTATTGCCTTAAACACAGATTTAACATTTTCATCGCCAATTTTATCCTTATCGCTGGATCTTTCCTCTTTCTCATCTTTAAACATGTTACTCAACCCCCCTTTCTTCTCCCGTGACTTCTTCTGTCCTCTCTTCAATAAAGTTGCAGGCATGAAATCCTTTTTTGCAAATTTTATTAAACAAGCATCATCCATCTCCTCAGAACCATCAACATTATCACCTTCATTGTCACATCCAGCTACTTCCCCTTTCTCAACCTTGTTACTCTTACCCTGTAACCAATTCTCCTTAGAGCCATCAACATCAATACCATCATCACCATCTCCCTCTGCTTTTACTCTCCCAACCTCCTTAGCGTTCACCCGCAGCTGAGATTTCTTCTTACCACGTTCATCCTTACCATCTTTCATGATATCTTCAAAACCACCATCATCAAAATTATCCTCTTCAGATTTCATATCTTTCATCGCCACTTTCAGTGTCTTGGTCCTGGAACCCTTTTTCAACATTTTCACCACACTATCTCCATTTTTCTTCTTCGAATTCTCACCATCTTCCTCCTTGTCCTCATGACTCATTGCCCTCCGATCATTTTTCATCTTTGTTCGCAGCTCAAGTTGACCACACCTTTGACCACCTTTACGCCTGCTACCCTTCCCTTCTTCATCAACAATCTGGTCATTCCTCTCTACTTTCCTCTTTTTTTTCCCCCATTTATCCCCGCCACTACTTTCAGCAGTAATTAGCTCTCTACTCCTCTCCTCCTCTTCCTCCTCAGTATCTTCTTCGCTGCTCTGAACTTCCTTCTTCTTACCCAACTCGAGCTCCCTATGCCCCTTATCAATTTTTTCCACCTTATATTTCTGCCCCTCCTCCTCATCACTCATATCACTCGAATCACTGTCCTTTACACCATCCTGAAATTCTCCACTCCTTCTACCAATTTTAATCACATTACGCCTTCCTACCTCTTCATCATCACTCCGATAACTTCTCACAGCTTTCTTCTCATTTTCCAACTTAACTCCACCACTTTCTGTAGCACTACTTATTTCTTTGAACCAGTACTCTTCATCATCGCTACTCTCTTCATTTCTTTCAATCTCCTTGGCATGCTTCCTCCTTAACTCACTTTTACCACCCCTTTTAGAACTTTGAACCACATTATCCCTAGCACTCCCTTTAGCACCTTTTGCAACATCACCTCTTTCCTCATCACTCTCCTCCAACCAACCAACTTGCTTCTTTTTAATCAGAGAATCAATTTTATCACCCACCTTATCACCTCTTTCCTCATCACTCTCCTCCAACCAGCCAACTTGCTTCTTTTTCATCAGAGAATCAATTTTATCACCCACCTTAGATCTCTTAACAGCATTTCCCCTGTGGCTCTCGCATTTTCCCCCCTTCTCATCACTCCTTCTACCAGTAATTTTCACAACATTCATCCTCTCATCCTCCTCTGTCTCTTCGCTATCTTCCTCCTCCTCCGCCTCCACTCTCATCCTCTTACTCCTCGGCTTTTTCTTTGGCAACACCTCTTCTGTCGAATTAGACTCGCCGCCCCCACCTTTGCTCCTCTTATCTTTGCTACCACCGCTAGAAAGCCCTAACTTCTTCGACTTATTTGCAACAAAACCACCAGCCTTACCACTACCACTAGCCTTAGATTTCTCCGAACGCCTTTTCTCAGACCTAGAATTTCTCGACGGAGCAGAAGATTTCCTTTTCAAATTTTTTCCGACGATTTGGAGGTAATGCTTTTCGCAGTAGGGTTTTCCATGGATCCTCCAGCTATGGCACCGCCACGTCTTACCGTCAGACCTTCTACAGCGCAGCTCATCCGGCGCCTCCCTAAAATCGGCGGCCTCTTCTTCCGAGGGCGAGTCCGCCATTCTCCGCCGTTGTCCACCCGTTGACACGTGTTCAAGTCAGTATTTTTAGAGGGAAAAGGAAGCTTAAGAAGAGAGAGATATTTTTTGTGTCGTGCAAATTTGCATGTATATGAAATATTTTACTGGAGGAATGATTCGGAAATTTTCACTGCGGATGTTTAATATTTATAGCAGGGAGAGTGTGAGGGTAATTTTGTCAATTAATATTGGCCCATGGTTTTTGTTGCTCAAACTTTGTGGGCACCAGATGTCCAGTTGGCAACACTTGGCTGCAAATTGGACCCAAACAATTTCCAGCCCTGGTGTTTTTTACTACGAACCATTTAAGCACCATTTGGGCTATGAGATTTGTATCCTAAATTGGAACCAATTTTGTGAATATGTTCACATATTCCTATTTGACGTTTCAACACTTTTTATTATCTTAAATCGGTTTAGAATGCATTGAATGTAGTAACAATGTTTAGAATAATTTGTATTGTTTTTCCTAATATGTTTTGCTTAAAGAATAATTTGACATACCTGTTTAGTTTAAGGATTTATATTGTTTAAATGTTGGATTAATGTTTTATAATACACTATTAATGTAAAGATTTTTTACCTGACAAGCATGGATATATAATACATTGATAAAAAGTGAATTCAAAATTTGAACAGTGTTGGTGTAGCATTCATTTAAGCCTACTTGTGTACACAAAAATTTTACATTGATAATGTATAAAAATTAATATCTTAAACGTTTTGCCCAAATATTTGTTTTACATGTGCTATTTAGAAAAATCCTGGCGTAAAATGTATCTATACGAATTGTTTGGTATTTATTTGTTTTCCTTATGTGCAATAGGAACTCATTAAAATTAGTTTAGAGGTTAAGTATTTAAAGTCATTAAATGCATTTTGCACTTTAAGAGTTTTGACCAGTTTTATTTGTAAAAGAATTTAGTCCTTTTTTTTCTTTTCGAATGCACTAGATTTCTGGTTCAAACGTTTGTGTTTGGATAGGAGATTATTTGGAATAATTACTGTGGCACTTTTTTGTGATTTGATGTATGTGAGATAAAAAGATAATCGAAAAAATAAAAAAACGTGTTAGAAATTATATTTATGATGTAAGCAAATAATTTTTTGCCATTATTTGGCTATCCAAACACACTACGTCTAGTACTGTTAACACACTATAGGGGAAGCCCATGCTAAGTGCAGGAGATTTAACCTATGTGATAAAATATCTATTCAAATAAATTTATTAAAAAAAATAGTTGAATTAGAATTGCATCGTAATTGGTTTAATTGAATCAGTTGAAGTGCATGGAATTATAAGTAAATTGGCCAAATCAACAAACTATAAAGGAAAATGAATTTATAAGTGTAAACAAAAAGAGAGATTGTAGTAGATAATCGCACCATACCACAACAATAATAGCAAAAACATCATTACCATTGTTAATATACCATTATAACAAAATCATAGCCATATCAAATCAACAATTAACATGTATCAACTATAATGTCAGATTTATGTCCCACCTTAGTCATGAAATTGCAATCAATAGATAATCTTTCATCGCAGTTTAACCTCCTGCTGCCACAAACATTAGATTTTGGAAATATAGTTAGAAAATGTGAGAAGGTTCCTATGGATATTCATATGCATGTATCATATATTCCATAACGAAATTTTCATATTCAATCAGTGGCTAGTGAGAAGGTATTGCAGTAGAAAATTCACAATTTTTACTGTATCAGATAAACATTCAAAATTCCAGAAAGAAAGAAAGTAAATGATCATACCTATCCAAACATCGACAACAAAAGATTGAACACAAACACTTGAAGCAACATTTTTCAGTATTAAAAGTCTTCATTATTATCAAGTTGAAAAGCACTATAATCATGTTCATTATTAAAGTGCATCCTGAACCAATTATCTTTAGTATTAAGACCCTCTATTATTTCAAGTGGTCTAAACACCACTTTAAAACTTGATAATCATATGGAATATAAGCCAATCGCAAGTGGGAGGACACGATAGTCAAACCCAACTCAACTATACATTATAATGTTGCAGATTTGACACAATCACTTGCATTTGATTTTTTTCCCTACCTAAATTATCCCCAAAGATGGCATATAAATTTTTTTTCCAACAATCATCTACAAACTGCTTTATATATATATATACATGATATCCTCATAAATGCTAATAATTACTTTTAAAAAATGAGCTTCGTTAATATTAATTCTGGATATAAAATTGACAAGTCTTGAGCAGTTTTATTTGTAAATTAATTTAGTTCTTTTTCTTTTCTTCCAAAAGCATGAGACTTCTAGTTCAAATATAGTATTATAATCCTATTTATAATTAACAGATATCCTCACAAATGTTAATAATTACTTTCTAAAATTTAGCTCCAATTACGACATAATTGTAATAAATGTAAATGATTGTCTTATCTTTTGAAAGTTTTAGTACTTTACTTACCTTCTAAAATTGAGCTCCGACATAATTGTAATAAATGTAATTGATTGTCTTATCTTTTGAAAGATTTAGTACTTTACTTGCCTTCCAAAACGAAAAAAATGAAAAGCTACTTTCGCCTACAATGGTTTATGATTCTTGTAGTTTTATTATTTTTTTTAACGGATTTTTCCTAACGGACATTTATTATTACACATAGATTTCACCAAATCTATTATACATATCTACCTTGTATATAAGAAAAGAGCAAAGTTTACTGCTTTCCTTTCCTCTTGCCAAGTGACTTCTTTATTGTTGGACAAGTGGCAAGGCCAAATATTTCTTGCAAGTTATCTGAAGCCTTCTCTTTGCAACTTGTCCGAAGCATTCTCTTTCTTTTGGCATTGGACCATTTCTTTTCTTTCTATTTGTGGTTTCCTTTTCTTTTGCCATGTGGCAAAGTCACATATTTCTCATTGGAGCGTTCCTTTTCTCATTAGACCATGTCTGGGACAAAACAGCACTTGACCCCATTTATGAAGCGGAAAAGCAAAAAACCGACTCCACTGAACAAAAACCCATTTATCAAGTTCCTTTTCTTTTAAACCGTTTCTTTCTCATTGGACAGTCAAATATTTCTCATTGAACCCCTGTTCTTTCTTTTGCCGTTGAAGGCTTTTCTTTATTTCTCTGTACCAGACGGCTGTTCTTAGCACAAATTCGGCGCGCCTATTCTGAGCACATCCAACCAAAAAAATTGGGATTTTTACATGATTTGGGAGATGGATTTTGTCAGTTCCTTCTTTCATGGTGCAGAGATTACGGGTCACTCACATGAGTTTGTACTTCAAAGAGGAAAATTAAGAGCAGGTGAACTGCTCTTGCTTACCCTTGCTTTGTTTTCCTCTTTCTCTAATATCAAATTAGGGATAATTTCAGAAACCTCCCCTGAGGTTTCTGACATTTACACTCACCTCCCCTGTGGTTTGAACAATTACACTGACCTCCCCTGAGGTTACTAATCCTTTACAAATTCAGTCCAAATGATTAAAATATTATTTTAGAGAGTGAAATTAGAATTTTGTACCTGATTTGTCATTTATGCTACATGTCCAATGAATGACAAAGTATTACAAATTAATTAATAATTAATAATTAATAAACTTAAGGAGCGTAGTTTATAAGCAAATACGTATTACTTATTTAAAGTACCAGCTCTTTACGGATATTTTACTTTCAAACATTTACTTTATTACAAATATTTATTCTCAAATACAGATTTGTATTTACTCTCAAATATTTAATTTTTGTTAAATAAAAAACCTACCAGCTTTTCTTCCGTAGAAATATTAATATAACACTTTTTTAATTTTAGTTATAAATATTTATGTATTTAGCATAAATTAAATGATTCAGGATAAAATACTCATAAAGAGCTAATACTTTACTCATGTAATGGATGAAAATCATAAAAAATTAATACTTTATGGGCCATTTCTTTTTTTAAAAAATATTTAATTTATATCAAATAGATAACCTACTGATTTTCTTTTAAATCAGTAAACTACACTCCTTCCTTTAAAGAGTATAGTTTATAGGCAAATACACATAACCTATTTAAAGTACCGACTATTTACAGATATTTTACTTTCAAATATTTAATTTATGATAAATATATTAACGTTTGTAATTAAAAATTAAAAAGTGTTACAGTAATATTCTCGCAAAAAGAAAATCAGTAGGTTATCTATTTGATATAAATTAAATATTTTTAAAAAAAGAAATGGCCTATAAAGTATTAATTTTTTATGATTTTCATCCATTACATGAGTAAAGTATTAGCTCTTTATGAGTATTTTATCCTGAATCATTTAATTTATGTTAAATACATAAATATTTATAACTAAAATTGAAAAAGTGTTATATTAATATTTCTATGGAAGAAAAACTGGTAGGTTTTGTATTTAACAAAAATTAAATATTTGAGAGTAAATACAAATCTGTATTTGAGAATAAATATTTGTAATAAAATAAATGTTTGAA
Organism: Coffea eugenioides; assembly: GCF_003713205.1. Lineage (NCBI taxonomy): Eukaryota > Viridiplantae > Streptophyta > Magnoliopsida > Gentianales > Rubiaceae > Coffea > Coffea eugenioides. The sequence continues at coordinate 4,681,510 of NC_040041.1, forward strand.
AGTAAAATACTCGTAAAGAGTTGGTACTTTAAATAAGTAATACGTATTTACCTATAAACTACACTCCTTAAAGTTTATTAATTATTAATTAATTTGTAATACTTTGTCATTCATTGGACATGTAGCACAGAGGACAAATCAGGTACAAAATTCTAATTTTACTCTCTAAAATAATATTTTAATCATTTGGACTAAATTTGTAAATGATTAGTAACCTCAGGGGAGGTCAGTGTAATTGTTCAAACCATAGGGGAGGTTAGTGTAAATGTCAGAAACCTCAGGGGAGGTTTTTAAAATTATCCCATCAAATTAACCCATTTCTATATTGATTTCATGTTGCAAGAATTGCTCACGTGATAATTGTACTTCAAAGGCAGGAAACTACTTGAAAAGGTTCCGTTTGGTGATGACGTTTTCGGTGGAAGTCAGCGAACTGCTCCACCAACTCTGCCGGCTGCAGACCCACTCCAAACTGCTTCTTTGAAGCGATGGACTTGAGATGACCACTCAGTCCCGTTCATTCTTTAGCCTCTCTCTCATACATTGTGCATTCCCGAAGATTTGGTCAATGATATATCTGAAGAGATCCCCATCAAATTCAACTTTCCTGTTCTCTTCTCTTCTTCCATCTCCCTTTTGTTACGGGAGAATAGATGGTGAAAAAATCAGTTGAGTCATAGTGTTCTTGTGCTATAAACATTCTTTGATCTGATCAAATTTAATCAATTTTGCTTGCTTAGGTTTTTGTCCGAGAATAGAACTCCTCTTATTCTCCCTAATTTTTTTCCCTCATGTGTTGGAATCATGTACTCACGGGGTTTGTTTTCCCCCTCGGTTTTATTATCCATTTTTTTCCCTTGTGCATATTTCTTCCTTATTTTAACCCTTCTTGCCATAACCGTTTTGTTCCTTTTTTTCCGCAGGAAATCTTTGTCGCCCTTTAAGGAGAGGAATGGGTTTTACTTTTTCTCTCAGTTTTATTTCCTCTTTTTCTCCCCTTATGCATAATTATTTCCTTACTTTCTTGCCATAACTGTTCTGTTTTTTCCTTTTTTCAACAATAAAACTTCGTTGCGCTTTAAGAAGGGAAATAAAAAATTTATTAATGTTTTGTCTCCTTGTCTTATTGCCTAGCTTGATCTGATTCATGCATCTTGAAGAGCAAACGTTCAGGAGGAGAAAAGGAAAGAATAGTTTGATGCTGTTGGCTTCAGGTATTTCTTCATTTTTTTCTGGTATTTTTGGTATTTTTTCTTTGGCCGAGATTGCCACAAGAAGAATAAGAAATGTTGCTTGAATGCTCAAAATAAATAGATACTATAAGGAAAGCAAGAGAGGCAGAAAGAGGAGAGAAAATAGAAGACCTGAGCACGAGCGAAAATGAAAGCGAGGTAATTATTGAAATCAGGAAACTGAGAATAGTGCTGGAGTTGCGGCCAAATCTTAGACTTATATGAAGTCAGAGAAATTTGCTGCTCCAGCCCAACTGATTTGCCCAATTAGAGATGCCTCAAATTTCTTATTCAGAACCCAAGCTGTAAATCTTGAATTTTTCTTGTACCTTCGATTTAAATAGCCTCAGTCCCAAAAAAGATTGGGGCCTTTACTCTAAATTACCTGTAAATTTGCTATCTTGGGCATTTATGACTTATTTAATGTCACCTCAGCTTAATACCACCTATCTTTGCTAATTGGTATCCTCTGTTTTACTGTCATAAACTTCCCAACGAGCCCTGCAATGGAGTAAAAATTGTAGCATTCCAAGTAAGCATTTTCTTCTGGGAGATAGATCTTGAAGATTAGCTTCAAGATATAAAGATGGGTTATTTAGTAGTGTACTACGTGGGATTGTGTATATTGTTGTCTTTGTTTAGTTATAGACGGTTCCTTTTTTTATTACAAATTGTTGATGTCATCAAATTGGGTGTGGAAAACTAGAAAGTTTTGCTTCGGTTGGATGGTTTGATGCAGTAGTTATGGGAAATAGGACGATTGAAATTTTAAAGTGTGAATTTTCACTTTATTGATGGAGCAAGTTGAATTAGATATTTCTAAATTTTAGTTGATAATGCGAAAGTTTATGTTAAGCCGGCGGTGGAACCAAATCTAATGAGTTAGGATGTTGGAGTACTTGGTTTAAACTATTTAATCTTTTATTTGCCTAATTATTGTTATGCTGTGCAATGGTTTTTTATTATTCAGATAAATTTCTAAATCTTTTATCTGCCTAAATATTTTAACATTGTGGAATGATTTTTTGTTATTTGATAAATTTCTCCACTGGGCAAGGTTAAGAACCTAGATACTTTCGATTTGGAAATTGGGCAGTTAATAGTTTCCATGTGGTGCTTTGCAGACATCATGATTGTTATCTTCGATTGGTAATCCAAAAGTCGCTGCTTAGGCATTCTGAATTTTATTTTTGTGTATTTAATTTTCTCTTCGCTTTTTTCTCCCCTTTTTACTAATCTAAATTTTACATGTTTTTTGGGTGATTGCAGGTGGAGAAAGTTGGGCTTTTTCCTCTTCAATAGTGCTGCAACACTCCAAGATATGGTATATTTTATGTCATTCACTATTAAAAAGGTTTACTCTTTTTTTTTTAATTTTTAATCAAGTTTCGGTTGTGATTTTCCTGGTTATTCATTATTTGAATGCTCTTTCACAAGCTTCATTTTCCATTCACTAAGGAGAAAGTCTGTTTTCTTTATTTGCTTTGCATCTCTATTCCATTAAATGATGGATCTATTTTTGATAGTTTTGTGCGTACTTAGGTCCCAGGCTTTCAGCCACAAATGACGAAAAGCATTGTAAGTCATCAAGGATTTTCATTATTTTAGATTATTTTTTTAAGTGCCTTTTCCTCGTGTCTTTGCATAAATCTTGCCTTTCATTTTCTTTTGCTAGAGTATGAGTTTTTCATTAAAATTTTGCCAATTTGTTCTGAGGGATTGGCCTGTGTATTTAATAGGATGATATTTTGAGACTATACTGTAAATTATAGCAGAATTAGTGCTCCCTATAATTGTTATTACTTTAGTTGAGCGTCACCTTGTTATTGCATGAAAATCTTGCAATTTAGACTTTACCTTTAACCAAAATGGCTTTTCTTCCCTTCTTTCTTGCCATTCAAGAGGCTTTTTATTGTTAATGGAGCCTTTTGTTCCATTCTTCAAACCTTTTGGCTGGTTTTCATGGTACAGCTTAATTGTACCGGACAAAGTAAATCTCATGATAAAATGTCTTATTTATATATTCCATGAATTTGAACTGTACAAGCTAACCCATTGCTTTCAGCCCCATGGCAATTTTCACTAAATTACAAGGTACTAGAATAAATTGTTTTTATGTTTGTAGGCAGTAAACGTTTAGACCAAGCTTAACAAGTCTCGAATATTAGAATTTAACCACATGCTAGAATTAGTAATTAAATTGTCATATTGCTTAGCAACTTTAAATTAGGTATTTGTTAACTTCAAAATGGATCAAATTGCTACAAAGCTGTGGTTTCTTCCTTTTGTTTCATTTTGTGATTATTGACTAAAAATCTCTTATGGTTCTGCATCTATTTTGTTCTTTGTTTTTGCAATCTTTTTTTTCCCTCTTAACTTTTCAACTCATACTTGCTTAGCTTAATTGAGGTGAACTGTCATTACTTACTTACAATTTAGATGCTCTGAATTATATTTTCTACACAATTGGTTGGGTATTAGTTGTGCTATTGGACTTAGATGAATGATTATTCAGTCTGATGAGAATTTTGAACCTTTTCAAATGGGTAATTTATTTCTAATATAGAATAAGGATTTAGATACAATTGTGCCCAAGTTTAAAAATAAGAGTGGCAAGGAATTTTTCAATATTTGTTACATAGTAGATTGGGCATTGGCTGTGCCTTGGTTTTTGGAACTGTGCCTTCTGAAATTGGTTTGAATTTTGTTGAAGCTAATACATCTACCTTGCTGCCCACCAATGCACCCGGAAGTCCCTTGAAGAAGCAGCGTGATTATGAACTCTGAACTTCCTTGAAGCCTTTTGAATTGCTAATTTTGCTAATGTTGAAGCACTTTACAGCTGAATTACTAATCTTGCATCTTTTGACATAATATTGACATCCATTAAGAAATTGTTCTTTTGTGCACCTTAATGGATCTCAATATGTGATCTTTTGTAATTGCCGCCTATCATTGCACTTTATATTAAGCATTCAGCAAGTCATCTCCTATCTCTGTAAGGCTAACTTGCACTTGAAGGTATCAAGTTGTTTGTAACACTACTTGCCAATCTTTTGTCATCTTCTCTTATCTTTTGCAATGCTAATGATTTTTTGGTTTTGTTTAGTCTTATATTGTTAGTTGCATGCTTGATTGGTAATTTATAATTTTAAGAATCCTATTTCACAAACATTACTGTTAATCTTACCTTATACGAAAATATATGACAATAGATTATAGGGGGCCTAGGCTGTGCTTAGCACAGCCGATAACCTCCTAGTGCACATATATAAGAAAAATAGGAGGTTTAGTGTTTTGTTTCTCATCTTGTCACGTGGCTTTCTGGTTATTTGACAAGTGGCATGACTTCAATATATTTTCTCTTGCAAATTGCTTTGGCTCCTTCCCATGTGTTTAGACCAAACTAGGACCGAGGAAAATGCAGTTTTGGTATCCAAACTTTGACAGATGAACAGTTTTCGTCTCCAAACTTTGGACGAAAATGAATCCGGTACCCAAATATTTAACTTTTGAGCACATTTAGTACCTTTAACAGCTTTGTCCCAAATTGTTACCAGAAACAGTCATGTGATAGTCACATGTCCGGTAACTATTGCGTTAAAAAATGTCAAAAAATGTCAAAAACCTTTTAATAAAATTATTAGGCCTTAAACTTAGTACTTAGTGTCAAAAGAATATTTTACTTGATAAAATTATTAGTCCTTAAACTTAGTACTTAGTGCCAAAAAGATATTTTACATGACACTTAGTGTCAAAATGATATTTTACATTTTTTTGACAATTTTATACAATAGTTGCTAGACATGTAACTATTAAATGACTTTTTTCGATAGTAATTTGGGAAAAATCCATCAGATGTACTAAATATACTCAATAGTTGAAAAAATTGGTACTAGATTTGTCATTATCCAAAATTGGGGATTAAAACCGTTCATATGTCAAAATTTGGATATCAAAAATGTATTTTTCTCAACTAGGACCCATTGGGATAATTTATGACTTTAAAAGGGACTAGGCCATATCTTTTTCTTTAGGTCTAATGAGTTTCATTAAGCTCAATTATGAGACTAAGTTGATGCGTTGTCTAATCCATCACCCTTAGATTAGTTTTAATCTAACTATATATGATATAATAACCAGTTGGCTCTATTGTAGCTTCTTTAGGCATTGCCATGTGGCACGATGGGAGGTGAAGTTATAGGTGGCAAACCAACCCACTTAACTAAATTTACTCATACCCGTCTATGAATAGATGAGTATGAGTATCTTAAATTTTTGTATATGGGTATAAATGGATTAACCAACCCACTTAAATGGGTATTATTGGGTAACCCATTAGATCCAATTAACCTATTTAGAATTATCTTCCCCCAAGTCTCTTATCTTCCCCCACCATTTTTTTTTCAGATTTTTTATTTTGTCATGATGTTAACTACTTTTGTTTCATTATTATAATTATTTGTTGGTTTTATCTTAGTTTGTTAACTTGCTCATTTTTCAGCATTACCAATTTATGATAAGTTTTAGCCTATTTTCTTATCTTTCTAAAATGAAATTTTAAATTTATATATGAAATAATGTTAGGGATTCAAAATTTTTGGTTTAAGTTTTTATATTAACTTTTATAGTACTTAGTTCAAATTGTTATATTCTTATTATTAAATTATTAAATAATATGTAATTTTGTTACATAGAGTATAAATGGGAAAAGAATTGGTAATTAGGCTTATTGAGCATTGTAAGTAAATATTTAAAACTAATGGTGGATACAAAGAGCGGTATAAATTGATAACTTAGTTTGCAAAAATGAATTTAAATGAGTTTACAAAAAGTTAAAATAAATGAGTTATAAATGGGTAATTGGGTTACCCAATTCATTTTTTGACTTACCCATTTATACCCATCTAATTAAATGAGTATAAATGGGTTGACTCACTTATATCCATTACCCATTTTACTCAACTCAAACCCGTCCAAATCACCCGTTTTGACACCTCTAGGTGAAGTTTGCATTTCTTTTGCTGCGTTGACCTTTGTTCTGCCATCATAAGAATGCAAATGGACTGCAAATTTTGGACCATGGAATGATGATATGATATGAAGTATGGTAAGAGAAGAGCAGTCTAACCACTTGCTATAAAAGAAAAAAAAAGGAAAACGATCTAAACAATTTGTTTTATAGCATTAAAATCAGTGAAAAAGCCTACAAATTGTAAGTGTAAATGCAAGCTTATTTATTTAGAAAGTAAATATAACTATATCATGCATTTGAATTTGAATTTTAGATTTTTTCTATTTGTTTGGGATTTAGAGGAAAAAAAATCTACCAAAACATATACTATGGATTTGAAAAAAAAGAATAAGAGAAACAAAATTCTTTTATTTTTATTTTGTTTTATTAAATAAATTCTTTTTTATTGTCAATTTTGAGTTGTTGGATTTGAATTTATCAATTGTTCTCCTTTTAGTTTTTGTTGGATTGTTAACTTTGTGATGCACTTTGCTAGAGTTTAAAACCTTTGACCATTATTTTTTAGATATTGTCTCTGATTTTTAGATATATAGGCGGCAAGCTTATTTGAGATGAAAATTAAATAGATTTCTATCATATAATGTCCACAGAGTGAGCCAAGAAAATCTCCAGACAATTAACTTTCAATTCTCTATCATTTGTTTTCTTCACAATATAATTCAATAATGCAACCTCATGAAAAAACAAACAAAAAAAATAAAAGGACTATGCTATTCCAAGCTAATAAAAATAAAACTAATTTTTCATATATAATTGAATGGTTTCTATACTATAAAAAATAAAGAGTTTAAAATAAATACTTCTTTAGAGTTTAACAAAACTGGTATATTTTTTAAACAACCATGCACATTTTCCTTTATACCACTAAAAAGTGACAAAAAAACAATCCAAATAAATCATCCAAATAAATCATCCAAATGTGTTTTTGTGAAAAAATATGCACATTTTTCTTTTCATTATTAAACACCAACTACGCTGTCACTTCTAAATTATGAAAATACGTATACATTTTGTTATTTTTTTCAAAAAATGATTGCAGATACCACGAATATATTACTTGATCAATTAATACATTAAATAATTTTCAGTGGGCACTGGCTATGCGCAGCACAATGTAACTCAACTAGTAATTATTATATTTATTTATAATTCTATACTTTTACTAATTAATTTTACTTTTTCAAAAATCTAACACCCACGTATATTTTAACGTTAGACGAACCCTTTTGAAATCTATAGAAGCACTTACAGAGTATGCACGATGCTACTATGCACTTGTGGAGTGGCTTTATCTTCTAAATCTCAAAAGGAAACCTGGAATTGTATTTCCAATTTTTGTCGTTGGTTCAGTCTTTTTTTTCTGTTTTTTTTTCCTATGCATGGGCCATGCTTGGATTGCTTGTTTCCGTCGGAAAATATTATCGTTTTCCGTGATCATATTTCCCTATCATATTTTTTCTTCACATATATCAAATCTCTACAGTAATTTTTCCATGAAAAATGACGGAAAATGCAATCCAAACACAACCTAAGTTTCTAATTGCCATGCACTCACACGCAGTATCCAGCTCACCTATTTGAGAAAATGAGAAAAAATTCCAGATGAAATGGTCTACAAGTTGGTCTGATCCATTTCAAAACATTCTAAACATGCATTGTGCCTGCATTGTAGCCGTGTCTCCATATCGGACTTTTTGTCGACCTGAATGGCAATCGACCTTTTTCTCCTGCAATATATGAAGTCTTTAATAAATAAAAAAACTTTTTTTTTTGCACTGTAAATTATTTGCATATTTTTATTTACTTACATTATCAATATATTTTTAATTATTTTTTATTTCATATACATTACATAAAAAAATATTACAATATTTTTTAAAAAAGTTATCTTCAATAATCTACTATCCAAGCACACTCACCATGATAGTTGAAAAAAATTACAACGTTGTTATTGTATTGCTGTATTATCAACCAATTTCTTCATAAAAAATATCCTTGTTTGAGTTGTCATTTTTATAAAATATTTTATTTTTTAATTACATTTTTGTTTTACATTCATTAAATTACTATAATATATATTTGTTTTACAAAGAATTTCAGAACAGAGTGGTACTACTTGTGGGGGGACAAAACGTTCAAAAAGGGACTTTGAAAGTCGAGAAACAGCAGAATGTCTTTTCATGTTGCTCCTTCTGAGCAACTTTTTCAAATGTATTTATTGCAAGAAAGCTTTCCAGGTTCCTTGAGTTGGTGTTGTTGCAATAAAGTGACAAACTGGTTAATTTCCGGGTCTTTGCATTTTTTTTCCCCTTCGGTCAAAACCCACACTTGCAAGTTGCAAGTCATTCTCCATTCTTTAAATTTTCTAGCAAGTCAATCTCCATAGTTTCTTGTTTCTGTCCACTGAGACTGAGCACGAGGGCCGGCGGAATGGAAGGTTCATCATCGTTATGGGGATACGGCTCAGCATCAGGGTCGAAGACGAAGGAAATGATAGAACAAGCGAAGGAGGAGTTGCAAATTTTGGAAGCTCAACAACCAGATAATTTTAACTGCTTAAAGGATGAACTTAAATCCTTCATCTCGCGCTTGGAGTCACAAAACTTGCCTCTTCCTTCTGGTCATGACAACTACAAGAACTCAACTGGTTACTCAAATATTTCATCTGTCTCAACTCGGGGTCTGTTCTGCGTTTTTTCTTCCTTTACCCCTTTATGATCTATAGCAGATTTCTTTCTTTTCTTCATGGGAATTTCTCTGTTGTATATTGTTGTGATTACAGAGTCATCAGCTTGCAAGAAGAGGAAGAAAGAAGATTGTCTGGATCGACAAGTTATGGAGGATGAGAATATTGAAGGACCAAAACGGAAATTTCAAAGGGTTGCTGGGGATGGCTGCAGCGAAAGAAGGAACAGGATTGATCTGGCCATTGAGAGGGCTCGAGAATGTCTTGAAAAGATTCAACGGTTCAAAACCAGCTTTTGTTGATTTCGTTCACCATCTTATTTACATAATCACGACCTGCATTGATATTTGGTTTCACGAGGACTGGTGGAGTGGTGATTCTCAAGCTCGTGATAAAAATGTCGAAACTGAAATTCACTTCAAAATTAGCCTCGTTCATGCCACTTAATGGCAAAACAAAAAAATTTTTTTTTTTTTTTTTGGTAAGAAGTTTTTAATGTAATGAATGAGGCTAATTAGAGTGAAATTAGATGTTAAAAAAAGTACATCAATGTTTTAAATAAAAACAAACATTGGGTCGATCCAGTGATCTGATCAGAAGAAAATTCGGAAATTCTTTAATTTTATCAAAGAAATTTAAGTGTTTCCTCATTCCTACCTAATCATGTGCTATATGAATCCTAAAATTACATTATTGGATGTTTTTCATTGGGTTAGTTGCCAATTGATTAGAGGAATATTAATAAAAAAGAAATCTATCTTCATACTTGTGTATGAGAAAAGAAAAGATAGAAGAAAGTTGAGACACCTAACCCTCCATAAATTTCGTGAATATTGAGATATACTCTCCTACTTCCTCTTGTTCTTAATATTTATATAAAAGGGAAAATAAGAAAAGGCTTCCTCATGTTCCGCATCACGATGCAAATTTTGTCTTTGTGTAGATCTTAGAAGGGAAAGTTAAGACGACTATCAATCTCAACTTTTGCATAGCTTCTTCTTCTTCATTCTTTTCTTTTTTGCGTCAATACACGGCAACCAGTAAGTTTCAAAGAAACGAGAAATTAGTTGATACATTGCAATGATCAAATAAACTATTTCGACAAAAACATTTATTTTTAAAAATTATTGCATGACAAGCAAAAAGAAGTACAGAGCTTTTACAAAATAAAAAAAAATAAATGATATAAAAAAGGGCAAAAATTAAGCATATGGATTAACGAGAAAGGGGGTTTTCAAAAAATAAAAAAGATCAATAGATAAAATGGAATTTTTTTGGGCAGTATCTTAGTCCCACACACATTAGTCCTATAATCAACATGGGTCTGCATGGGCATAGACCCAGTATTTTTCAATCCCATTTTAAGTTCCTGTCCGCCCTGCCCAGTGCCCCATTTGCCTTGTCTAGTTTTAGCCAACAAGAAGATGCAACTATTCCACTAAATATGGTCCTCAACCAAGAACAGCATTAAACCAGTACAAGTTCCGGGGTCTGCAGAAGATTCAAGGGAAGGCTGGGAAAGCATTAACACAGGAAATCGTCTTCAACCATACTTTCCAAGTGATGAAAATAGGTACAACAACAAATCATATTAATGGGGCTTAATTTGCCCATAAGGATCACATGCTACATTAACCTTCATGTAAATGAGCTAACATTCACTAACATTTTTAACAAGAGCTCAGAAAAATGATGCTGAAATCAGGGCACATCTTTATACATCTCTAGAACTAAAAATGCAATTACCTTTTCCACTGGACAGCAGTGAATATGCTTGATGATTGTACCACCATCCACTTCCGCGACACCACTGAGATCGTTCATAGCACCTAACTTCAACACGTACAAAGATCATATTTCCTGATTTACAAACTATTTTATAAACTGACATAAAATAGTATCAAGCTTACTAAGACCACTGTGGTTTTCCTTGTTCAAGTCTATACTTTTAGTACGTAGTTCAGTGGCATTTTCAGTCAATGAACCTCCAAATTTGCTATTCTCCTCATCACTAGACTGACTGTCTTCAGCTTTTATGCATCACACACTCTTCGCAGTTGCCAGCAATGATTCAATTTTGGAGTTCTCTAAGGGTAATGCAAACTCTATTACTTGTTTGGTCAAAACAACATTTTGCATCATCCTATTCCCTGTGGAGGCAAAACTGTCACTCCCTTTCCCAGCATTAGTTGGCAAACGATCAAAACTCCCACTTTGAGCGTTCAAAGTATCAGAATTTATCATCGGAGCAGCATGTACTACCTTCAGCAAATGATGCAAAATTCCAGATGGCTCCATTGTCATTTTGCCCTTAGATTACGGCATCTTCTCCATAGCCTCTTTATCACTTGAATCAGATATACCAAAGAGTTTTTTTGGTCTTGGACATCGTGCTTTTCCTTGAGCTTTTTAATTTTAGGAACCTTTTCTGGTTCAAAAGTCATTTCAGCAGTATGCATCAAGCTATTCACCTAGTTATGAAAAGAGTCGACAAGTTATAAAGAATGGCATCAAGATATGCAAGAAACATTACCAACAGATCAAGACAAACAAACAAATAAATAAATAAAAAAAGAGTATCTTATGCCGCAACCAAACGCTGTCCAGTAATCTCTAGTAGATTAATTTTGTTAAAGCTGGACATCCAAGTTTGACTCATTGGCTACATTAAGACACTTCAGAACAAAAGCCAAACCTTTTTCCCTTAATAGAATTTGGGGGGATGACATGAAGTGGTACTGGTAAGAAGCAAATATCTAGATTATCTCATTGATAAGCCCCCCAAAATATCTATATAATCAATATATGACTTTCTACTAACGCTCATTTCCTGAACGATACCAAGCCACTACACCAACATCTAGAAAGTACAATTAATTTCTTCTTCCAGAAAGAAATACTCCAAATTTTTATTACATGTATCTTAGAGAAGTTCAGACACGTTCACTTGAGCTTCAGTTGAATAAAGAAAAGAGATGAAATAAAAAGGATTAAGATTACTATGAAAGGCCTGAGGTAATTCAATTTTTCATTCAACTAAAACCTTGACAGTCATCCAACCAATCACCCGGATAAGAAGAAAGCTAGGTCCACTAATCTACATTCACATAAAAATGTAGATAAACATCTCCTTTCTTTGGTCAAATAAAATTCCATCGATGCACAAATAGAGACCATGCAGGAACCTACTCCCCAAACAAAGGGCCAGTTTTTTTAAAATCTCTGCTGAGGAACAGAAAGTAAAAACTCCTCAGATATTATCACTTTCAAACTGAATTATGTTAATTCCTAGGTGATACTTTTATCAGATCACTGCATTTTCTCAGAAGGCTAGAGCTGAAAAGATTTGATAGGGAGGCAAAAGGATTTCCGTCCAGACAACATCCATCCCGGTCCTGCTATTGTTCAACATTTTACAGCACCTCAATGCATAGGGCTTCCATAAGAGTTATGTCCCCTTAAATTATCAAAAACTTTTAAACAACAAAGAACATTATTTTTTTTTGGGGGGGGGGGAGAAGGTCTTGCCACCCTACCGTTCGCTTACTTTAAATTCTAAGCATATTATGGAAAAAATAAGAGTACGTAATTTATCCTGAGTGGAATTGTCAAAAGCCTCGTGCTAATGAAAATCATTAAAGCTTTGGTAGAAACATATAACTTAGCATAAGGGTGCATTTACCAGTGACCAAGAAATCTTTTAAAGAAAAATCAATAGGCCTGTTCATTTTAGAAGCAGAACAACCAAGGAATTGTATTTATACTATGTATACTGCATCCGACATGTCACAGTGAAGCTTTGTCACTGAATTTCCCCATCTGAGTTCTCAGTTGGGATTTTATGAAAGTAACTGTATTCTTGCTGCTGTATGACACAGAGAACAAGGAGGCATCATTCCATCACCTAAGGAACATAATACCACCAGATCCGGAAAAAACATGTCTCAGCAACCAATATGATTTATATGTCTTAGGCCCCATGTCTCAGTTGGGATTTTATGAAAGTAACTGTATTCTTGCTGCTATATCAGCAATGACACAGAGAACAAGGTGGCATCATTCCATTACCTATGGAACATGATATCACTAGATACGGAAAAAAATAGCATGCCCCACAAGACTAGCAAACCAGGAAGCAGAACATTGCAACATGTCCTCGACTTATAAGAAAAATTGTTTACGACATAGGCAAATAAAAGCGTCTTAAAGAAGCAACAGCAGTGTACAAAGAGAACACGTTCCAATCCACTTGAACACCTGTATTTTTGTAAACTACATACCACGAAATAGATGAATTAACTTTTACATACGGGCAAACAATGCGGCACTTGGTCAGTTAAGTTAGATAACATCTCCTTTATGCAAACAAACAAAGAAGAAAAATTTCAGCTTGCAGAGAAAAAGTTCGTTAAATCTATGGACTAGAATATGTAAGAGCATTTTCTGAGCATGAGTCAAGAAGGTGTTCAATTTATAGACTTCACTAACATATCTCCGCACTGACTAACATAGTTAAATTCATAAACAGGTGTCACAAGAACTTAACCACGGTAGGGAAGGGTTATAGAGAAGCTAACTCAAAATTCAATTGTTTGAACATAAAAGAAGAAATGCATTCAAGTTTCTAACCTCGTGAATTCAGGACTGATGTTGCAATCACATTAAGGAGTCAATTGCTCTTAGCTGGTTCCTCCCAGTTCGACTGAGGATGAGATGTTCCTCATAGAGCCACATTAAAAAGATGACGTTTATGTTTCACACATCTTGGCTTTTGTTATCCTATGTCTCAAATCCTTGATTTCAGCATCCAAATGACAATTACCTGAACTAATCCTCTTCATTACTCTCTGCCTCTTCTAGTTCCTCATCTTCATTACTCTCTGCCTCTTCTAGTTCCTCATCTTCATAATTCTCCACCTCTTCCAATCCATCCCCTTCACTCTGACCCACATTCTTCAACTTAGCATTCCTTCTTAACATTCCACGGCGTCCCATGTTAACAAGATTAAGAAGTTTCCTCCTTGCCTCATAAACAGGGTTCGGCTGTATCAAGCATCCTCTTTCATAAGCCTCTCGTAGAAACACCGTGTGCCTCTTCCCTTTCGTCGACAAATAAAACATCCCTGGATGATCCAAAAACAAATCCCGGATATTCAAATCAATCCCAAACCACTTCCTAAACTGACTAATCTTCTCAACCTCCACCATCTTCTCCACAGTCAAACTCAAAAACTCATGAACAATCCCAGCAGCCCGCTTCTCCATTTTCTTCATCCCAAATTTACTCCTCCTCGTCCCCTCAATCGGCATCTCCTCATACGGGCCAATATAAGGCAAACTCTGCCACTCGTTAACCTTAGCCTTAAAAATCTTCCTCAACCTCATCCCTGGAGGATAGTTATGCTTAAAACTATACCGAATCACGGTTCTATCCACATCACAATCCTCTCTGCAACACTCCGTTAATCTCCAATCCTCAACAGAAGCAATTAAACTACTCTTATCTACCTCGCTAACTAGCTTTAAAACATGAGTATTAGGTTCATTGCCATCATCAAGAGCAAACAGATTCGGGTTTTTCGCAATTATCGAGCTCTCAAAGTCGTCAGGCAGTCCAAGCTCTTTCCATACTTTGAAAATGGCCCTCAAAGGTAGTGTCTTGGTGGGAGAAATCGACAGAAGCCGCACCAATCTGTCAACCACAAGTGGGATTGAAGCATTGATCGCTTGTGATTCATGATCAAAGATTTCCAGGGCAGCCAACTGGAGGGTGAAAAAGGGTTCAAATTTGGTGGGGTGGTTGAAAATGTGGAAAATGTGCGGGTATTTGCGTAGGAAGGCGGTGGCGCCGCGGTTGAGATGGAGTTTCTGGGACAGGCGGTTGAGAAAGCCGAGGGGAACGGAGGGAGGGTTGTTTGATTCTGAAGTGGGAGTGGCGGTGGCGAGGATGAGGTCTTGGATGGAGATGACTTTGAGGAGGTTTTTGTACTTGTCCATGAGCTTTTCGAAAGTCGGGTCTCGAGCTCTGGAGGCTACATATTCTGCTGAGGTGGTTTTGCGGCGGATGATAGTGGCAGAGATAACGGTTGGTTTGAGGGTGGCAGTGAGTCTTTTGATAGTTCCGGTGGCCATTGTTGGGGTGGCCGAAGGCGGAGGAGTAATTGTTAGTCTCGGAGGACGCCTTTAAATTCAAATTAATCCTTAATAAATATTTGATTAAAAGCCTATCTAATTTCCCTGCATCTGTTGGTAAGAGAAGGGGTGGGGGCATAAAGGCGCTGATAGCTGATAACGACTTTAATCAGTGTAAATATGGGTGAAAGGAAATTCAAGCAACTGGACATTTGAATCGAGCGTGGCCCAATTAGTGAAGAGTTGTTTTTGTCTCTGAATCTAATAAAAGCCCAAAAAGTACATTGGAGAGTAGTTTGTCTACGAATCTAATGAAAGCCCAAATGAAATTATAGCTTTTAATGCTCGAGTTTAATAAGTAATTAATTTGATTGAGATTTACCCAAAAAAAATATATTTAAAGGGCAAATTGTGAAGGCTTAAACACCAACCATAATATTCTATGAGGTTTTTTTTTTCTTCAAAGATAGCTTTTGTTCCTTTATGTGCTGGAACCAAAGTTCAGTTCGATAGCTTTTGTGCCATTATAATTTCATATTGCCATAACACTGTTCTTTCAATTATTTCTTAATTTTTAAAAATTTATTCCATGTTATTTTTAATAATTTGCATTATTTTAAGCATCTTTAAATAATAATAAACGCATGAAACTAATCAAACCAGATAATAGAGAGCTAGAGATCATGTGTATGCACAAAGGTGCTACTACATAAATAATTTCATCACTTTAATGTAATAGATGCACATCCTATAAATGAAACATCTAATGATCCCTAAATTTGGTATAACATTTGATTAACAACCAAAATTTCCCATGGAGTTATATATAAATGCCAAAGATATTGAAAAAAAAATTAAGAATATATATCATACATCTTATAAGTCCAAGATTTCTCAAACCTAGCAAGATATTGTTATTGAAAATATTTAAAAAATAAAACTAATGAAAGAAATGATTGCCATTGAAAGTATTTAAAGATAAACTAATGAAAAAAATGATTAAAAGAATAGTGACAGGTAAATTGCTTATGGTGTGTGAAAGCATTAATTCAGAATTACGAAAGGTTTAAAAAATTTATTAAATATTAACATGTTGGTTTTCTAACTTCTTATGTGTGGATTCAGGATAAGAGGGTGTAGATTTAGCTCCATCGTAGGATAATAACTCACGTAAAACTTATGGAGTTATTAGTAATTGGCTCAGAAAATAAATTAGACAATAATAAAATTTAGCTGGATTTGATGATTTTTTTGGTTTTAGGTAAATAGTTGCATTTTAAACTCATAAAAAGAGATTTGCTTGGGGATACAAAAAAGGTAAAAAGGAAATATAAACTTGCAAAATTCCCCGTTAATTAATAAGAAAGCCAAAACGTCCCCGTTACACGGCCGAGACCGTGGCAGCCCGACCTCAACTTCTTCGAGTGGGACTGGGGGGCGCTGTCAAGCATCAGCAACTCAGGAAAACCATCAAGAAATGGTGTGGGGTCTCTTTCCCGTCGACCCTCTCCCAGGTTCCATTTTTCATCTATACTATCCAACCCGAAATTTACTTAACATTATTGAAGCTTCTTTTACCATGCGGTATTGTGGTTTAATTTTTCTTATGTAAAATATGTTTAACACGGAGTGGGGAATATGCTGCACTGATGCTAATGTGTTATTGGATGGTATGGGACAGTTTTTTGGTCTAAAGAAAATTCAATAATAGTTTGTGTTGTATTTCTTCAAATTGAAGTTGAAAAATAGCAGGGAGTATGATGGATTGGTTGTATATAGATTTTTTATCCTTCTGAGCTGTATTGGGAAGTTAGAAGTTAACATTTTGTACAATACGAGTTAAAGAAGAAAAGAATTGTCATCTAAAATCCTAGCTTTGGCTAACGCAGTTGTAGCTGTTTTTGTTACAGGTGAAGATAGATACTACTTTTTCAGCAAAGGGACTTACAAAGTTGGTCGCAAAGGTATTATTGATCATTGGAAAGTTGTAATGCTCTTCTTGATATTATTTAGACCAGAAACCATATTCAGTTTTTGATCTGTTAAGCTTATGATGTTGAGTGCCTCATGCCTCTATTTTTGAATGCGTTTATGTAGGATGTGATATAATCATAAACAAAGACAAAGGTGTTTCGAGGATACATGCGGAGATTGTGATAGATGAAATGGTTTGCTTCGATAATCCACAGAGACAATCTTCAGATATATCCTCGAAAGTTCGGATAAGGGACTGCTCTAAGTATGGAACATTTGTCAAGAAGAATCTGGGGTCAAAGGAGAAGGTTCACGAGTTTCCAGAAAAAGAGACAATGCTCAAGGATGGGGACCTGGTTTCTTTTGGAACTGGAAATGCAACCTATAGGTAATTGAACTGGACTATAGTCCATTTCCATTTGTGCTTTTGGGGAGGACTTGGCAGCGAACGATAAGATTGGTCAATTATGAATTGGGACTTGGCAGACATACAACTCAGGCATGGAACTGGATTTATGGCATGCTGCATGCTAGTCTGGTTAGAGGAGATCATTCACTGGCATTGCCCTTTTTTCTTTATGGTTATCTGGTATCGCTTTTTGTGTATAAATTTGGTCTTATACCACTAAGGACATGACACTTAAATGAATTTGACACATTAATAGCAGTATGTGTATTTTGAGATTACTTAGAAGCACAAAAGGACCAAACCTTCTGATGCTGTTTGCCTGTCTTGATGAACTGACTGTTGCCTGGCAGATTTGGTTATGTTCCCTTCATATTTTTGTATTGCTGTTCAAAGGATTTGCAAGTCAAGGACCCCCTTCGACAGAAGATATTGTCAATAGGTTTGTATCTTTTAACGTACCAACTCTGCTAAAACTCTTTTCTAGGCATTCCTGTCATATGCAAAGATTTTCCTTCTCCTTACTGCATGTTACTTACCTTTGTATTATCGTTGTTCGGTACCCTTCATATAAATGAATAATTTGACTTTTGCGGCCAACAGTTATAGCTTAAGAAAGAAATTGCCCTCTTTAGGACTTTCTGGCCTCTTCAGTATTGCAGTTACAATATCCTCTGAAAAAAGAGTTGGGCATGCTAAATGTGTAGTAGTAACTTTTCCCAAGGAGATTAAATATTGAATCCCCTGTCTAATAAGTTCAAACCACATATACTTTGTTGTAAAATGTGTTATTGCTAAGGCTGATATCAGTAGTGGTCATTTATTGTCTGAGGTTGTGGTGGCTTTGTATGAAAAATTGACTGGAAAAAGGATAATAGAATTTCTGAAACTGTTGAAAGTGAAACGATAAATAATTCAGAATCTTCAGACTTCAGTACTGAATAGTTTTCGTGTGTCGTTTTGGATGTTTATTGAAGTGTCATTTTTGTTTTATTTGTCCGTTCTTATTTATTTTGACATTTCTTGACTGGTTTAAATCTGCAAATAAATTTGTAATGAGACCTTTTTCAGATATTCTGTATTTTGAGTAAGTCGTGCTTTTTGAATCAGGTGCTTGTGTTGCTCAAGAGTGGAGTTTAAAGTGCACACATGTGCTGATTGATGATTTGGTTCCTTTGAAGGAAGAGTTAATTGATGCTATTGTGGCTAAAAAACCTTTCATCTCCTTTGACTGGATTGAGGTATATTTACATCATTCCTGTATCATTTCTAGATTGATTCACTTCTGAAGCGATTTTTTTTTATGAGCATGAGGACTAAGTATGGATATTGTACTGCTTGGATTCGGAAGTTTAAATATCCAGTTATAGTCTTCACTAGTATTGATACTCGCTAGGTTCCTTGAAGCTCTGCCTTGCAATAATGGCAGCCCATCTTTAGCTTTAGTTGGAGTTTTATGGTTTACAGTAAGTTCTACTTTTTGAATGGCTGCACTTGCTACCTATTTTATGTGGTTCTGAATCTAGTAGATACTTTATTTCTAAACATAATGACTCAAACATTTTGATAACTGAATACTCGTCTTTCAAAGTTTATTGCAGGGAAAAACATATGCACGGAAATTCCAAGCTATTCGTCGTAAGTAATGCATGGATTTCATTTCTTTGTGGGACCATTGCTAGAGCATGGTGTTGTTGTTTCTGCTTATAGTGGAAGCTTTCTTTTGGCAAGCGCAAGCTTTCTTTTGGATTTATTGCTGTGTCCTTTTTCTCAGTTATTCTCCGACACTTTTGCTGGAAGAAGCATCTGTCAGAGTTGCAGACCCTCAATCTCGAGACAATTGTTTGAATGGATATACTTTTTTGTTGGAGTCAAGAAATAAGGTCTTATTCCTGTTTCACTTCAGAAATCTCATGTGATAATTTAAGTTTTCTTTCCTATCTGTTACGTTTGTTTGCCTGGGGTGAACAAGTAGGTCGATGTCCATTGTGTTTGAGTAGTCAAGCAAGTGCTATAGCTCCAGTGGCACTTTCAGCATATTAACAACCAGCTTCTTGGAACCCATGATTCTAGTAAATTATGAATGGACATTATCCATTCAGGTGGTTCACAAAATGCAATAAAATGCATGTTTAGCAGAGAGAAATGAAAGTTATCTCAAACTAATAGCTGCACAGCACAATTTTTTGTTGTACTCTGCTACTACTGTTACAGCTGTAATTACTGCTGCTATAACTGTTATCTGCTGTCTCACTCCATTTTTACAAAATTTTGGACTAGCTTGGTAGATGCTTGACCCTCAACTGTGGCTTATGTTTCTTCTGCCTTACAGTATAGACACAAGGACAAGTTGCAACCACTACTGGAAGTGGGTGGTGCAAAAGTTGCTTCCCTGGAAGGTTTCTGCATTGATAGCCAAGTATGTTCCTTTACCTACTGCTTGATAGCCAAGATAACATGACTGGTTGTTTACATTTTTTAGTTTATATTATGCCTAGTTACTCCTCAATGCAAGATAGTTGCATTAACATAGCTACTATTGACCTTGTAGTTAGAGGTAGTCAATGTATCTAGAGAACACTACAAGGTAAAAACTTTTAATGAGGGTTCAATCATTTCTTCATTGTTGATCAATGGGATGATGCTCACAGGTATTGGAGGAAGAAGGAATTAGACATGTGGTAAGGGTAATTCCTACTGGAGCAACCAGCAGTTCAAACGGCTCTCAGAGCATTAGGTCACTGCCTAGTGTAAATGAGATGGATTTGATTTCAGCCGTCTTATCCGGACATCTGGATCCTTTGATCATTGTATCACCTCCTGGTAAGTAGCTGCCTTACTGTCGGGTTGGGCAGCATTGCCTTGTTTTTGTGTCCCAGTTTACTGTTTCACATGGAAAATTTCAAAGCATGAATTTCTTGCCGTTTCCTCTTTTCAAGAACTATTTCTCTTCATTTTTTAAACAAAAAAGATAAAAAAATAATTTGATGATGTTTATTTGATGATGCATATTGCTGGTCCTTCAACGAAAAGAATTGTTAAAGGAAAATAATATTCTTGTTGCCTGCGAGTGGATTTGCAGAAAATTCAGGTGATGTGCAGGGTATATGCCATTTGACAGGGCAAGATGTCACCCTTAGTACATGACCACCTAGTCAAAATTAGGTCTAATCCCCAGGATACTAAACGGGGTCAATTTTCTCATTGCAGGAAAGACATTTTCTGAATTTCTCTCATTCTTTAACAGTTCAAATGGGTTTTGGGTGCAGCAAGTATTTTCAACTCCTGCAGAATTCATGTAGGTGGCCAAGGGGCATATGAGACAATAGGAGTACTAACAATAGAAAACGGCTGCAAAACAAAGTGCCTTAATTGAAAAACCACGTGGAATTAGATTTATTATATATCCGATATCTGGCTTTGTTTACAATGCACATGAAATTGGGGTTATATGTCCAAATATTGATATTTCTATTGGAAGTTTTAGATGTATGGTTGGTTTTATTGGTGTTCCCAAACTAATGAAATTGATTTCTAAGAAATTGACTTCTTCTTTCTTCTTCTTTCTCCAAGACAGTTTTTGCATTTATTTTCTGGACTTCCTCCACTCTTCTTCTCCTCCTCCTCCTCTAGTTTCTTCTTCAGACCTTCCAACCAAACAACCCAATCTTTCAAACCTCTTAGTCTAGTTTTAGTTTTGTAACTTTCCACATTCTTCTCATTGGCGTCCTTGGTTTTTAGTGCTAATAGTTTTTACTTGACTCATGACAACAACAGTGGATATTCAATGTATCTTCTCCAGTACTGAAGAAAGAAAGAACTTTTGAGCTTATGCAAAGTGAGTGGAGAAATTTTCTCTGTGATGGATGCTGTCATCAGAAGCATTTAAGTTCTCTCAATTAACTTTTTCCTTTAGCCTACTTGGTAGAATTACTTTGTGTTCATGTCTTAATTGTATTATGCATTTGGCCTTATTGAAATTTTACATTTGCATAAAATAAAATATTAATAAATTTTACAAAGAAAGAGTAATCTTTTGCACTTTCAGCCTTATTTACAAAGAAAGAGTAATCTTTTGCACTTTCAGCTTTTTTATTGTATATTTTGTTCCTTTTGCAGTGCTTGTCACTTCTTCATGCTCCACAGATGAGACAGTGGTGGCAGATTCTGATGAAGAAGTGGAAACTGCCACAGCCGTTCACACCTCAACTGCTGTCTATTCAGTAGAATCCTCTGAGCATGACAGCAAAGAGATGACAGATTTACATATGATAGAATCCACTCAGCATGATAGCGGAGAAGAAACTGCAATCAATGTAATAGAATCTACTGAAACTGATAGGAAGGGAAATATTACTCTGGCTAGTGTAAATGCCATTGAACATGAGATCAAAGAGGAGATACCATGCAATAATGTGTCCATTAAATGGTCTGAAGGTGCTTCTTTCACTGGCTTGAGGAACAGAGATGGTAGAACAGGATCGAGATTAGAAAAAGTTGAAGAGTCAGAATGTGGGAACGTGGATGTTATATACAGCCAAGATCTTATCGTAAGAGATTCTCTATCAGCATCAGTTCATTTTTCTACAAATGATGCTGTCATAAATTTTAAACGTTTCCGAAAGGTAATTGATTCTGATCTAGGCTGGATTATGAGAACTTATAGTAATTACTGAAACTGAAACTTGTGGATAAGAAGTTTTCAACAGATTCTAATATCTGTTGCGATGAAACAAGTTTTAATACTACAATGGCTTTGGTAGATTGGAGCATTCTTCTTTATATAATGGTGGTATCATGTTGTAACTTTGACCTGCCATTTGGGAAGGTAGGTTGTGGTGTGGGTTATCCAGGCCTAGGCAAGTAATTGAATTGTCTACAGATTTTTTTTTTTTTTTGGCCTATGTCAGAATCTTTCTTCAAGATGTTTCTGGGGTTGTCTGCACCCTTGAGTGTTTTCTTTATTATGTTCCTTAAATTCTCTCTCTTGCTAATCCTCTTCCTTGACCATTATGCAATTCTCTAGAGGGAGACTCCGTCTGGAAATAGTTTCAGCAGTCTCATTCCATTCTCAAAGGATCCTTACAAGTATGATTTCTGTCCTCTGAAGGATTTGGCTAGAATACATATCGTGTACAGTCTGTGTATGATTTTCCACAATAATTGCTATTCTGTTAGAGAATCGGACTATGGAAATGAGGAAGTAGCTGAATATCTGAAAGAAGAGAAAAAGAGAAAACAAATGGAAGCCTTAGCAGAGGACTTATTTAAATATGAGAAGGTGTGTAATTTTGAACCCTCAATCCTACATGTACTGCCAGGAGGTTTTGCTGAAAATATTGTGTATTTTGTTAATTGATGTAGGGGAGAAGACGGAATGCAGCTGGCTCTCGCACAGGACTTGTTGCTTATACTTGACTTCCTGGTAATTTTCTACTTTAGAATGTGTAAATTCTGGGCATGTTGCTCAATGCTCAGAGCTTGGCGAGGGATATTATGCTAGTTGTATCTTAGTAATTCGTCTGCAGATTTTATTCTTAATCGTAGCTGGGATGTAATATTCGTATCTCCAAATGCTGCATTTTCTATTTCCAGATCTTCTCAATTTGGTTCTTTCATCCTCATTTCTCCGCAGGTCTCTGCCTTCTTATGACATTTTTGGCAAACTCTACAAACTCGATCGGACGGTATTTTCTCCCCGTATAATATGAGGAGTTTATATTCGCAATGAGTTGGTATAATTGTAGAGTTCAAGAGAGGTAGTATATTGATGAGAATGATTTGCGAATGATGGGATGGAAATAGCTTTATATGTAGTAATGTAGTAGTTCATTATTTTCTTGAAGTTCAATATTTCTCACCATTCAACTTAAACTTTCAATAAGTAACTCCATCCGATTAGATTAACTCAACAGGAGTAGAAATCAAATAGTGAGACAACTTTCTTGATTGATTTTTTTTTTTTTGGGACGGCCTAATGCCCTATCTGTTGCAAGCAACAAATCTTGGGTTGGTCACCCCTCAATCAGCTCATCTGGTGGGTTCCGTAGTCTCTGGAAGACCAAATCCATGTTGATGCTCTTCTTTGCCAGATAATCTGCACAAACGTTCCCTTCCCTCCATGTACGGGATATTTTAGACTCCCCGTCTCTGCTCTGCGAAGAGCCTGCTTGACTTGGGCAATGAGGTTATGGTGGGTGCTGTCCTGTACGTTCCCTCGAACAAGGGATATATTGGTCACTGAATCCAATTCTAAGATGACTCGTTGATATCCTAAATCCCATGTCAGATTCTGAACGCAATAATTCTGCTGCTACATTGCTTTGCTAGCAATTCCTACTTTAGCACAGAAACTACCTTGCCATCTTCCTAGAGCATCTCGTAGAAGCCCTCTAGCACCTGCAAGCCCCCCAGGTTGTTAGTTGAGGCTCCGTCAACATTGACCTTTATCCATTCCTCTGGTGTGGCTTGACCCCAACCGATAAACAAAAGTTCCATATGCCATTCCTCTGGTGGCTTGCTCCAACTGATAAAACTAAAGTTCCATTTGCTGCTGGTTACTTTTGGAGGACAAAGCTGCGTGCGCTTGTTCTGCCTGTGCTACCAGTTCTTTAGTCCTGACCTGGAGTTTTCTTGTCATCACCTTTGATGCAGAACTCATTCCTCCCACTCCAAGCAAAATAGACCACTAATTGAAAAAGAACTGCCCAACTGCAAATGGCTAAAATTTCGTCTGCTTTATATGATTATCAATCAAATAAAAAGTTATTTTATGTATCAATCCTTACATCTCCTACTACTGGCGGAGTAACAGCCAGTTTTGATGGTCTGAAGCTTTCCCGCTCTTCCATCCTTTAGATTCCAGTCAACCCATTCCTCAAGTGGCATTTCAAAGAATTGCTCCCAATTGGGTGGGACAACTAGCTCCTTCCATATTTTCTTGATCCAGACACAATCCCGAACAGCGTGAAGAGCTGTTTCTGTGCAAGCCCCACAAATATTGCAGGAAACATCCTCTTGAAGATGTCTTCTAGCCTTTTCAGCACTTGTAAGCAGCTTATTGTGCTTGATAAACCAAAGGATGAATTGCCATCTTCTCGGACCTTTTTGCTTCCATATGGTGTCCCATTTGATTGAGTTAAACATGCAAGGTCATGGTCATAACCAAAATGGCTTGATTGAGTTAACATGTACAATGCTGTAAATTCATGCTTGAGAGCCTTTTGATATTTACTCGAGTAAAAGGGGAAAAAAACTATATCATTAAGCTAATACTAAAGATTTTAATTTTAGGTAATTTCCTCTTTATCACTTTCTAAGAACAAAGATAAAAATCTAAAGACAAATGTTAAGACAAAATTTATATTACGATATACTCACATTAAGCATCCTATTTTCGTTTTATGGGCTTTTTTGTTCTTCTTTTTGTCAAGTAGTCGTTAATATGATATTTAGATTGACAAGAGGACAAAATGGTTCAAAATTTAGCATCAACAAAAGATTTTAGTTTTGTGTCCACCCTCTATATCACTAACATATACTATTTCTTAAAAAAAAAAAAAAAGAATCTAGTTCACACTACTTCCACCTAATAATCAACAAATGTCACTCGAATTAAATTTTCATTGCAAAAGTTTATTATTAGGGTTATAAATTACAAACAAGTCGAAGTCAATCGTTTAAATTTAGTTTGTTTCTTTGAATAAATTTATAAATCAAAATTGCATTCAAACCAATGTTTTCAATAATACAAAATTGAGTTTTTTTTTTTTTTTCGAATGCATACAAAATTGAGTTGAAATAGAGATTTTATTAACTCTTTGAATTTGATTAGGTTAATTCAATTGTCTCCCAGCCCAATCTAATAGCGGCTTTAGTAGCTATTGGCCACATTAGAACTTAGAAGCGAAGAGCATAAAACTCCAGGAGAACAAGCGACAAGCCTGAACCCAGACGAAAGTTGGCTTAAAAGAAAACTGATGCTAGCTGCTTAAGATGATCAACCAGAGGATGCCCACGTTCAACATCAGTTCTTTTTTCCAAAAAGTGCAGCTTAAACCAATCTACAGGAGAAATATGCAAGTTTTTATCCAAGACTTCACCTATAGCATCAGCAAGGATTTTTCAGAGTTTTTCCCTCCGTGAATTCATTTTTTAGGAGGTAAGCAATAGATCTTTTTTGGGAAAATCGTTCGAAAAGTCATTCACATTTTACAAGATGACTTTTTTCGTCCCTCACTTTTAAAAGTAAAATTTTACGTCCCTTACAAATTCACATTAACCAAATTTGGTCCCTACCTAAGTTTCCGACTAGTTTTTGGCCGGAATCCACCACGTGACTTGCATGTGATCATTTTTTAAGGGCAAAATTGTCAAATCAAATTTTTACATAATCTAATTCATAATCCCTCATATTTCACAAAATGAATTTTTCCGTCCCTAACATTTTATAAAATGAATTGTTTCATTCTTCACATTTCAAAAAATGAATTTTTTCATCTCTCACTGATCATGTGTATGAATAGTTTTTTTCTATAAACCTACGTATATGTCTATTTGATTTTATCCGAACAGTACGAATAATATGTAATTTATCTCTATTGGATTTCATCTAAACATGTTAATCGTAGTTATACATATCCTATTCAATAGATATATATAGGAGTTTTAACCTAATAATTTTGTTTGAAACCCATGTATATGTTTATATGATTTCACCATTTGAACCTATTCAATATTTGTGACCTTTCTCTTTTGGTAATAATTTATTTATTGAGTTGTATAATAAGATCATCTAATTAATGGGTTCTAACTTGAATTCTATAATTGTACTAACAAATTTCAGTTTAAATCTGAATTTCTACTCGACACTTTTAAGACCAACAGTTGAATTACTTGCCTTGTGATTGTCTTAATATTTGAAAGTGCCAATCACTTATTTCTTTTTGTCATACTTTTTTTTTGTTTATTTTTTCTGTCCAAATTTAATTCGATATAAACACTCGATAACATTTAGAATTAAATGTCTTCTTTATTTTCAAATTTTGAATAAAAGAAAATGAATATAAGTGAAAAACTAACAATTTTTTTAAACCCATGTATATATCTATTTGATTTCACTTGAACAGTACGAATAATATGTAATATATCTTTATTTGATTTCACATGCTATCCATACTTTTCAGGTGAAATCAAATAGATATATACATGGATTTAAAAAAAATTATTCACACACATGATCAATAAAAGATGAAAAAATTCATTTTGTGAAATGTATGAGACGAAAAATTTAGGTGAAATCAAATAGATATATACATGAATTTAAAAAAAAATTATTCACACACATGATCAATAAAAGATGAAAAAATTCATTTTGTGAAATGTATGAGACGAAAAATTTATTTTATGAAATGTGAGGGATTATAAAGCGAATTATATTAAATTTGATTTGACAATTTTGCCCTTAAAATATGATCATGTGCAAGGCACGTGGTGAATTCCGACAAAAAACTAGTCGAAAACCTAAGTAAGGACCAAATTTGACCAATGCGAATTTGTAGGGACGTAAAATTACATTTTTAAAAGTGAAGAACGAAAAAAGTTATTTTGTAAAATGTGAGGGACGTTTTGAATGATTTTTTCATCTTTTTTTAGTAATCTGTACTTTGTTTTAACCGTTGAACCCAAATTGAGTCACCCAACTGCACCTATTATCATAGATGTCTTTATCTAATTTTTTTTTTGTTGGGTTTGGTTCTGTTTTTACTAATCATAGTGTTAAAGTTCACATCTTTCTTTATAAAGATCATGTATAGGTATCGGTAAAGCATGTTATGCAATTTTGCAATGAAGATATGCTATGGATTTTTCTTCATATTCGGTAAACAAATTATGGTTCAAAGAGTTTGAGTTTTAAATTAAAGAAATAGTGTTATATGTAGTTCTTCTATCATAATGAAGTGGCTGACTGACTTAACTGAGTTGCTTTGCTTCAATCGTGAGAGAGAATGAAGAAACAGAAGAGCATGATGATCTTCTTGCCTTTCGAAGGTTAGTAAAATCTTGTTCTAGATTTTGATGCTACACTTTTGCCCAAACATTGATAAAAAAAACATGGTTGTTCATTTAATTTTTGTCCCTGTTATTTTCATTAGTTTTGATATAAATAACATTAAGCACAATAGTTGTTTGATTAATAGATATGTTAAAGGAGTTCTTGAACTCTAGCAGAATATTTTGTTAACGTGAGAAAGCTTGTGGTGAAATGTTTAAATTATTCAATGTATGGTTTAGGCTTGACACAAAGGAAGTGAAATCATATATCCTAATAGGAATGGCTCAGGTTCATAGTTATCTTTGTGCTTTCATTTAGGGCCAATTTGATCTTATGTCCTATTATAAGAAAAATCCAATGGGAGTGCAATTTTTGTTATGTTGTCAGAAGAAGTGTATAGAAAGGTCATTCTAATGCTACATGTCAAATATCCATTCAGTAAGAAGGTTCTGGGAAAATGTATTTTGGATGATCATGCAATTGGCTTTCATTGCTCCAACTTGTTCATGCTTTTACTACTATACTAGTTGAATCTCACATTTTCCTGACGTAACAACATCCCTCACCTAGAAGGACATTAATAGGGACATGAAATATATGGAAAAGGCTACATAGTTGATACAACACATAATTAAGCATCTGATCTCAGTTACCTACACAGAACTGGAAGTAAATCTAGTTAGAGTAGCTAATATGCCATGAAGACTTCATTTATTGCTCCATTGACTTCCCTTGAGGAGCTCTGTTTGATATCCATTTCTCCATTTATGTAAAGGATTGAACATGATAGTATCATTCTCTATTGCTCATCCAACTCTATAGGTTTGTTCAAAGCTATAAAACTATACAAGAGAAACATCGAGTTTTACTTATGTGCTAGTGCTTTAAGTGATGACTATAAAAGTCTTGATAAGACTCCTACTTCACTTGATCGTTGCAGTCATCCATGCTTTATAGTTTGTTAGCTTTCTATTGGATATTTCTGCCTCTTGGCAATTTCTGCATGTAGTGCTTTTAACCGCATACTTCCAATCGGACTGCCAAAACAGTTGTCGCTGTGTAAGCCGTACATTTGTTTTGCGATCTAATCCACTTCAGCTCTTAAGCTTGGCTCTATCTTCCATGATTTTTGACTTTCTCATTACATTTTGTGAGGTTGTTTCCACCTAAAGAACTTGATTTGTCCAATTAGGACTTTTTATGAGTTTTTAGTATGCTAAATTAACATATAACCGATTATCTTAATTGTCCCACATTCTGACTAATCTAGTATTCGTTTCGATTAACTTTTTCCTTCTTTAGTGGCTAACCGACTATTCACTCAAATCAATTAAACTTTCTCATTTTTTTTGAGGTTTAATTGCATTCAAGGTGTTCTGTTGCCTAGGTGCTTTGGTTGTCTTCACTACTTTGCTCATTATCCCTTCCCTTTCATATCTTGGCAATCTATCGTTTTCCAAGTTTTTAAGTTTCGGTCTACCAACTAACTCATCGTTATTTCTTGCTATATTAAACTCTCTAAAAAGAGAGCCTTATTAGATCTTGCTGCCCTCTTTTCATGCCACCAAGTGTCAAGGGTCTTGAGAAAGTCAATCTCTTACTTCTGAATTTCTATGTGCATTATTTAAGCACCGTCTGCTTTCTAATTCCCCGATCAATTTTCTTCTTTCTCTTGAATCTTTAATTCAACTATGGTTTGCAATCAGAAAATCGGCACTAGCACATGCAACAATTCTTTCTGGACGAAAGAAGAGGATAAAGCATTTGAGAATGCCCTGGCCATCTATTCATATGATAGCAATCTATGGGAGAAAATTGTAGCTGCAGTACCTGCCAGAACAGTTGAGGAGATCAAAATTCACTATGAAGTCTTAGTTGCGGATGTAAATGCAATTGAGTTGGGGCTTGTACCTTTGCCCCGTTATGTTGATTCTTTCATGAAGTCGAGAAAGCTAATTGGTCATGCTGTTGTTGGCAGAAAGGGAAAACAATCTGAAAATCCCCAGAGTGAGTCTAGTTGCAGAGGAATATCAATGCGATCTAATAGAGACCACAAAAAGGGTAGACCTTGGTCGAAAGAAGAGCATAGGTAGGCTATGTTTCAAATCTGTGTTCTTACATGAATACAATTAATTTTTGCTAGATAGTTTTTGATAATCTTTCGTGGCTCTTCAATTCAAAAAAGGTGCACAGGTAGGATATGATTCAAATGTGTAATCTTACATGCATGCAATTAATTTTTGCTAAATAGTTTTCGATAATCTTTTGTGGCTCTTGAATTATGGTAATCTTGAATCTCTTATTTTTATCCCTTAGAAACTTGGTCATCGACATATGACATTGAGGTTATCGCATGGTAACGCCAAGTTGTTTCTCATAGTTTAATGCATTTTTAATTTTATGATATTTATTAAGGTATTTTTTTGCATACAAATTGTGCTAATAGTGTTCTACACTTTCATATGTTTTGAAATTGCATGTTGGCACATATCTCAATTATATGGATATTTGACATTAATATATATATATATACTTTGGATATTGTACATTGGAATGAAAATAGACATTTCACAATGAGTTCATTTACTATTTTATCACATATGCTATTGATATCTGTATAGCAATAGGCTTGTTTTTACCACTGTCGTAATTGGCCACATGCCAATATGACTGCTTTGAGATATGCATTTGAAGCAACCTTTTTAGGTTTCTTAAACACTTTTATGAAGTATTTGTAATCATTAATAGTTTATTATATTTTATGCATTTACATGGTGATTCGCTTATTTATATGAGTTGCATTTCAGCTTTCACAGTTAATCATGTGCTGCATATCAATATTTGAATTTGTTCATGTTTGGTGAGAGTCCTGTGCTTCTTTTTGAGTGGTCTAGAGAATGGAGAAAGTGTATCTGAACAATGGTAAAAGTATATGTGATGTTTCCTTTGTGGTGTTTCTTTCTTTATAAGTTACAATTCGATTGGTTGGGTGAAAGAAATTTTTTTTTGATAACATATTGATGTATCTATATTGCTTAGATGATTGCATCTTTGATTATAGGTTGCAAAATATCTTTCTGGTAGAAATATAATTTGAATGGTATATTGTAACCATGCTAGATACTTGGCCAATCAAGAATCAAATTAAATGGCCCGATTGCCAATTTAGCCTAAAAAAAACTTAATCCTGTGACAAGAATTTTTCTCTTTACTTTAACTGTGGTTTTCAAATTCCATTATATAAATATGTAAATCTAAGTATTCTTAAAGATTTGAAAGATGCAATCTAGTTTTCTTGTCCTATTTTACTTCTTGTTATTTGAAAGACAAGATTTTAGAACCAATCATCTCACTCTACCGACACTATTGCATAACAGGTTATTTCTCCAAGGTTTGGACAAATATGGGAGAGGCGATTGGAGAAGCATATCTAGACTCTGTGTCCGTTCTCGAACACCTACACAAGTGGCCAGCCATGCACAGAAGTACTTTAAACGAATGGTTGTTGTTGATAAGAAGATGATGTCGAGTACCCATGATGTAACAATTCTGGATGGTGGGAAAATAGTAACTCAGCAAGTTCAGACCACTCAGCTGGTTGCTGGAGCTTCTGGTGGTTCTTTCATAGACACTGGGTTATACCCATCAGAGAATAATAAAGTTGGTGATCGTTATCTGTACGGCTCTCTGATTGATAGCCAGTGCAATATAATTTCTCATGTGCCAAGCACTAAGGATATTAGTGCGGGAATTAATTTGCTCGAGTCTCTGCTTGATTCCCTGGCTGATACTCTAACTCCACAAGGGCCAAGCAGTCAGAAAATTTCTGAATCTGCCGGTGTCCATTTGTGCACTCTTGTGAATGTGAACCAGCATATGCCGACGTATGGAGAGGTAGTTATTGAAGATACTATTACGCCTGCTGATCTAGAAATTTTTAATTCTCTATTTATTTTCCAGCATAACATGTCTAATTCACAAGGACCTATTATGGGTGAAGTTATTGGGACTGTACATATGCTCAATTTTGAAGCATTGCCATTTCCAGCTCACCTTGATTTTGATGTCCATGCTCCTCCAACTGCTAGCCAACTGACTTTAGAACTTCTTCCTTCAGTTGGGATTTAGGGATCATTTCCATAACCTGGGTCATCGATGTTTGAAATGGACTCTCCAAATTTTGTAGCCTTTCTTTGTGACGAACCTGATGATATGGCTACCCCGACTTACCGAATGCCTCTATCAGGATAGAACTGAGTGAGTTATTGTTGGGAGGGGAAAGGTTTGTTGGCAATGTCAGGATAAAGGAGAACTTGTGTTCATCACAGAAGTTTATCTTATACAAATGTAATCCTCCCCTTTCTGAGCTCTTTTGGTGATTGATGTTCTATTTTGGATTGGCTTTTAGTATGTGTAAAATATGTACTGTATAACTATTTCACCAAATTTGCTAGTTACTTATTATATATTATCTGTTTTCAACATAATGTAAAGGCGTAAGTAAGCAGATAAATGGTACTAAGAACTTCAATAAATCAAGGTAATCTATTGTTGCAATCTGGATTAATCATTAATGTCACATACTTTAACTCTTAAGACATCATCAAATGCATGACCGGCCATTGATATGAATTCAATGTCCAACGCAGGCCCCAACTAAGCCAGAAAGTGTGGTTGTCTATATTGAACCAAACTTGACTTGGTCCTTTCCTAACTTCAATGTGTGATTTTTGCTTTCATTTTTTATTTTTATTTTTTAAAAATAATGGTATTTATCCTACTCTAGATATTACTTCTAATGAGGACCCAATTTGACTTTTTGGGGTAAGAATGCTAGTGGAAATGAATCTAAGTAACATATCAAGCTAATATTCTTTTTTCCTTGATTCGAACCTAGTTGTAGTAATATATTTATTATCCAATTGTTTGCTTGTAGCTAATTTCGAAATAGTCAACAAGTTTTGTTAACTTGTTACGTTAGCATTTGGCTTTTTAATGAGAAGATATTCTTTCCGATGGCAAGCTTTGGACTGTTAGAGCTAAGACGTCATTTACCTTTGTCCATAAAAGTCATCAAGGTTTTTTTGTGGCAAGGGTAAGATGGCAAAAACACTAGAAAAGTCCATGAAAATTTAGATTTATAAAAATTATTACCAAGAGTGACGTGGCATATAGCATGATTATTCAAATTTTTATTCTATAATGAGTTCATCTATCACATGTTTTTTTAATGTACATTGAATCCATACTATATTGTAGAATAGTGTCACGTGGTATATTATTACCAATTACTATATTAGTATAACCAACTAATTTATATTTAATAGTTATAAAAAAAATCATTTTACTTATTTGATAAAATATCATTGATAGTAGTACTGTATGTGGCGTTATCAAATGATTATTTATAATTATTTGCTAATATCATTTTCGGGTATCTCATATGTTAGTTCTTAATAAGTGAGATTAAATAAATTCAGAAAACTACCCAAATTAACAAAATTAAATAAATGTCCAAGATTCGTGCAATATGAGGGACAAAAAAAATTTATTTTGTGAAATGTGAGAGACTTTGAATCGAATTATGTGAAATATGATTTGATTATTTTTACCCCTTAAAAATGATCACGTGCAAGGCACGCAATGAATTCCGACAAAAAATTAGTCAAAAATCTAGGGATGGACCAAATTTGATCAATATAAATTTATAAGAAACGTAAAATTATACTTTTAAAAGTGAAGGACAAAAAATATTATTTTACAAAATGTGAGGGATGTTTTGAACGATTTTTTCAAAAAAAAAAAGAGTCAACTTTCTATACCATGTGATTTTGTGTAGTTCGATCGACAGTGAGAGATTTTTGGAAAAGTTAAGACTATCAAATACTTTATACACCTAAAATTCATTTATCAAATTGTTTAAATACTAGAATTTGGCTAATGACTGGGCATTCGTCAATAGATGTTTCGAGTATTTATTTTTTATAATATAAAATTAATTAGAAAAAATATCTAAATGTAAAAGTGCATCACATGGTATATCAGGTATATTGTAAATGAAGTTAATTCAACATCAGATATAGTACAAGATTATCACTTTAGAAGGTTTAGGGAAAATAAAGAAAAGGTAAACTACATCCACTCCTCGTGTTTTAGTCAAACTATCGTTAAACACCATTATGTTTGACATATTATAGTCTATATCCTTTGACTTGATAGTCACATAACGAAACACTCCCCACGGTACTAAACTAACATTTGTTACTATCATTAAACTAAAAATTTGTGTAAGAAAAGCCCAAAGTTGCCCCTAGAATGTTTTAAGCTTTTAAAAATTATTAAGAAGCAAAATATGTGATGAAAAATCAAGAGGAAAAAGTG
This sequence comes from Coffea eugenioides, assembly GCF_003713205.1. Lineage (NCBI taxonomy): Eukaryota > Viridiplantae > Streptophyta > Magnoliopsida > Gentianales > Rubiaceae > Coffea > Coffea eugenioides. The sequence goes on from NC_040041.1 coordinate 4,715,410, forward strand.
AAAAACTAAAATATACTCTTCACGACTCTTGGCCACCATCATCATTTTGCCAAACTAGCAAATGCTTCGCTAGCTCCACCAATAACACTTTCCAAGTCCCAAACACCTCAAGGCCAAACTCCTCGTCAACACACCACTCATTAGCCACACTATCACTAAATCACAACTATGCCTCAAAATTCAATTTCACAATTTCTCCCCAAATAAGCCAAAAGCTTATAGACTCTACCAATTTCATAACCAAATCATCCTTAAGCTTGTTTCAACGTGCCACTTTTTTCTTTCTTATTCTCTCAAAGGTCCCCTTAGGCACTTCTTTGTTAACATCCTCCAAAAAACATATGGCATGCAGGGCTCTTTCAATCAACATAAATTAAAAGAAGTCAAAATCACTCAAGTTTGCAAATACATAGAAATTTGTAGTGCTATCAAAAGTGGTGCCAAAGCATCGATGAGGTGTTGCGCAATTTATTTTCGCTATCTTGGATTTGACATGTAGTTAAGTACAGGTTTTTTAAGCAAGTAGATTGGTTTCTTTCCTTATTACTGTAGAAGGCAATGGGTAGTTGAGTCTGTTTGGGAGATTATATGGAGCTAAGAGGTGATGAGAATCTCTTATAAGGGCTCTTTAGTGGTAGCCTTGTTTGAGAAGATATCCATTAATTTTTTTCCTTTTCATTTCTCTTAGATCTAAGTAATTTTGTCGACAATAAATATTTATTGCTAGTGAAGATAGAAATGATAGTAGGCAGTTGACATCACCTCGATTTCTTGTTTCAATTTCTATTTTTGCTTTTTGCTTAGATTGGCATTGGCTACTTTAGTAATTGTAGGTTAAGCGTTAACACCATTTGAAGAGTGTTAAGTTAAGTACTAACTTAGAGATAGACATACTTGTAAAGACTGAAGATAGCTTGAGTTTTGGGGTGCTTCTGCAAGAATTATGACATCATAACAAGCAAAAAAGTAAACATTATACTGCTAGTAGAACCAAGAAATAACGATGATGTTTATCTGTTACGTTGTGAATTAATGATGTAATTCTTTTTGTTCTCTTTTATTTCTTTTTTTTACATGGTAGCATCAACTAGGTTTGGTTCACGCTCTCATCTTTTGACACTTTTGACTCATACTTCATATGTGAATTTATGATAGTTTGTTGAAAGATTGACCAAAATAGAAGTGGGAGGAAGTTTTGCCGCTGCCCTTAATTTGGCTGTGGCTGTTATACTTAATTAAAATTGAATTGATAGGTATGATTTATTCATTGTAGCTAGTAGTTAGGTTGGATGAAATTGATTTCTGATCAATCCCATATTGGGAGTGACAGGCAATAAATTCTTTTTCAAGTGGGAGATTCAGAGCTTTTCTTAACAATGTTGCAACAAATTAATGATTAGAAGATCAATTGCCTGATAGTGCATCGAGTATGAATAGGGCCAGTTTTATGTAGAGTTATAACCTGTAATTTGATTTTATATATTGGGGCACAATAATCAATTGCTCGATAATGCATTGAGTATGAATAGGGCCAGTTTCATGTAGAGTTATAACCTGTAATTTGATTTTATATATTAGGGCACAATAATCTCCATTGAAATGCTCGTCACTTCTTCATATACCACTAGATGAGACAATGGTGACAGATTCTAAAAAAGATGTGAAAATTGCAACAGTCGTTCACACCTCTACCGTTGTTTATTCAGTAGAATCCTCTAAACATGACAGCAAAAAGATGACAAATATCTATATAATAGAATCTGCTGAGCTTGATAGTAGAGAAGAATCTGTAATCAATATGTGATAGAATCTACTGAAACTGATAGTAAAGGAAACATCAGTCTGCCTAGAGTAAGTGTCATTGAACATAAGATCAAATAGGAGATACCATGCAATGACGTGTCTGTTCAATGGTCCGAAGGTGCTTTTTTCACAGGCTTGGCTTTAGAAACAAGAATGGTTGAACAGGATCGAGAGTAAAAAAAGTTGAAGAGCCAGAATATGGGAATGTGTGAAAAGCCATTTGTTATCTACAGCCAATATCCTATCATAAGAGATTCTGCATCAGTATCATTCCATTCTTAGTAATTCGTCTGCAGATTATAATCTTAATCTTTAACAAGAATGTGAAATTTACTTTTACCAAATGCTTTATTTCGAATTTTCAGATCTTCTCACACACTTTACTATTTTTTCATCCTTATTTCTCTGCAGGTCTGTGCCTGCGAATGACATTTTTGGCAAACTCTACAAACTCAGATCTGACAATATTTTCTCCCTATGAAATAATGCATTAACGGGACACTAGAACTGAGGAGTTCAAGGCCGCAATGAGTTTAGATAATTGTAAAGCTCAACAGTGATAAGTATATTTGATGAGAATATTTTTTGTGAACAAGAGTATAGCTTTATTCATAGTAATGTAGTAGTTGTTTATTATCATCTTAATCCATTTAAGGATATCCGATAAAAGAAAAGTCATGTTATTTATTTTCTTGAAGTTTAATATTCCCCACTATTCAACTTAAACTTTCAAAAGGCACCACCATTTGAGCAGACTGACAAAATGAAAAAAAAAATCATAAAACAACTTTCTGATCGAGTTAAACATACAATAGTGTAAACTCTTGCTTTCAGAACCTTTAATATTCACTTGAGGGAAAAAAATACACTATATCATTTTTGAAAAATAATGAGCAAAAACTAAAGACAAATGTTAAACCAAGTTGAATTGCACAACCATAACTTTGATTTCCTTTCTTTTTTTTTATTAGATTTTTTTGCTAAATTATAGAAGGGGCATAGTACTTGTTTCAAAAATTATATTATGATATAATCATATTAAGCATCCTATTTTTGTTTTATGGTTTTTTTTCTTCCGCAATAATCTTTTACTAGTTAAATAATGTGATATTTAGATTGCTCAGAGTACAAAATGGTTAAAAATTCACCATCAATAAAATGAAAGATTTGTTTTCTTTTCATTCTGCATATCAATAACATGCACTACTCCAAAAAAATCTTTTTTACACTATTTACCTGTAATGATTAAAAAAATCTCAATCAAATTGAATTTTCATTGTAGGACTTTAAGCTTATTATTAGGGGTATAAAGTATAAACAAGTCAAATTCAAGTATTTAAATTTAGAAAAATATGAATGACAATCGATTTTTTGTTAATAACACTATCATAATTTGTTTTATTATGTAGTATAATATATAAAAATTATATGATAAAAACAATAGTATGAGTGTCGTTAGTGAAAAGTGGAGTGTTATTCCAATTCCCTTAAATTTATTTGATTCGTTGAATAAATTTATAATTACAAATTTTATCAAACTTAATGTTTTCACTATAGTAAAATTGAGCTGAAATAGAGGTTTTATCTACGCTATGAATTTGATTGGGCTCAATTCAATTGTCTCTCAACCCTATTCCAAATTCTAATTAACATATTCTTCAGCAGTTATTGACCACGTTAGAAGAGAAGAGCATAAAATCCTATGAGAGCAAGCAATAAGCCTGAATCTCGACAAAGGTTGGCATAGAAGAAAACTGATGCTAGATGTTTAAGATGATCAACCAAAGGAAACCCACGTTCAAAATCAGTTCTTTATCTCAAAAATTACATCTTAAACTAATCAAAATAAGAAATATGCAAGTTTTAATACAATACTTCACCTATAGCATTAGCAGGGATTTTTTAGATTCTTTTCCTCCGTGAAAAGTTTATTATTAGGGAGGTAAGCAATAGAACTTTCTTCAGTCCTTTATACTTTATTTCAATCGTTGAATCCAAATTGAGTCACCCAAATGCACCCATTATGATAGGTGTCCTTTTCTCTCCCCCTTTTTTTACAAATCAAAACCTTAAAGTTCACACCTTTCTTTATACATGATCACATATAGGAATCGGCAAAGCATGATATGAAATTTTGCAATGAAGATATGCTGTGGATTTGTCTTAATATTTAGTAAACAAATTATGGTCCAAAGAGTTTAAGTTTTAAATTAAAGAAATATTCTTATCTATAGTTCTTTTATCAGAATGTTGTGGTTGATTGACTTAATTGAACTGCTTTATTTCAACCATGAGAGAGAATGAACAAGCAGAACAGGATGAAGATCTTCAAAGGTTAGTAAAATCTTTTCTAATTTTCGATGCTACATTGTTGCCCAAACACTGATAAAAAAAACATGCTTGTTTATTTAATTTTTATCCCTGTAATTTTTATTAGTTTTGTTATAAATAAAATTAAGGCACAATATTTGTTTGACTAGTAGGTATGCTAAAGGTGTTCTTGAAATCTGATAGAATATTCTGTTAATGTGAGAAATCTTGTGGTGAAATGTTTAAATTATTCATTGTATGCCTTGGGCTTGACACAAAAGAAGTGAAATCATACATCTTAGTGGGAATGGCTGAGGTTTATATTTATTTTTGTGCTTTCATGAAGAGCCAATTTGATCTTATGTCCCAGTATAAGGAAAGTCTAATGGAAATGCAATTTTTGTTATGTTGTCAAAAGGAGTGTATAGAAAAGTGATTCAAATACTCCATGTCAAATATCCATTCAGTTAGAAAGTTCTAAGAAGATGGATTTTCGATGATCATGCAATTGGCTTGATTGCTCTAACTTGTTCATGCTTTGACAAGTGTACTAGTTGAATATCGTGTTTTCCAGATTTAACAACATCCCTCACCTAGAAGGACATTAATAGGGGCGTGCAATACATGAAAAAGTCTACATGGTTGATATAGCAAATAATTAAGCATCTGATCTCACTTACTTACACAACACTGGAAGTAAATCCAGCTAGAGCAACTAATACGACATGATGACTTCATTTACTGCTCCATTGACTTCTTTTAAGAGGCTCTATTTGATATCCATTTCTCTATTTATGCAAAGGATTGGACATGGTAGTATCGTTCTCTATTGCTTATCCAACTCTATAAGTTTATTCAAAACTATAGAACTATGCAAGAGAAATATCGAGTTTTACCTATGTGCTAGTACTCTAAGAGATGACTATAAAAGTCTTAAAGGGACTTGTGCTTCACTTAATCATTGCACTCATCCATGTTTTATAGTCTGTTAGCTTTCTATTGGATATTTTTGCCTCTTGGGCGAGTTCTGCATGTAGTGCTTTTAACCACATACTTCCAATCAGAGTGTCAAAACAGTTATGGCTGTGTAAGCCGTACATTTGTTTTGCGATTGACAGGTGCCGAGCCTGTCCAATAATAATTACCTACTCGAGAAAAATACAGATTTTGTATACAGCGGTGAGTAGGGTCGAATCCACAGGGACTGGGGATAATTTATTTCTTTTAGAGTCCGAAGTATGGGGGGTTTCTGGAGAATATGAAATAACTAATTAACTAACTAATAAAGCAACTAATAGAAATAAATAGAAAGTAATCAATAACCAATACGACTCTAACCAAAGGTACAACTTTTCAGATATGGTCCATTCAACTGATCATCGATGCAAAGATATTTCATCCATTTGTCACTAGGTTGGTTATAATTATCAACAAGCTCTGATAACCAATTCTTCCTTACCTTTTCGACAGTCAAGGTACGACCATTAACTGCTCCCCTAACCAGATAACAACCCTAGGTACGACCGTAGGAATTTAATTATCCAATTGCATTAGAGCTAGAAGAACCCAACCCTAACCAATAAACACGCTAAGAGGGTTTATTTAAGCTAGATCTTGCGTTTCCCCATCATAAAGCCAATTATGGTGGTTGCCACTAGGTATCAACTAAATGAACAATTACGGATTCTATTTAATTAATGTGGCAGTAGGCTATTAAATTAAATCAAATACCCGGCCGTTGATATTCAATTAATAAAATACCCATGAACAATTAATTCAGGAAACGCAGGAATAGCAATAAATTGGAAGAAATAATGAAGATTCGGTTAGATCTCACAGATATTATGGACCGCGCCATCGCGTCAACCTTTGGGTAGAGGAGAAAATTAGCCGCTCCTCATCGTGTCAATCCCGCGTGATTTAATTGAATTCATTCAATTAATTGCCGAAGAATCAATTGCCCAGAAATTGGGGAGGATGAATTAATCGAAGAAACAATCAATGAAAAACCTGGCTCTGTCTTGTATTGGAGCAGCAATTACAAAGCAAAAGCCAACGGAGAATTGTCAAAGGCGAAAAGAGCGAATTCGGGAGTCGGAGTCGCATAAAAGCAAAAGCTACAGAAAAGGAGAAAGTCTCCAATGTCTGACCCAAAGCCGCAGAAGAAAACAAAAGAAAAACAAAAGCGTCTGACCAATCTTGCAAAAAGGTAAAACTAAGGCTAAAAGTTCTTTCTTGAATCTTGCTTTTTGCTTTCTTTATAGCCGCCGCAGGAGCTCTCCAGACGTCTGGCCCAATTCCTCCCAACAAAAGCTAGCCTTTTGGAGTTTTTATCCCATGTTTCTCGCGGTTCACGTGGACCGCAGTCCGGCTTTCGGTTTCGTCCACCTTCTAAGACGTGGCCACGCCCTGAGACGAAAAGTCTTCTGGAAATTTACCCCGCGAGATCATTTTTCATGCCTACCACCTACAATTCACACAAATATCGAATATGAGTGAAATTTCAATTCTTAGTACCGTGAATAGCCAAAATTAGGACAAAATAACAGTGTAAAATACGCCAAATAATCGTTCTATCAGCGATCTAAACCTCTTTAACTCTAAGTTTGGCTCTATCTTCTACACTTTTAAACTTTCTTATTATATTTGGTGAGGTTGTTTCTACCTAATGAACTTGATTTCTCCAATTACGACTTTTTATAAGTTTTTAGTATGCTAAATTAGCATATAACTAATTGTCTTAACTATTCCATATTTTAACTAATCTCGCATTCTCATTGAATAGCTTTTTCCTCGTTTAGTGGTTAACCGGCTATTTACTCAATCAAATAAATTTTCCTGTTTTCCTTTGAGGTTTAATTGTCTTCATGGTGTTTTGTTGCCTAGGTGCTTTGGTTGTCTTCACTACTTTACTCATTATTATTTCCCTATTGCATATCTTGGCAATCTGTCATTTTTCAAGTTTTTACATTTCGATCTACCAACTAACCAATTGTTATTTATTTCATACATTAAACTCTCCGAAAAGAAAAGTCTTATCAGATCCCGTGGTCCTTTTTTCATGCCACCAGGTATCAAGGCTCTGGGAAAAGTCAATCTTGTTTAGATTATGTTGAGGTACTTCTGAATTTTTATGTGTATTATTTAAGCACCGTTTGCTTTCCGATTTATCTATTAATCTTTCTTATTTCTCTTGAACCTTTAATTTGGACTGTGGTTTGCAATCAGAAAATAGGCTCCAGGACATGCAGCAATTCTTTCTGGATGAGAGAAGAGGATAAAGCATTTAAGAATGCCCTGGCCATCTATTTAGATGATAGCAATCTATGGGAGAAAATTGTTGCTGCGATGCCTGGGAGAATAGTTGAGGAGATCAAAATTCGCTATGAAGTCTTAGTTGCAGAAGTAAATGCAATTGAGTTGGGCCTTATACCTTTTTCTCATTATGCTGATTCTTTCAAGAAGTCAAGAAAGCCGGATAGTCATGCTGCTGTTGATAGAAAGAAAAAACAATCTGAAAAAGTTCAGAATGAATCTAGTTGTAGAGAAATATCATTATGATCTGATCCGGATTGCAAAAGAGCTACTTGGTCGGAAAAGGAGCACAGGTAGGTAGTGCTGTTAATCGAGCCGGGTATCTGAACGTCGAGCTCGACTCGTGACGAATTCGAGCCAGGCTCGAGCTCGCTCGACGGCGCAGACGAGCCATGATATGCACTCGAACTCGACTCGAAAAATGGAAATGTGACTCGAACTCGAGCTTGAACTCGACTCGTTTATCACAAACGAGCCAGGCTCGGACGAGCTCAAGCTCGAAATATCTGTCCGAGCTCGAGGCTCAAGGCTCGATTTTGAGGCTCGAGGCTCGATTTTGAGGCTCGATTTCAAAATATTTGTCCAGCAATCAGTTATTACAAAGTCCTGCTCCAGCATAGTTCCATTTAATAGATCCAAAAATTTGTCCAGAGTTAGGCTATCCAAAATCAACAAAAATTACTAAGATTGGCAAGCAATGCCATTCTCATTCAAGAATACACAAACTCTAACCACATTTCATCTGAGACAACATATAAAACCATAACATCCATACAACACAAACTCTAGGAATAAAAGTCAACAAATACACAAACTATAGCCTAATTCCATACGAGACAACATCCATAAGAGCCAATATATCATAACAGGTTTTGTCCAGCCAAATAAACATACAAACTACAGCCGAGCTCGAGCCTTATTGAGCCGAGCCTTAACGAGTTTTCGAGCTACTCATTTGGCTTAACAGCTCTTTGAGGTAGGCTATGTTTCAAATATGTATTCTTACATGTATACAATTAGTTTTTGCTAAACAATCTTTGATAATCTTTCGTGACTCTTCAATTCGGAAGAGGATCATAGATAGGATATGATTCAAATGTGTATTCTTACATGCATACAATTAATTTTGCTAAATAGTTTTCGATAATCTTTCGTGGCTCTTGAATTATGGTAATCTTGAATCTCTTATTTTTATCTCTCAGAAACTTGGTCACCGACACATGTCATCAGGGTTATAGCATAGTCACGCCAAGTAATTTCTCATAGTTTAATGCATTTTAATTTTGTGGTATTTATTAAGGTATTTTTCTACACACAGAATTATGCTAATAGTGTTATACACTTTCATATGTTCTGTAATTGCACATTGACACATTTCTCAATTATATGGATATTTGACATTAATTTATGTATATTGCACATTGGAATGAAAATAGACATTTCACAATGAGTTCATTTACTATTTTATCACATATGCTATTGATATCTATATAGTAATAGACAAATTTTTACCATTGTCGTAATTGGCCATGTGTCAATATGATTGTTTTGAAATATGAATTTGAAGCATCCTTTTCAGGTTTGTCAAACACTTATGTGAAGTATCTGTGTGTAATTATTAATAGTTTATTACATTTTATGTGTTTACATGGTGATTCGCTTATTTATATGAGTTGCATCTCCATTTTCACATTTAATCATGTGCTACACATCAATATTTGAATTTGCTCGTAAGTGTTTGGTGAGAGTCCTATGCTTATTTTTTAATGCTTTAGGGAATCGAGAAAATGTGCCTGAATGATGGTGAATGTATATGTGATGTTTCTTTCATGGTGTTTCTTTCTTTATACATTACAATTCGATTGGTTGGATGAAAGCAAATTTGTTTTTGATTGCATATTGATATATCTATATTGCTTAGATGATTGCATCTTTGATTGAAGGTTGCAAAGTATTTTTTTGGTAGAAAAATAATTTGAATAGTATACTTTAAATATTCTAGATACTTGACAAATCAAGAATCAAATCAAATAGCCTAAGTGCCTATTTAGCCTTAGAAAGCTTAATCCTAGAAACAAGAATTTTTCTATTCACTTTAACTATGGTTTTCAAATTCCATTATATAAATATGTAAATCTGAGTATTCTTAAAGATTTGGAACATGCAATCTACTTTTCTTGTCCTATTTTACTTCTTGTTATTTGAAATACGATATTTCAAAACCGATTATCTTTATCTACCCACACTATTGCATAATAGATTATTTCTCCAAGGCTTGGACAAATATGGGAGAGGCGATTGGAGAAACATATCCAAGCTCTGTGTCCATTCTCGAACGCCTACACAAGTGGCTAGCCATGCACAAAAGTACTTTAAATGAATGGTAGTTGTTGATAAGAGGACAAAGTCGAGCATCCATAATGTAACAATTCTGGACAATAGGAAGATAGTAACTCAACAAGTTTAGACCACTCAGCTAGTTGGTGGAGCTTCTGGTGATTCTGTGATTGAGTTCGTAGTGGTTATCTGCATGATTCTGTGATTGATAGCCAGTGGAATATGTTTTCCCATATGCTGAGCACCGAGGATATTAGTGCAGGAATTGATTTGCTCGAGTCTCTGCTTGGTTCTGTAGCTGATACTCCAACTCCCAAAAAGCCAAGCAGTCAACAAATTTCTGAATTTGCAGGTGTTAGTTTGTGCACCCTTATGAATGCAAACCAGCATATGCCGACTTACGGGAAAATAGTTATTGAAGATACGATTACACCTGCTGATTTAGAAAATTTTAATTCCCTATTTATTTTCCATCGTGACATGTCCAATTTGCAAGGACCTATCATCAGTGAAGTTATTGGAACTCTTGAGAGACCACAGACGATCAATTTTGAAACATCACGATTTTCAGTTCACCCTGATTTTGGAGTCTATGGTTCTCCAACTGCTAGCCGGCCGACTCTAGATCCTCTACTTTTAGATGGGATTCGGGGATTATTTCCCTATCCCGGGTCGTCAATGTTTGAAATGGACTCTCCAGATTTTGCAGCCTTTTTTTGTAATGAACCTGATGAAATGGCTAACTTGACTTACCTAGCACCTCCATCAGGCCAGAACTGAGTGAATCATTGTGAGGGGGATTTGTTGGCAATGTCAGGATGAAGGAGAACTAGTGTTCATCACAGAAGTTTATCCTGCACAAATGTAATTCTCCCCTTTCTTAGCTCTCTCGGTGACTAATGTTCTATTTTTGATTGGCTCTCAATGTGTGTGTAGAATATGTACTATCTAACTATTATACTAAATTTGCCAGTTACTTGTTATATTATCTGCTTTCAATATTGTATAAAGGCGTCAGTAAGTAGATAAATGGTACTAAGAACTTTAGTAAATCAGAGTAATCTAGTGTTGCAATCTGAATTAATGGTTAGTCTCATGTACTTTGCTAATTCACAACCAGCCCATGATATGGGTTTGCAATGTCCAGCCCAGGCCCCAACTTAGCCTGGTGGTTGTCTCTATTAGGCTAGACATGACTTGGTCCTCTTGCAACTTCAATGCATGATTTTTGCTTTCATTTTTCATTTTTATTTTTTGAAAAAAATAACTGCATTAATCCTACTCTAGATATTATTTTTAATGAAGATCGAATTTGAGTTTTTGGGGTAAGGAAGCTAGATGCAAAGAAACTAGTATGATAGCATTTTAACTTCTTAATGTGTAAATTGGATTAAATTACTTAGTTTTGTAACATCTAATAGACTAAATACACATGAAAACTTTGAAAAGATACTATTTGATTCTCACTTTTTCAAAAAAAGAAGTATGACATGACATGTCAATGTAACACGTTTTTTCCTTTTTGGAGCAAATGCAAGGCGTGCATCTTCGCGCGCGTGTGTGTGTTTTATATTTTTGTCAATGATTTAACCCGCAACGGATCTTCTGTCCCACATTTTGTGCCATTCTCTGTCCCATTTTTTATTATATTGCTATTTCTCTTTCATAAACATCATGTTTTAGTTCTTTTTTGTTTCCTTAAGATCCAATAACTATTAATTCAGTAAAAAATAAATACAACAGCTTCAAAAAAGTAATATATAATATAAAATTAAAAAATACAGCAGAAAATGCATAAAAAATCTCATTTTTTATGCATTTTGATTTTTTGAGTTTGTTAAATTACATTTGTGCATATGATAGGCACAGAGTGTGAGACAGAAGATCCGTTGCGGATTTAACCCTCTGAAGTATAAATGGTTATCATTGACCAGCCAATCCTTTTCATGATTAGTTGACAATAAGCAATTAAAAAGATATTCATCTCTGAGTGATTGTAGTTGTGAAGTGTATTTACTTGGCTCTTTCCTTTTGATTGGTATACGTTTTGCATTTGTTGTATTCACGTCATCTATGATTTAAGTAAAACAACGCTGTTATCAGTTCAACTGCTACAAACCTTAAAAAAGTTTTAATCCTTCCATTATTATAGCAGTATATTTTACCGCAACTTAGTCCTCTTTTTCACAAACCAACAGTATAATTTTTTTATTTAACATTCTATAACAACTACCACTCCTAAACTACAACCCCTCCCCCCTCCCACACAAAAAAAAAAAAAAACTACTAGGAGTGTGAAAAGAAAAGGAAAAAAAAAAAAAAGATCAAGTCCAGAACACTGCCATTTTTGTTGAACAACGATTGCGAGTAATGACTTTTGTTGTGGTGCTGAGAAATTGATTGAAATGATGGATGTAATCTACAACACACGTTATCTTACTTTCCATCAGATGTAACTTTCAATCTAATAGTTTGAAACGCTTGAATAATGAATACTATCCTATTGGCTTAGTCTAAAAAAAATTATATCAAGCTTATTCAAAATATATCTATTATCCAACTATTTGCTTGTAATTAATATCGAAATGATCTGCAAGTTTTGTTATCTTGTTCCGTTAGCATTTGGATTTTTGTAATGAGCAGGTATTTCTCCCGACTACTAGAGCTAAGATATCATTACCTCTGTCCATAAAAATCGTCAAGTGGTTTTTTTTTTTTTTTTTCGGGTAAGGCTACGGTGGAAAAAGCACTAGAAAAGTCCGTGGAAATTTAGATTCATCAAAATTATTACCAAGAGTGATGTGCCGTGTAGCGTGATTATTCAGGTACAACTGTTCAAATTAACCCAAAAAAAAGCTACACCTGTTCAAAGGATTTTTTTTTTTTGTTGGAAAGTCAAATTAAAGGGCATCATTGGTAGTGGTGCATTATGTGGAGATAATTATTATACGGCATAGCATAATGAACTTCCTAATATTTTTTGGGGTGTTTCATTTGTTAGTTTTTGAAAAGTGAATTTAAATGGGAAAACACACTTATTTTTAAATGAAGAGATGTTTTTTTAGTGCATTTTTTTCAAGCATCACATGAGAAACAGCAACACGTGTAAAATAAAAGTCTTCTGATACCGTGTGGCGCCTGATGGTAACTATGGAAGCTTCTTAAATAGTCAAATGGAGATGGGGATTGACTTGGCTGCCTCGTCTCGACGAGCCTCGCAATTTCTTCTCATCAGACGTCAAAAGGAGTAGGCACCATCCAAGATTTGCGTGTAAACTTGTGTCGGCCATCCCATAGTAAAGGCAAAAGCATAATTACAAAAGGCAATTTAGACCCAACAAAAGAAGGGACAATCTTTCTTATACTGACAGTATCTATATTATCAGTGTTGAATGAATGACAATTATATAGAATTTAAATTTGAAATTTAACTTTTATACACCTATCATGAATCTAACGGTGATAGTGTATATATTGTCAATGTTTATAAAATTTACTCGAAAAAAAAAAACCTTTCTATACCATGCATGTGATTTTGTGTAGTTCGAGTGACAATGAAATTCTCGAAAAAGTGAAAGCTATCAAATACTTTATATACCTAAAATCCATTTATTGAATTGTTTAAATACTAGAGTTTGGTTAACGACTGGGCATTCGATGTTTTGAGTATTTATTTTTTAGAATATGGAATTAATTTGAGAAAATATTTGAATGTGAAGGTGCATCACATTAATGCATTAGGTGTATTTTAAGTAAGTTAATTCGACATGAGATATAACACAAGATTACCATTTTAGAAGGTTTAGGATCAACAAAGAAAATGATAAAATCTGTGTGATCAAGTCCGCCTTGATCTAACAGAAGAATAAGTTTATAGTTGGCTTAGTAACTAAGGCTCAGTTTGACAAATAAGTTTTTTGGATGTTTGTCTAAAACTTTACAGTAATTTACTGTAAAAGTTGTAGGTAAAAATTTTGAAGTGTGTAAATTTTTGGATATTTTGAAGCGTATAGTTTAAAATTTTTGAGAAGTTTTTTTGAAATTACCGTAGTTAAAGTTGTTAAAAAACTTGTAGCAGATAAATTTGGAATAAAAACTTGTTTGCCAAACAGCCCCTAAGTGATGGTAACAAAAGCGCAAAATGGTTGGGAGTACAAAGTGGAGTTGATGAAGTTTCGATCCTACTTCTGAACTTGATTGGTTGTAAAAGTAAATGCTCTGGAAATAATTATGAATTGGTAATTCCTAAAAGTTACAAGAACTTGACATCAGCTTGATCCTGAAATATCTTTCCTCAGAAGAAAAAAAAAGTCTTAAAATATCTTGATTAAGCACAAAAATTTTCTATTTTTTTGGTTACTTTGCCAAGTCTTGGAGCTTAGTCAATGCTAATAATTTTCATCAACATGTGGTGTGTACGCGATTTATTCGTTCGCCATAATCCTTCCTCTTCCCTGAAGTTCCTCTCCAAACTTGCACAGAATTTATGACTACACGCATCCATGTTTGACCTTTAAAATCTTGAATAAAGAGCCAAAAACGACTCTTGAATAGTTCTCCAACCAAAAACCATTCTTCAAATTAATACAAAAGGCATGTGAATCCTCCCTGATCCTTTATATCATAAAAAAAAAAAAGCCCTCCCATCAGATAAAGACTGTTTACCCTCTCAATCTTTTAAGGTCAAAATAAGGAAACTTCAGCCTTCATCAAACTGTCTGACATAGGACTTTCGTCATTATTTTATGTACCAGTATTCCATGCTCACTTTCCTTACAAAAAAAGAAAAGGGAAAACCACATCCCTTTTCACCGAGAGCTCCTACTCCTGTATAAAAATCAACCCTTTTGGTCCCATGAAAGAAAACTAAATCACAAAAACTGAAGGAAAAACAGCAGAACCTCTGTTCTATTACACGCTACCCAATTCTGGCTCTACCTTCTAAAACTTCCGACTCTTTCATCAATGGCTGATCATCAGAGGATTCATCCGGCCCGGGACCCTGAAGCCGGGGCACCCCAGAGAACAACAGTGCCACTAGTTTCCGGGGGGGCTTCCCAGTCAGAGAAAGGTGATCCAGAAGGCAACTACCATCCACCACATCAAAGAACTATCCCTTATTCATACTCAAAACCACCAAAGAGAAACTGCTGCAAGAAGTGTTTGTGTTGGACTCTGGCCCTCATCATACTTCTGATACTCGTCATAGCCATCTGTGCTGGGATCATATACCTTGTTTTCCGACCAAAACTCCCAAAATACTCAGTTGACAGCCTGACCATAACGCATCTCAATCTCAACAACGACAACAGCTTATTTGCTACTTTTAACGTGAACGTCACAGCTAGAAATCCCAACAAAAAAATCGGTATCTACTACGAGGGCGGCAGCGATTTGAGAGTCTATTTTACGGGGACTCAACTGTGTGAAGGTTCATTGCCAAAGTTTTATCAAGGTCACAGGAACACCACTGTAATGAACGTGACTTTGACTGGACAAACGCAGGATGCAAATGGGCTGCTGCAGTCTTTGCAGGCCCAGGAGCAGACTGGAAATATTCCATTGTTTCTCAGGGGAAAAGTTCCGGTGAGGCTGAAGCTTGGGCGATTGAAGTTGATGAAGTGGAAATTCTTGGTAAGGTGTTGGTTGAACGTGGATAGCTTGACACCTGACAACACGATTAGAATTAGAGATAGTCGTTGTAAGTTTAGGTTTAGGTTCTAGTTATTTGCTTCATATGGAGTCTGTATTCCCGCGGGCGGCGATTGTCATTTCTTTCTGATTTTTTCATTTTTTTTGGGTGTGTAGTTCATTATTGTCAATAAAAGAAGAGGAGGATGTTTTTCCCTCCCATACTACTATAGACGATGAATAATTCTGTGACTCATCTGTATCTTCTTATACATATTTCTTTTGAGATTTTCATTGTGCTTACTTCCTGTGTAGCACATGCACATGCATCTTGGTTTAGACGGTTACTTGATGAGGGCTTGAAAATTCTTATCCTTCTTTGCGCTCATTCTTCCCTGTTAAAACGGTTGTGGCTCGCCGAAGTTGTGGTTTGAAGATCAAGCAATTGTAGCTTAGGAACACGCTCGATTATAATAAGCTGAAAAATAAAGGAACAAAATTCGGGAAACTTCCTAATGTTGGAGTCTTTTTAAGAAATTACCAGGGCAGATTATTTAGAGGACATTTTATGATAGTGCCGCCTTATGGCGGATTAGCTTCCCTCTCCATACATGTCTGAAACCATTCAAGTCCAAATTTGCCCCAGAAGAAACAATTCCAGGACAACACCTGAATTCTTGATTCTGCAGACCTGAAACAGAGCTACTCTAGACGCCAACCGCATTCTATTCTAGTTACCTGGGTAATGTAAAAGAAAGTAGCGCGTTACTTGGAGCTTAACCAATCTTGCCGTATCTCCAAAAGGCAGAAATATGATGGGGAAAAAAAAAACCTTATAGTTGAAGCTGCCGAGTATCTCATCGCACTAGATAACTCAAGAATGAACACTACCCAAGTAGCAATATCAATTCAGGCAACAAGTTTGGCCTTGCATATTACACACAAGTAAGACATAGTAATCTTGGTCCTTTGAAAGCTAAGAATTCTTAGTTTGCACGCTTATACATGTTTCTCCTAGGTTAATGAATTACTGGCTTCAAGGGATGAGCTCTCAGTTTGGATAAATCCAAGTTTGCATCTAACTCTTCATCTAATTCACCAACGATGCTTCTGCAAAAGCGAAAACAAATGGCACCAGATCAGAGGAATCAGCAAGTACGATTTCTCAAGGACCACCAGAACAGAGCGTGATAACCAAGAGTAAATACAAGGACATATTATGACATACATATTATCACCCCTAATGATGTAGAGACCCAATACAAGTTGCTGGACACCTTCCTGTAAATTAGAAAAAAAAAATTAAAACTATTCAGAACTGTAAAAGAATTTCTCCATATAGAGATGCAAAAAGACCGCATGAAGAAGAACCAGAAGTGTAACACGTAGGAACTC
Organism: Coffea eugenioides; assembly: GCF_003713205.1. NCBI lineage: Eukaryota > Viridiplantae > Streptophyta > Magnoliopsida > Gentianales > Rubiaceae > Coffea > Coffea eugenioides. The sequence goes on from NC_040041.1 coordinate 4,732,201, forward strand.
CCAGGAATTATTCTTATGAGGCATGTAATATATTCCATCATCAACAAGACAAAAAGTTGAATCTAGCTCATACAAATTAAGTCATTCCATCTCAAACAGTTGTCTGTTTATCTGAATACCAAGACAGAGATTTTGCAATGCACCAACTAAAATTATGATCTCACCAAAGAATAATCCCTTATCTACATTTTAACTCATGGAAATTAACCCAAACATGAAACAAGCTTTTAAAGAGATAATTCCATGGACATTCGAGACTTCAAAAAGCTTTCAACATTAGCTAAAGGCAAATGGAAGCTACTATTTCAGATGGATTCCCAAGACAACCTAAAAGAGACCAGAAACTATATAAACTACCATTGACAAATTATCTTCTTTAGAACTACTTTACTGCCAGAAATTTGACAGGCATACAGAGATGAAAACTAAAATGGCAAGTTTTTGGACGATAAAAAAAGAAAATTCCAAAATGGATGAATGGCTTTCAATCTATAGATTAAGCAACAAATCAGAAAGATGAGAAAGCAAAAGCACCAATTTCCAATATAGTTCAGGAAAAGCATGCTAAAAACTGAACTAAAAGAAACTAAGGGCTCTTCAAGAATAAACAATCCACAAAATGCATCATGGGCACAAGAATGTGGCTCCTAATAAGATTCCCAATCAGACCTTTGTAGAATACACACGCTCATGAGATTCATCAAGAATTATATTGGTAGCCTGGTCAAAACCTTTCAATATTCCCTGCACAAAGAAGTTTCTCCAGTCAGTACAACAATAAAGTTTCTAACTGCATTTTCAATTGTTGACTCCAGCATGAACTGACAACTATGTTGCGCCCATCATTTGTGATAACAGAAATTGTTTCTGCAAACAGAATAATGAAATTCTGTTAATGCCAATAATATAAGGATTAACAAAACCCAGTGACTGGCTCTACAAATTATGTTCTTGCAATAACTATTCTCTAGCCAGCATTTCAAAGAACATTCACTTCATAAGCTTACTAAGAAAGACAAATAACTCAAACCAGTTCAAGAATAACTTACGGTCTACAAGAGACTCAAGTCCTGGCCCCCCAGACATTCGGGAAATCCAATACAAATAACACTGGATTTTGTTGAATGCTGATGTTTATAACTGTATGAAGAAGTCTGCAAGGAAAAAGTCAAACTTGCTAAGGCACATTATCGACTAACTAAAGTGAACAGGTTTTGATTGATGTACAGCAGATGCAGCTATGTAAATCACTTCCAATAGGTGTCCTCCGTATATCCTACATTTACTCTTCCTCCCTGTTGCCCATCACCCCAACCACCCTGACTCAAAATAGAAAATGAAAAGAAAATTCCAGTATTAAACATAAACTAAACAGCTATTTTGGGGTTCCTACCACAATTAGAGGACTGAACATTGAAAGTCTCAATTTCCGACTCTATAGGAGCAAGTAAAATTTTTAAACCCTCACACACCAAGTAGACTTAAAAGCTTAAGTGAAGCTGGCCCGAGTCCCATCTAATATTCTCAACTTCAAATCCCAAGAAGAGAAAAGAAAAAGGAAAAGGAAAGCCAAGCTTTTAATGCAATCAGAAGTGGTGCAACATTTCTGTAACTCTAAGTGTTAGTCAAAACCAGAAGTATGCAAAACTTATATAACACATTTAAGATTCAGAAAATAAATAAATAAATGAAAGAAATGCTTTGCTACTATAAGCTAGCCTATTTATTCTAACTTTACTCTTCAATGTTCCTCTCTTACGTCCCACAAAAAGTCTTGACAATGTTATCTGCACTACAAACAATTCGATAAGCCTTGCCTCCACGTATAACATTTGCTACCAACACTTCCTAACCGAACGTCTCAAAGCCGTAATTACTTTGTTCATCCATGAGCCTTGCACTTGCTTGGTAATAGACTAATAGTGCTTAAAAAAAAACACCGTATCCCACTTTCTTGCAAATTCAATCAAAAGTTAAACTAGTTTTGAAAGAGCCCAGAAAGGGATTCTTTGCATACCTGAAAACTATATACCATATAAGTTCATTAAGCAGGGGAAAAAAACCGTCTTGCGTTTTTAGCGCTTATTTTCCCATACAACTTTTTCACACTCGTTACCTCGATTTAGACTTCCAACCTCAAAGCTACCGTTTAAATTTTTCATCAATGACCAGAAACTTCATAGCTTTTGTGGCTTCTTTAAGCTCAGGAATTTCACCAAACAGTTAGTGTACGCCAATTTATCAAACCACCCAAAAATACGTATGCAGGAATTGTAGACGAGGTTATATACATGTACAAACAAACAGATATAACATAGGAAAAAGCATCCTGTATATCTTCGTACCTTTGCAGTAGAGAAAAGAAGCCACGGGAATTCCAGAGGCCCTGCAAAATTCTTGTGCTCAGAATCGAATTTTTTTCGTTTTCTTCTTAGTATTGAAAGGAGGAAGAGAATAGGCAGAACGAGCAGGAGTTGTTTAACCTTCATTCAATTGAGCCGTACTGGATTTGGGTTGTTGGGGTAATTTAGATTGGGCCTGGAATAAAGTTGGATGGGCTTCGTACTATGGGCTTGGGTAAGAAAAGTAATTAAAGAGGTATAGGTTTTAATATTTGTATATTATAACCCCCAAAATTTGGTAAGTAATTCCATGATGTCCCTCAAGGATTTGATAAATAATTCTACTATTCCCCCAAATGTCTTTAAGTCAAAAGGAGTTGATTGGACCCTACCAATTACAAAATTGACAATTCCTTGATACCTTGTTTTAAAATGAAAGGTTGTTTCTTTTATCACACAATGTCGATGATATACGAAACTGTACCCTTAATTTTCTTAAATAATTCGATGATACCTTTTGTTTCGATTTTGCCTATTGAAAAAACTTACAATTAAAACTTGTAGATACAATAATATGAGATGCCGATTCCCCCTCCTCCTCCTCCTACTCCCTAAAACAAATCTTCACTGTGACAAAGAATATCCTATAAAATCAGAAAGATTAAACAATTGCAATAATACTTTAAGTTAATTAAATTCACTCTTTATTTTTTTTTGCTTTAGTGTTTTTGTATGGAAGAAGATGGTTAACAACATTTTTAATTGAACCACAATGATGGTATTTCAGAATATCAGTTGGAGATTTGGCTTATGGCATCTTTTGAGTGTGTTGTGTTATGTAGTACTCCACCTAACAAGTAAAACATAAAGGAGAGAAGTGTGATTTTTGATACCAGAGGGAGGGTTCCTGCATCTGCTCTAATCTCAAGGGAGGATTGTGAAATTTCCCCTTTCTGTAACGCAGTGAAGTCGGGTTTGATTTTGTTCCGAAATCGCTATGTGCACTGCACACTTTTCTTTCTCTAGTGAAGTCGATTCCTTTTTTGTGATGAAAAAAGAGGGGAAAAAAAACCAAAAAACAAAAATAAAAAGAAGCAACTGTCTTTGATATCCCGCTGTCGTGGATCTCTTTCTTCTTGTTATTTGCCTCCCAAAGTCTTTCTATTACTACTCTATTTTCATCCTCAATTAGTCATTTATCTCCATTTCCTCTCCCCAGTCTTTGTTTCCAACCTGTGCAATATCCAATCTAGCTTCTAATTTGTGTTCAAAATCAAATATTACACTGATCTGCTCTTGTATACTTCTCAGGGTAGGGAAGGAAGAAAAAATGGCGCTGAGTTGCAATTTTTGCTGTTTTTCTTCTTCGTTCTCCATTTTTCATGGCCCCCCAAGCTCCTATTCTTCTAGTAGCAAGTCTGTTGTAACCATTCTTAACTGTTGCGATTCAACAAAATCCACCAGCCTACAAGTGAAACTAAACCCAAGAACCAGGAATACTTCATCATTAACTTTGGCTAATATTTATTTCTGCAACAAATTTCAATCTAATTTGAAAGTTAAAGCTACAGAATCTGAAGTAGAAGCGAGCCCATTTACGAAATCAGCACAAGAACGAGGAGAAGAAGTGGACTGCGTGGGTACAGGGCAAGATGTTGAATGTGTGGTGGTGCCTTCAACTGCCCCATCTTCTAAGCCTTTGGACGATAAACTCCCTCAAAACCCAGGAAAAAATGATCTTGATTCTTCTTTATCATCATCAAATTTGGCTGGGGAGTTGGTGGAGGCAGTATGGGAATGGGGTCTGTTAATTTCGCCTTTTTTCTTCTGGGGTACGGCTATGGTGGCCATGAAAGAAGTTTTACCAAAAACAGGTCCTTTTTTCGTCTCTTCTTTTCGGTTAATTCCAGCTGGCTTGTTGTTGGTTGGTTTTGCTGCTCTCAAAGGTCGGAGGTTTCCTTCTGGCTTTAATGCTTGGTTTCCTATATTTCTTTTTGCTCTCGTTGATGCTGCCTGTTTTCAGGTATCTTTTTGTTTTTTGTCTTGTGTTTCTATATTAGATTGAGAATAGTTACATTTAAGCAGCACTTTGTTCTCTTAAACGTGTTCTTTGATGGTGTCCAGGGATTTCTTGCTGAGGGATTGGAGAGGACAACTGCTGGACTAGGCAGTGTACGTATGTTAAGCTGTTGAACTTTCTTGCTTCTTGAGTAGACGTGCAATTTGTTAAGCTAATTTTTGGAGTTAGTGGAAGCTGAATTTAGGTGCTTCAAATGTGGCAAGTTGTTAATTTACTCTGGTTATTTGAAGAGAGAAGATATGTCATTCAGGAGATAATTGAGGTAGTTTCCAAGGAAAAAACAAAACCAATAGAAAGGCTTTGCACACTTGGTTTTTTTGGTAAGAAAATTACTACTTTCAAACTTGTGTTCGTTACAATGCCATCATGTTCTTAAATGCTAACGCATAACGTATTTTCATCTTAGTGGTATACGTTACTTGTCAGTTGTGAACGTCTTGGTTTAATATTCTTGGTGCCTGAACTTCTCAGTTTATCTTTCAATTGACATGTTTGAGAAACATAATAATGGTTGTGAGCTAATTATTGCAGGTAATAATTGATTCACAGCCTTTGACGGTGGCTATACTTGCTGCTTTATTGTTTGGTGAATCCATTGGGTTGGTTGGAGCTACTGGGCTCGTGTTTGGTGTCGTTGGACTTCTGCTTCTTGAGGTACAATATACAAGACTTCTATTTTCAACGAAGAAGTGGTTAGTTAATATGTTCGCTCTCTGCAATTTTTGGAATTCATGGACAAGGTTAAGTTGATTCATCATTTTTTGAAGCCTTCTCACTCTATATATTATACATAGATTTGTTATGTGCTGGATAATATGCATAAGAAGTTTTTGCTACTTTATATATTATACATAGATCATTCAATGTAGTCTACTTGGAAGTTAAGTAGATTGAGTTTGTCTCATCTATCATAATTGGGCAGTCACATAATTTGTTTCATCTTGTGGCTAGAAGTTTTTTTGGTCAAAAAGCACATGGTGTTTGGCTGGCGAATTTAAGTAGCTTCTTAGGCAAAATATTGTACCGCATTGCTTTGGTTATGTGACTTATGTCTGCTGAACTCAGAGTTTGAAACAGTCAGCACAGCCCTTGCCAAACAGCTTTATGCCTGTTGACTCGGAGACTTTTTGTTTAGAGAATTATTGACTTGTTTAATCTACTTAAACCAGCTTTTTGCATCAGTGTGACAAAATTTATGAGTAGTGAAGCTCTTCGTTTTGAAAACCATGAGCTTGCCTAATCTAATTAAATGGTCTATTCTCATCACTGAGTCAATGTAGGTACCTGCTATATCTTTTGACAAGAGTAACTTTTCTCTGTGGGGAAGTGGTGAGTGGTGGATGCTTCTGGCAGCACAAAGTATGGCAGTTGGAACTGTCATGGTCCGTTGGGTTACCAAATACTCTGATCCCATCATGGCTACAGGGTGGGTAAGTCTGGAAGCTTTGTTTCTAGTTTCCAACAAGTAAATCTCTTGTTACTCTAGAGCTCCAACAAGTAAATCCTGTGTCTTCACACGACAACCTTCTTATGGTTTGTGTTTTTGGTCCTGATTCCCAAATATTTTTTTGTAGAGTTCCATTGTGGTGTAATTTTTTTACATACCTGTGATTAGAAAGTTGGTGGGAAAAGAAAAGGAAGATATTTCTAGGCCTGCCTTGTTGGAAGGATCTGAATAGAGTGGCGAAAAGTGAGAGGATTTAGTATAGGTTAGAAACTTACTTTCTGTTTGTCAAAAAAGACTTAACTTTTTCTCTTAATATGGAGATAAAGAGAAGAGGAGATTTAGGGTTTCCTGTATAACAACTTTGCCAAAGCAATAACCACAAAAGGGTGTGGAATGAATCTAAGATCATCTTTTTGCTTTCCTAAACTATCAAAGAAGATTAGATGAACTTATCTGCTTCTCTCTCCTATTCTCCTGTCATCACGTCAGGTTTCTCTTCTTTATATCTTTTGTTCCCTAAACTCCCAAACCAGGTTCTTGGCTTGCTGTTTCATGCTACAAATAGGAAATATGAATGCTTGAAAGAAAATAATAGCTCATTCCTATATTAATCTAGATAGAACTTTATCCTGTCCAAGATAGGAGCCTGAGAAGTGTGTATCCTGCTGCAGCACATGGTTATTGGTGGCATCCCTCTTTTAGCAGTCTCCGTTCTTAATCATGATCCTGCTCTCAGTGGGAGCTTTAAGGACCTTTCATCGAATGATCTTTTGGCGCTTCTTTATACCTCAATTTTTGGAAGTGCTGTAAGCTATGGCGTATACTTCTACAATGCTACAAGAGGTATGCTTCGGCTTTTCTTGCTTTTTACATACTTCTCTTACTGTTTGACATACCATATATGAATATTGAAGTTGACTACATTTTACTTTCAACTTCAGGTAGTCTCACGAAGCTCAGTTCTCTTACTTTTCTGACTCCAATGTTTGCTTCAATCTTTGGGTAACAGCTATTCCATCATCAGAACTGTACCTTCTTTGTAATCAAACAAAATTTGCAACAACATGAACTGTGTTTTTTCCCCATGGAGAAGATTATATCCTCGATATGTATTCTGATGACTTGCCCATGCATTGTAATCCTCTTAGATGTTTTCTTTTCTGATCTTTAACTTGATCTAATTTATCTATTCTAAAACACAGGTTCCTCTACCTTGACGAGACCTTCACTCCCATACAAGTCATTGGAGCACTCGTAATTGTGGCAGCTATTTTCATGGTTAATTACAAAACTTCTGAAGAAAAATGACTTTTCTTGTAAAGAAAAGCAATATATGGGGGGAGATATTAGATTACACCATGTGGTGATGCCACTAATACCAATCACCCACCAGCAGGTAATTGTGATGGGACCCACCCAAGAAGGATAGCTAAAGGTGGTCAGATTTCCTCAAAAAATGCAGGATAATATAGCACTGTACAAATGTTGGTAGGATTAAGACTTTAGGAATTGAACCGTAGTGATGATTAGAAACAAGTTTAGGCAGCAGCATAGTTGTAAAGGCATGCTTCTAAAATGTTGTGTATTTTCCATGAGATGGGTCGAATTTAAAAACGACTTCGCTCTATTATGTAAATCAGTATTCTGTATTTCAACATATCAGCATTGTTACGCAGACAGGAATTGATAATTGTTCCAAGAGGTCACCGGAATTTTGCTTCCTTTTTACGAATTTTTCATGATTATTTTCTGAAAAATCATGTAGTAGCTGAACTACGGAAAGCATTTCGATCAAAGCTTTTGGAAACAAAAGAACTGGTTCCAAGCAAACAATTTTCTGAACAAGTACAGTACAAGGAAAGTTGCAAGTTTGCAACAAGAATTTAATCATTCTGTAACTACATTTGACATCTAAATAGACCAATGAGTCTAGGTTGAAGCAGCAGTAGTGACTGCGGGTACGGACTGGGGTCCTCTCGATCCAATTCGACCCCTTCCTATCCCATTTTGCTGTTGATCAGAATCGCTCTTCTTTCCATTCAATCTTCTTCTAGGTTCTTCAGCGTCATGACCAGACTTGGATATGGCATGTCTCTGAAATCCCACGGGGCTTACGCTGTCGTCCCTGATATTAGACCTTGAAGAGGTCCAGCATTCAGTTGAATCAGCTGAATTAGGTTCCCAAGAGGAAGGGGAAACCCAGTACTGTTGGCCACCTACAAAGCTGTTGCTTCCAGAAGATTCTTGCTCTTCCATATCTTCCCCTCCTACAGTGCCACCCCTACTGACGGTGACATACTTGTGAAAAGTTGGTTGCATTAGATCATCAGTGACGGCCACCTCAGATTGCACAAAAGGAGCATTGGTATCTAAACCCTTCATACCAGCGGGATTATGAGCTCCGAAAGAAGCGTTGTCGTAAAGCTTGTTGAATTGCTCAACTGTGGGAGCCCGTCTCTTGTCCTCTGAGAAGGCACTCGACAAATTTGAGCTGGTGCTGGAATTCAGGTCGGCAACTGCTTCAAGTATAGAGCAGGCTTTGGAGAGGCAAGGTGGGAGGGAAATTGCAGGGGTGCTGCTCTTTTGGTGAAAGTTTTGTATGTCTTCCAGCAACAATGCTGTATAGGATGGTGAAGGATTTGACAATGTTTCAGGATTAATATCAAAGTCACGGGATAGCCTAGAAGACCTGCTTCTGGTTACTCCCTGGGGTTTGAGGCACTCAGGGCCTGATGCAACCGTGTTCACTGCAACATTGGAGGTGATTGCTTGCGGAGCCTTGGCCACTTCAGATATCAGATGCTGCTGCTCCTTATTTTTTAAGTTCAGATTGGTCGCACTGTGGTCTGCAATACCTTTACTGCTGCTAATTTTGTTCTCAGCACCTTGGACTGCAACTTTGTTGTTCGCTGTGTAATCAGAATTTGGCTTCTGAATGGGGTATACCGAGTAGTATTAGACTAGTCCCAGGATATGTTACTCAAAGATGTGGAAATAGCTTTACTAATGATCGTTCACCTCAATCTAAAGCATCAAGAGAGACACTATAGACTAGCCTTAATCCACACAACACTGGAGATACAATGCTGTCCAATTTGGGTATTGCAGACAATAGAGACTAATGTGAATGAAATCATTAATGTATCCCACATTATTTTTTTCATGTATCACTAAACTCAAGCAACAGTGGTATAAAGAAAAACAGTAATAAGTAGGCTTCACTAACAAAATAGAAGCAATTAAACAAAAAAAATGTTTCATGACACCAAATAGTGCTCTGAGCATGCATACCTGGGTGTTGGTACTGTTAGGGGCCTTGCTACCAGGCAAAGACATATTTTCAGTAACCACATTTGTGTCAATCTCACTCAAGGGATTTCTCCTGTATGGAGAATGTTCTGCCTTCCTGGAATTGCTTCGACTGAGCGACATCGGTTGTTGCTGGTTCTGATTCTGGCTCTCATTCAAAACTTTAACATTCCCCCTTGCAGGAGAGCGAGCGCGAGGTGAAGCAGCAGTCCTTGCACCCACAGCAGCATCACCAGCACCCCCAGCATTTCTCTTCACCTGAATCCTCTTAACAGCAGAGGCTGAAACAGTCTCATTTCCTCCACCAGCACTATTACTCTTGTCCATAACCAAAGATGAAACAGTAGCAGGAACAGAGACCATCTTTCCAGGCCTATTACCATTACCACCATTACTATTTCCCTGTGACGAATTGACGCTAGTAGAGGCAGTAGTAATAGCAGGTGATTCAGACCTCCTACCAGGAGACCTACTCACCCTTCTTCCACTTCCATTGCTACTACTACCCCGTTCTCTGCTACCCGACCTCTGCTGCTGTTCTCTTTCCCTACTCGGAGTCCTCCTCCTTCCCTTAGACGGTGACCCCACAGTCCTAGACTGCCTCTGTCGCTGTCTATGGCGGTGGGACCTCTCTCCAACCACCCCAATGTCATCATCATCATCCTTATCAGCAGCAGCAACATTATCCTTACCATCACTACCATTATCATTGTCAAAATCGTAACTCCTTTTCGAGCCCGAATACTTCCTTCCCCTTTGGGAAGGAGCAGGATTGTCCCCATTATTATTATCACCAGATCCACATGGACCCGAAAGATTTGCTGTCTTTCCAGTGGAAGAGCTTCGACTAAGCCTTCCACATTGTATCAGAATAGCATCCACTTCTTCTTTAGTACAACTAGACGTTCTCACAGGCGCAGCGGCAACGAATATCCCACCGTTATTACTAGCATTATTATTACAGCTATTCTTCTTATCAGCAGAACCAATTTTCCCCGACTCGACCACGATTTCTGGCGCAGCCTTTTGCTTCACATCATCCTTCTCCTCTTCGGACAACAGTCTATCGATGTCATGGCTCTTTCGATGTTTGATGATGAATACTTCTTTTTTCACAGTTTCTTCTTCGGATTTCTTATTTTCGACGTGGGGCTGGGGTTTAATTTGCTGGTGGAGTGGATTTGGATTAGGAAATGGGGTTGTACAAGAAGAACAAGTGCTCTTCTTGCTCAAACATCCACCCATGCTTGTTTTCTTGGCTAAACAAAGAAAGAAATGGGGAAATTACAGAGTATGGCAAATTTGAAAATCGTGCAACGGATGGAAAGAAAGAAGAAGGAAAAAGATAGAAAAAAGGGAGGGTGCAGGAATCAAGAAAGAGAGAGAGAGATAGAGAGAGAGAGAGAGGGGAAGAGGATTTCAAATTCAGGAGAGAGAGGCGGGGGCAGGAGCCGTTAAAAGAGACAGGTTCGGTGTTGTTTTTTTGGAACTAGGGAAAAAAATAAAGAATATTAATGATGTCAGTAGGACACCACCATTACTACATCAGTACATTTTTTAAAAAAATTTTCACTCCTCTCTTTTGGTGGGTAGGAGTGGGATAGGAATCTTGATCTTGATCCTCTTAGAAAATGTAATTTCTGCAACGGTCCTCTGCTTTGGGCACGTTGTTCCCACTTTAATTATATTGTAATTTTTGTTTGGATTGGCTGGTTACTTGGTTTTGTTTGGATTGCCTTTTTTGCCGAAAAATTACTTCGTTTTCGTGATCACATTTTTCTATTACCTTTTTTTCTCACATACATCAAATCGCTACAGTAATTTTTCTATGAAAAATGACGGAAAATGCAATCCAAACGGGTCCAATTGGTTGTGGATTCACAATAAAGATTTTGTTCCACGAATTGGACAATTATTGTTTGTTGGGTGTTTAGAAATTTTTTTGTTTCCACGACTTTTGGGGAAATAGTAGTGTGTAATGTGATAGTAGATGATTTTAAAAGAATGTACTAAAAGTTTCTAAAAACATTCGTATAATTATGAAATAGCCAATGCCAGCAAACAAACTCGTTACTAGTTATAAATGAAACATTTTACAGAATCACCTTTCATTGATCATAGTTGATATAACTTTATGATTCGGGTAAACTCTCAATATGGTGATAATAAATATGTGATAGTCTCTAAGAACGGTATAATTTTAAAAATAGCCAATTCCGAGTAAACTAATCCATCATTAATTATAGATGAATCATCTCATAGAATTGTGCTTCATTGGCATATGAATCATAGCTATGATACAACTTTGTGATGGGGTAAAATCTCAATTCAGTAACAAATATGTGGTAATTTCTTCTTGAGAAGAGGAAATGCATGCTGCTGATTGATTACGTATCAAGCGTTTACAAAAAGAAAATGTGTGTGAAATCTTTCTTAGTTTCGTACAAGTGCCAGATTCGAAAGAAATAAATATCATATCTGCCAGTGATTCTATTTCCTCATTGAGCAGCTTTTTACTATTATATGTAGTCAATTTCCAAATCATGATTTTAGTGGCGGGTGGGTGCAATAGAAAGATTTGATAGTAGCGCTCCAAATAATAATTATGATTGATTTGCTCCTCTACCGAAAGGAAGAGCCATAAAAGCTTTATGAGTCAACAAAGGGAAGGTTCATTATGGTTAAAAGCTTTCAATAATAATGAGAACACTAATACTTTTATGGGATAATTGCAGAAACCTCCCCTGAGTTTTATGGTAATAGCATTGACCTCCCCTATGAAGTTTAAAATAGCAATCACCTCCCTAAAAAAAGACGGACACAATTTAATACATTCTTCATGGTCAATTTACTAAAATACCCTCACTAAAATTTAATTTTACCAAAGAATGTGATGACTTAAACCTAGTAAAACGTTTGTCATTTTGATAATTGTAGTTTACACTAAATTAACTATTTATGCATAGTTTAACTAAATAACTAAATAACTAATAATCTAATTAATTAATTAACTAATTATCTGTTGACATAAATAACTAATTAACTTTAGATGCTTAACTAATTATCTAATTAGTTAATTAACTTCTTAATTAACTAACTAACTAACTAACTCAAGTTGCAGTCTCCGTCCAGCTTTGATTAAGGGTATGCTTTAGTGTGAGACTAGTTTTAGAGGCAAGAACAGGGCGGCAATTGCTGAGGAAGATGGCGCCATGAATTGGCGCCAATTTGTTACAAGTTGCTCTTGAGGTGACAAGCTGCCTACTTGCAGCATAAGAGAGTGTGCCTTGCAGATAAAATTCTGACCATTGAGAGAAGGAAACATAAGAGAAGAAAATTGGAACTCTGGCTTAGTTCATGGGAGGCTGATTGTCCGTGAGAGATAAACAACATATGTGACCGTGAGCTAGGAACCAATTTTGAGCATCAACTGCAGTTAATTTGCAAGAACTGAAGTGGAGTAGGTAAATAAATTTGTACTTTAGCTCTTGTATGATCATGTTTTTGAATACTGAGTGCAGTGAATGCATGTTTGTTGTTCCATCATGAGTTGAATGTGTTAGTAATGATCAGAAACAAATGTGATGTTATTGTCAGTAATGATCAATGCCAAATATGATGATATTGTAGCTGGTTTTAGACGAGCTGTTGTACTCTGCTATTCATGTTATTTTAGACATGTTTATCAATGGATGTTTTGATCATGATCTATTTTTCGATCTTTTAAGACTTGTATCAACTCAGTGAATGCTACAATAGTCTTGAGTTCATGACTAGTCATCAGTGTAGACATCAGTGTCTAAACTAGATACAGTTGTCTGCTATTTTCTACTTACATTGCTAAGTTTCTGTCACTTTTGAAACCTAGGATGGCTCTTTTTTCTACTTATGATATGGTTGTTCACTATGAGGAGAAACAAGTGAGAAATCCAAATATCGATCCAATTGGTTACTGTTACCTTAATCTACTATTTGATGTTGCTGAGAAGGTGTTCGGTGAAGTCCCTGGGCATCTGAATAAGTTAATACATATGAGGTGTCAGATTCCTAAGACAGATCGTATGTTTGATATTACAGATGATGATAGTGTACGTGAAATGTTTGAAATGCATAAGTCTGGAAGAATGATTAATGTGCATGTGCAGGATATGGATGTTATTCCATCTTATAAAGCTAATCAGATAAATGAAAATGGTCATAACACTGATTTGAACTTAAGAGAAAAAGGAAAGGACAAGGTATGTGTTGTTGCCATTGATGATTCTGAGGGTGAATATAGTGATTCCAGCTCTGATTCAAGCTGGCTGCACAGCATGGATAGTGACAATGAGAAAGATTTAGATGTTCATAGCGATAGTGGTGAATCTGACATGTCATTTTCTGATTTTGATGACAATGAGGAGGGTGCCTTAGTTCCTTATTCTGAAAATGAAGAAGAAACTGACCCTGTTCAGCAAGCTTTGAAATCAAAACTGTGGACGTACAACCCAAAAGTAGAGATAGAGTTTAAGAAAGGTCAACTATTTACTAATGTCGATGCATTTAGAGCAGCTTTAAAGGACTATGTAATTCAGAAAGGATTTCCAATTATGAGACTAAAGAATGAGAAGAGCAGAGTCACTGCTGTTTGTGGTGTTGAAGGGTGCAAATGGAGAATCCATGCATCACCAGTTTTAGATTCCATGACCTTTATGATTAAGACTTATCAAGGTGAACACACATGTGTGATGGACAGGAAGAACACAGAAGCTACAGCTGACTGGATTGCCAAGAAACTAGTTCCAGTCATGAGAATTCACCCCAACATGTCCACCAAAGGGGTAGAAGCTGAGATGATTAAGTATGGTGTGCATCCAAGCAAATGGCAGATGTATAGAGCACTAACTAAAGCAAGAAATGAGATTGAAGGCAATCACATTGAATCGTACGCCAAATTGCCAAAGTATGCAGAGCTGATCAGGAAATACAACCCACAAAGTATCTGCAAAATACATTATGATAGGCCTACTCTTCTTGTTGAGCCTAGATTTCTCAGAATGTTTATTAGTTTCAAAGCTCAAAGAAGTGGATTTGTTGAAGGCTGTAGACCTTTTGTTGGTTTTGATGGATGTTTTTTAAAAGGTGCTTATGGTGGTGTGCTTCTCACAGCAGTCACATTAGATGCTAACAATAGCATTTTTCCTATTGCATTTGCTGTGGCTGAAGCTGAAAATAAAGAAACCTGGAGTTGGTTTTTTCATTACTTTGAGGAGTTTTTTGGGCCATTTACTTCAGAAAATGGTTTTCATGGTCCTCTAACCTTCATGAGTGACAGGCAAAAGGTGAGCTTCACAACAGGCCTTGAACATTATTCTGATTCTGTTATGCATCCAGATTCTGGAATAGTTATGTACTTGTCAATGATTCTGTATTTTTTAGTGTAACTTGTTTGCATGTTTTGGTGATCATTTCAGGGCTTGAATATAGCTTATGAAGAGAGAGTGCCTGTTGCTAGTGGAAGACATTGCTGTAGGCATATCTGCAGTAATTTTAAAGCTCAATTTCCTGGTATTCTGCTTAGTAACTTGTTCTGGAGAGCAGCAAAAAGCTTTGATGTTGCAGGACATAATGAAGCCATGGCTAGCATAAAGGAGTTAAACATAGAAGCATGGAAATACTTGGACAAAATTCCTAAAACAACATGGTGCAGATATACGTTCAATACTGGACTAAAATGTGATCATGTCACAAATAACTGCACTGAGTCCTTCAATGCATGGATAGGTGAGCTAAGAGGGAAGCCTATCTTGACACTTGTTGATGGGTTGAGGAAGAAGTTCATGAAGAAAATGCATAAGCGATATCAGAAAGGGTGCATGCTCACCACTGCCATCACACCAAAGATGCTTGGTAAACTACAAAAAATAGGACAAGCATCAAGACAATGTGAACTCACTATGGCTTCTACTGATGTATTTGAAGTGGGGGATATGAACAGGTCCTACATAGTCAATTTATCAGCTAAAACTTGTGATTGTGGAGCATTTCAAATTTCAGGCCTTCCTTGTAAACATGCTGCACTAGGGATTATCTACAAGAGAGAAAAGCTGGAATCCTACTGTGAGCATTGGTTCTCAAGAGATAAGTACTTAAAGACATATTCAAGTATGATTCATCCAATTCCTGATGAGAAAATGTGGCCACCTATGCCATATGTTACACCTGTAACAGTCCTACCTCCTCCATTAAGAAGAGCTCCAGGTAGACCAAAGACTAAAAGGAGAAGGGAACATGATGAAGGACAGTCTGCGTCACAACCAAAAAGACTTTGCTGCATCAAGTGTGGAAACTGTGGCTCTTTTGGTCACAACAAGAGGTCATGTCAAGGAGCACCTGTCCAGAATAAGAAGAATGGCAATAGAACTACTGGCCAGCAGGTGTTATATGTGCTGAAATTGCTACTGAATGTGATTATTTTATATCAATTCATTACTTACAATTAGCTTGTTCCTTAACAACAGAGCTATAGAAGAGGCAAACCAGGAAGAGGGACTGCAAACACGGGCCTGTCAGGAGCAACTCTTTGGGTAAGATTTTTTAACTTATTTAAGCTTCTGATTGTAACATTTATAGCACATGCCTTGTCGAAACTAATATTACTTGTCAATGTTTACTGCTAGGATCATGTCTCTGGCAATGTTCCAGTTGTATACTCAAGCCAAGGCAACAATCATTCTCCTTCAACTCAACCTGCACCTGCAACTGTGAATGTGCATGTGCAGAATCAGAGCACAGCAACCACTTCAAAGAAAAAGGTGCAATTGAATGAGTGCATTTTATGATATGCTTTAATAAAATGCTTGAGTGTAATGTTCAACACGTGTGATTGTACAGAGAGGAAGACCTTTAAGCAATACTGGAGCATCTGCTAGAGGGAGCAGCAAGAGAAACTACTCAAATACTGCTCAGATCACTCAAATTGTGGAACAAGCTGGTCATCAGCAAATTGCTACATTTCAAGTTGCTACACCTGCATCTGAATCCATCAATGCAGCTACAACACTGCACTCAACAAATGTTAGCAACAATAGCAGTTTTAGTATGCAATTCTGATATTATCTCTATAGTTTTGGCAAGTGAATGCTTACTGCTGAAAGTATCAATTCAGTAGTATGCCATTAATTATGTACATAACAGAGCTATTTTGTACTCTACTGTGGCAGTTTTAGACATGTTTCTGCCTCTCATGACATTGCAATCCTCACCATCTGTTCTAAGTGATTTAATGGTTCAGATGGTGTTTTGAACTTTTTGTGGATTGCTCAGTCATGCTCTGCTATTACTTGCCTGTTGTGTTTCACTTTTGTAGTACTTCAAATTACTGAATTCTGATCAGACTTGTTGTATTAATGCATTAATCTTGTAATACAAGTATGCTTCTGTGACTGTTTTGTTTTGTATTGTTGGTAACAAGTGATTTTGTATTGATGACAGTAGATATAAACAGAACTCTGGCTTGCATTTATATTGTAAACTACAAACGCTGCTGCATACATGATGAAGGGAACTTGTTCCTCTCCTATGTCTTACATATAAATTCGAACTGCAGCTATATCTACTTCATCACTAATGTACATTTCTGGATAGCATCAGCCTATTGACTTCACAATATGGATGAAAACATAAACAGCAACAAGTATGAGATTGATGATGAAAAGTATAGCCACTGCACTTGTCAGAACAATTGGCATTTCCCTTCTAACAGCCATAGACCTTTGTTGCTGTAGGTGCGATTGTAGCACTGAATTGGTGTCATAGTTTCTACTGTTAACCTCTTCTTCTTCTGGACCCTCATACCACTGGAAGTACTTGCATTTTGCACAAAAAAAGTATAATTTGTTGGGGTTGTTTTCAGACTCAGAAATCTTCAATGTTGCCTTTCTATTGCACCAGCAATATTTGTTTTGTATTGTGAAGGATGTAGGAGAGTTCCATGATGTTCTCCTGTGGCTGGAAGAAGCCATTTTCTGATTTCTGCAATATGACTTGAAACTGCCAAACTGAGTATCAAGCAAGCTGTGTTTTGAGCTGGAAAATTGCTGCTGCATACATGAGTCCAGATTCTGGTATTCATTTTGCTACTAACCATCGTTTATAAGCTAGTGCCTTAGTTACATCAATTAGCCGTTAAGTAGCCGTTGGTTTCTCAGCAAATGAAGTTGTTGCAGGTCATCATCTGGAAGCATGTTGTTGCATTTATACCCCCTGAACTTCCTTGTGCTTAATGAAAAAGCCCCTCTCTTGTTAATACTACTTGTCAACCAACATCAGGGCAAATTTGGAACAAATTTTTTATCTCACTTGTACAGCTAATTTTTTAATGGGAATTGAAGCTGCCTGGACTGATTTTGCAACTTAATGTTCCTGTTGAGGGGTGCTATCTGCCATTTCAGAACTTAGAGGGGAGCTCAGTGCAACTGTCAGTAGTTTCAGGGGAGGTTTCTGCAATTTTCCCTACTTTTATTGGAAGGCTCATTCGAGAACTTCGTGATTTGTTTCTTTAAATTGAGATTTTTTTTTTTTTTTTAAAAAAAGAAGTTTAAAGCAACAAATATTTTGTTGGGTACTTCGATTTTGTGAATAGATCCTATTGCTATTTGCTGAGGTTGCTTTTATTGCTGGAGGGAGGAGGGCTGAGGACAGGGGAAATGAGCCCATTGGCCAGTTGATTATTGAAATTCTAATATATTACTCAACCCAAATTTTGATTTTTTAGGTGGAGTAAAGTTAAATATAAGTTAGAAAAAATTTATTTTGAGTAGAAATGTATGTGACCTTCCATCTTTTATTTACTTCGGCATTATAAATAGAAAAGTTTTCTGTCACACTTAAAAAGTCTGTTGTATATCACTACACATTGCAATAAATATAGGAAAATATTGTTTGCACTCCCATTTTTTATAATCACATTCTCATTATCATTTTTATCATAAATTTTTATTTATTAGACAGTATAATTAAAAAAAATGGGGAAAGTGTAATTAATAAAAAAAATGGAATGTAAACGACATTTCCCTAAATATATGTTTCACTTTCACTCAAAGAAGCATAAATCTTTCTCGAAAATGTAAAAGAAGAGAAAGCGTCCTGGCGCAGGTCCAAGGGCCAATAAAATCGCCTCGGCCCAGTAACTGTGCGGTCAAACTTGGGAAGGACTCGTATTGGTTAGACATTGGTGTGTGATGGATATTGGATAACAAGCAATGCCTAAAACTGAGAGATGGTCTGCCCTACCCGGACTCCTTCCTCGTTTACAATTTTTTACGCAGGACTTGGCAAGTTGGCATGTTCAATTTCAATCTTTCCTGACATCAATGCGGTTGTCGCTAGTCCATACTCAGTTCCATCAAAACCAATGGATATGTTTTTACAATAAGAAGGTCTTGTGTCTAAAGAGCAATCTGGAGTTTTGTAATCCAAAATGATGATATGTTTACATCAATGAATTTTATAACATTTGAAGCTTTTGGCCTTATGTGCTTAATAATTTTAGGATAAATCTTTTATGCACTGTTAGGCAGCGTATGTACGTATACACCAGTAGATTTAAATGCATATCATATATAAAAAATTCAAATTGAAATGATGCGACATGCATTTACACTTTCGTAAATGTATGTACCATCGGTGTAGATAAGAAAGAATAATCCATATTTTTATGTGTTTCTCAACTTGAAAGTTGTTGTCACTCTTTCCATACACATCAAAAAGCAATGGATAAAAGCCTCGTTAAGAATAAAATAATCCTTATATTTGTTTAATAATAGGATTTTTTTAAGAAATCAAGTAATAATTGTAGTCTAAGAATAATCCCTTACACTCCACTCTAGAATTTTATCACCACGTGAACAAGGTAAATTGTCAGAAAACATTTTGCAATGCACGTATCATTTACTTTTTAGAATAAAAGGAGTAGTTTAATGTCTGTTTGGATAGTAGACTTTTTACGATAATTTTTTGAAAAAAAAAAAAAAGAATTGTAACACTTTTTGATGTGATGTATATGAAATAAAAAAATAATTTTAAAAATATATTAACGATGCAATCAAATAAATTTTGACAACCAAACAAACATTTAACATTGACTTGTTGAGTAGTTGCCTTCTTGGTGTTTATGGTCTAGTTCTAGTCTATAGACTCCATTCTTCACCAAACGCGTCCTATTGCCCTATTGCTAATAGAGAACAGAAGATAAAATCATCATTTACTCATCTCATCAAGCAGCGTTGTGGTTGGACAATCTATTTGTATTCCTTTATTACTAAGTTATTATCTCCTTTTCCCTTAACACTAAAAGTCAAATTGCTACACAATCCTCGTCCTCTCATTCAGCAGTCAATTGAAAGCCAATTCTGGCATCATTATATATTTATATCACTCACCAGACAGATAAAAAAAATGCTTAAAGAATAAAGGCAGATGACAACTTGTATAGACTTTTGACGGAAGGTAGTAGTATACATTCAGTCGTATTCAACTATTCTTATTCTTGACAACATCACATTCGCGAAGTTTCTACTCGAAAAAAAGAGCAAAGAAAGAAAAATACTATACCTAACCAAACAAGAAAACTAGTAAGCACTAATTAGTAAAGCAGCACAGAAAAGTGATCAACAGAGAACGCCGACGCCCAAAAGGCCCGCAGGGATGACGATTCTCAATCAGGCCACACAGCTCATGACAGAAGAAGACTGACTCCAAAAGAGACGGTGCAGAAAACTAGGCCGAAAATTGCAAGCAGCCAAAATTTCCTGCGGAAGGAAAAATCAAGTAAACAAACTGTAGTTCCTTGAAAAAAAAAAAAAAAGAATTGGAAATTTTGGCCTAATAATTTGCATGATCCGCGACATCAATCATGGAGAATATGAAATCCATTTTTTTTTTCTGGTTTGAATAAATAGGAAAATGGGAATACTGACCCAAGGCCGCCGAGACGATTATCAGGGATACCGGTGGAATAGCCTTTGAAATAGAAGAAGCGAGTAACGATATACAGTATTCCAAGGGCAGCACTAATGATTGGGTGCTTGATCCCTCCTAATACCATCAATGCGAAGAACAACGTCATCGATTCCAGTGAATTCTGATGGCCCCTCTGCATCCACCAACATTTAAAAGGTCAAAAAAAAAAAACCCCCAAAACATAAACTTGAATGATTGAAAGGGGAAAAAAATAAAGTAATGACTAAGAACTCGAACGTTATCCCAGAAAAGGGCAAACCTGAATGCAATTGAAAAGCTTAGCATCCTTATTTTCAGCTTCTGAAGCATACAAAGTTGGATAGGGAACCTTGTACCTATGCAACATCAAAATTCAGACACCGAATTAGAGAAATGCAAAGCTCCAAAAGAACCCAAAAAAAAAAAAGAAGCAAGAAATTAAGAAACCCATCTTTGATAAGTAATCCACCCATCAATTAGATAAAGATGTACTCGAAACAAGAATTTGAGGGGAAAAGAAAAAAGAGAGATAAAAGGGAAATGAAGAATACTTCTTGCGGGCTAAGCCAACTTGGGCAGACATATAGAAATTGAGAAAGATGTAGAGGACGATAACAAGAGGAACGTATCCATATTCTTTGGGTAGAAATTCTATTCCTCCGGCCATGGCGATTCTGAAAATTTTGATCTGATTTTGTTGAAGGAAAAGTGGAAGCTCAGTGCTGCGAGAAACGAGAAGCTTGAGATTGTTATGGACTTTCTCCGGCCTTATAGGCTTATTTTGTTAAAGTGGACCGACTTGTCTCTCTTTTTATATATATTTTTTTACCTGCTTGTCTTTCTTCCCAAGGCAGATCGCAACTGGGCTATTGCGTTTTGACCCGGTCCATCAAATTACGCTGCCCATTACGAATTGTGGCGTACATTTTTTCGGTCGATGTCCTTTTTTTTTCCTATTATCAATTGTAAATTGAAAATTCATCCTCTTGAACCAGAAACGAGAAGGGACGATTCATACTTTGTATGGTTCACTTGCTCTGCATTTCTATAGTTCAAACGAAAAGGTACTAACTACTCGTCAAGAATTCTAGTCGGTCGAAGATGAAGAATAAAAAATTCACATGATTTTGATAACCATTTACAATATTTTGCATGATAAAATTATACATGCATATATGTACTACGTATAAGGGATTTAACGAAAGATTTGAAATTCTCTCAAATCACTTCAAGTTATGTCGTCGCTCCAATCAAAATTATCCAATAATGACCAAATAAAGTAAGCTTTTACATTCACACCGAAACCAAAAAGGAGTAAAGTATTTACTACTTCCCAAATACTATCAATATTTTGTTTCAATTCTATCGTAATTATAAGGCTAATATAAGGTATTTTATAACTAACTTGATCCCTTTATGAAGGGAATTATTCGTGCTGCATTGTCAATACGAGCTTCTGAAAGCGTTAGTAACACAACATATCCTATCAATTGGCACAGCCTCATTAATCATCATCGATGGTAGCAAATAATTACCTACCATTTTCTGTGATGTAGATAAGTGGAACTTTATAAGTTTCGTATGAAAACTTGTATAAAGCCCTGGTGGATAAATATTTAACCAATCTGATGCACCCTGGAAGAGTACAGGAAAATGCTCCTTTGAGTTGTCTGCAATAATAATATGTAGATTCAACTACGTACTATTGTTACCAAATAAAAATCAAGAAGACTCAGAAGGGGCTGCGGCGCACGCAAGGTAAAAGACTTTTGAATTGAACTACAAGAAAACTTCGAGTCATAAAATGGTCGAGAAAATGAACTGGTATCTTCTAGTAATATGATGATTTTGTTTTTCTTTTTGCATAAATGTGTGAATGTTTTAGTCTAAACATGTCAAGCTTGATTATTGATGGTGGCATGAATTGAGGAAAATAATAATTAATTAAAAGCTCATGAATCGAGCATTTTCTTGGGTTTGGAGCACAATCTAGAAAACCAGCCTTTTTGCCTTTAAGTGTTGGAGGGCATTTAATCCACATTAATTTCCCTTTCCTATTATGCGGTACGAAATAACCAAACTGTTTGACTGCCCACAACTTTCAATGTGCAACATTTATGTGATAAGTTGATCAATTTGTGGTTTCACTAGGGAAACATTAATTAAATACCAAAATTTTTTGTTTTAACCATTGGGAAAATCCTTCAAAATATCTCTCACATTTTGTAAAATAACTTTTTTCGTCCATCACTTTTAAAAGTGTATTTTTACGTCCCTTACAAATTCACATTAATCAAATTTGATCAATACCTAGACTTTCGACTAGTTTTTTGCCTGAATTCATCACTTGCCTTGCATGTGATCATTTTTTAGGGGTACAATTGTCAAATTAAAATTTAAATAATTAGATCTATAGTGCCTTACATTTCACCAAATGCATTGTTTCGTTCCTCACATTTTACAAAATAAATTTTTAATTCTTCACATTTGACAAAATGAATTTTTTCATCCCTCATTAATCATGTGTATAAATAGTTTTCTTTTTAAAATCCATATATATATCTATTTGATTTCACCTGAATAATACGAATAGCATGTAATATATCTCTATTTGATTTTACCTAAACAGACTAATTGTAATTATATATGTGTTATTCAATAGATATATACATGGGTTTAAATCTAAAAATTGTGTTTTAAACCCACACACACACACACACACACACACACATATTTGATTTTATCATGTGAATCTCTTCAATATTTGTAACATTTCTCTTTTGGTAATAATTCATTTATTGAGTTATGTAATAAGGCCATCTAATTAATTGGTCTTATTTCGAACTCTATAGTCATGTTAACAAATTACAATTTAAATCTGAAATTTTTATTCGCCACAATAGTTGAATTTCTTACCTTGTAATTGGTTTAAAATTTGAAAGTGTCAATCACTTACTTCTTTTTGTCATGCTTTTCTTTTGTTTATTTTTTCTGTCCGAATTTAATTCGATATAAACACTTGATAATGTTTAGGATTAACTGTCTTCTTTATTTTCAATTTTCGAGTAAAGAGAAATGAACATGAGTGAAAAACTAATAATTTTTTTAAACTCCTGTATATATCTATTTAATTTCACCTAAAGAGTACATTCAAACAAAATCAAATAGAGATATATTACATGCTATTCGTATTATTCAGGTGAAATCATATATATATATATATATGAGTTTAAAAAAAAAGTTATTCGTACACATGATCAATAAGGGATGAAAAGATTTATTTTGTAAAATATGAAGAATGAAAAAATCCATTTTATGAAATGCGAGGAACGAAATAATTTATTTTGTGAAATGTGAGGGACAAAAAAGGTTATTTTATGAAATGTGAGGGATAATGGATCGAATTATGTAATTTTGATTTGACAATTTTACATTTAAAAAATAATCATGTGCAAGGTACGTGGTGGATTCCGACCAAAAACTAATCAGAAATCTAGATAAGGACTAAATTTGATTAATGTGAATTTAAAAGGGACGTAAAAGTACACTTTTAAAAGTGAGGGACGAAAAAAGTCATTTTACAAAATGTAAGGTACATTTAGAACCATTTTCCCTTAACCATTTAGTCCACAAAAAAAAAAAAAAACCATTTAGTCCAATATTGCTCTCTTTGATTGAGATAAATTAAATAACAGACAATGATGGTAAACAATGATGTTAAGGTAGAGAATCTGGGTACATCTTATAATGTTTGGCATCAAATATCTTGATCTATTGACTACTTATACATCACTTGCACAATCTGAGGACTCAAAAAGCGTCCATATTCACTTTATTCTAAGGCTTGAGGAACATCACAATGGAAGAGGGTCACAAACGGCTGGATGTCTGCAAATTAAGTTGATAATCAGTATAAAACATATGATTATAAGGTCAGCTACAAAAATTAACCAGTTAATATTGCAATGAGAACTTCGCTAGTTTTGGGAGCTCATCACCATCGGTCGAGAACTCGTCTGTGAAGTCGCTGTAGCATCTGATTCCTTCCTTGTTCGCTCCATTATCACGCAAGAGCCAAGGACGCCATATACACTTTCACGATGCATCCGATTCCTTCCTTGTTTGCTCCATTACCAAGCCTTCCACTTAAGAGAAGGCCATGTACGATGCATCTACCTGACAAGCAGATTGTTAAAGAAACGGGAAAATGCCGGTTTTCATCCCCAAACTTTGGGGTAAGGACACATTTCGTCCATCAACTTTTGAGCATGACACATTTGATGTCTGAATTAATAATTTTTCACCAATGTCATCCTCAAACGGCAATTTAGCCAATTTTTAACGGAATTGGTCATGTGAAAATCACATGACCGTTAAGTAAACTTAAATCACATTTTTAACAAAACCTGTATGTTTTCTATAAAGAGCTGGTATGTTATACGCAATTTATTTATTTTTTTTAACTTTCACATATTTAATTTATGTTAAATACAAAACATACTAGTTTTCCTTTGAGCGCTATTTAACCAATTTTTCCTATAAAGAGTTGGTATGTTTCCCATAAAGAGCTGGTACAAAACATACTACAAAACCTGCCAGTTTTCCATAAAGAACTGGTATGTTATGGGCAATTTATTATTATTTTTTTAACTTTCAAATATTTAATTTATGTTAAATACAAAACATACTAGTTTTCTTTTGGGCGCTATTAATCAATTTTTCCTATAAAGAGCTGGTATGTTTCCCATAAAGAGTTGGTACAAAACATACTACAAAACCTGTCAATTTCCCATAAAGAGCTGGTATGTTATGGGCAATTTATTATTTTTTTTAACTTTCACATATTTAATTTATGTTAAATACAAAACATACTAGTTTTCCTTTGGGCGCTATTTAACCAATTTTTCCTATAAAAAGCTGGTATGTTTCCCATAAAGAGCTGGTACAAAACATACTACAAAACCTGCCAGTTTTTCATAAAGAGTTGGTATGTTATGGGCAATTTATTATTTTTTTTAACTTTCACATATTTAATTTATATTAAATACAAAACATACTAGTTCAATGGGTAAAAATATGTTATGAATAACTCAAAGTTTATACTTTTAATAGTTCAATGGGTAAAAATATGTTATGAATAATTGAAGGGCCAAATTTTTACTATTCAAATAGTTCAATGCCTGCTCAAATAATTTGCTCTTATATAAATAGTAAAAGTATGCAAAGTATATGTAATTTTAAATTTTGAGGGGAGTTTTTTGTAACTATTAAAAATCTCAAGGGATGTTTGTGAAATTATCCCTTTTCATTTTTCATGCTGATTATTTCTTTTCTTGCCCATTTTTCATTTTATCCTTATTTTTAGTTTTTTCCCCCCCTTACGTACGGGACGCAAGTGTTTATTGATGGATGCTTAGTCAAAATTACCAAAAGTTAACTGATTGCATGCAGGAAATTGACAGGTTTTGTTAAAAATGTAATTTAAATTTACTTAACGGTCATGTGATTTTCACATAACCAGTTCCGTTAAAAATTGGCTAAATTGCCGTTTGAGGATGACATTGGTCAAAAAAAATTAATTCAAACATCAAATGTGTCGT
The DNA here is from genome assembly GCF_003713205.1 of Coffea eugenioides. Lineage (NCBI taxonomy): Eukaryota > Viridiplantae > Streptophyta > Magnoliopsida > Gentianales > Rubiaceae > Coffea > Coffea eugenioides. The sequence continues at coordinate 4,757,959 of NC_040041.1, forward strand.
GCTCAAAAGTTAAGGGACGAAATATGTCCTTACTCCAAAGTTTGGGGATGAAAACCGGTATTTTCCCTTAAAGAAACTGGACTTTCATCTCAAAATCAAATCGCCACTTCATATATATATGACTGAAATTCGATTGAAATATCAATGGGAGATATTCAACTAACACAGATGATACTGAACCAAATATGAAATCCTCAGGGAAATCATGAATGCACTAATCAACAAGAAGTTTGATTAGCTCTTTATGTCACGCCAAGTTCCTAATCATGGATTTCATTTTGATAGTTGTTAGGTTGCAAAAGTCATATATTTCTAGTCCACGATGTGGGACTCAGGCACCAGTAGACGTAGCCAGTGAATTGGCCTCTGGTTTGTGCGGTAACAAGACATGTTGCCAAATCCATAGAAGCACCAAATTTTCCTTTTTGAAATATGTCAAAAAAGTTAAAAAGTTGCTTTTAATATAAGTATTTTCTTTTTATTTTTTTTGGGTGTGGGGTGGGGAGAAGGGGGGGGGGGTGTGGGAGAGGTATACTAGTGCTTTGAGGAAACTCTGCACTGATCTTTGGGTATTTTCATGTAAACTATGCAGACCTGAAGGAAATTGTAGCGACAGTCCTTCAATTACACAAACCAATTCAATTTTCGCAGTCTTTAGAATCAGAAACGACATATGCTGTACAAGCAAAGTGAAAAAACCGGGTTTGTTTGGATTGTGAATTATTAGAGATATTTTTACTGTAGCACTTTTTGTGATGTGATGTATGTGAGATAAAAAAGTAATTGGGAAGATAAAAAGGTGCGTTGGAAATTGTAATGATGATGTAAGCAAATATATTTTGACAAATAAACCGCAATCCAAACAAAATTATCGTGTCTCAGCAAATGTTAAATAATTTTAATTACCAACAAACCATCTTGTTCATGTGTTTGCACTATTCTGGAACATCTCATGGGCTATTACTTGACACTTTGCAAGGTAAATTGCTCTAGATCAAACAGAAAATAAATTTTTCAAACCTTGTGCACGATGAATTTCTTTTCATTCCCACGATGTAACTTCTCATATTCTTTTTTTGAAAAAGTAACTTCTCGTATTCCAATGGCAGAAGGGATTATGCTGAATTCACATCCTTTATGTATTAATTAATGACTCATATCATGAATGCAGATAACAATTGTATCATTAATTATTAGTATTAAAAATTACACCAATTGTAAATTTAAAATGTAGAACGTGAATTTAGCCCCTCACATTATGAACATACATTGAAATGAGCCAAAGTGTTACGACTTAAAAACTACCACTACTATGCATCGGATTTTTTTTTTTTTTTTTTTTTTTTGGGAGAGGATGGAGGTTTCCATAAAAAGAAAATTGAAAATGTCCAAAATATAGGAATTGTAGAAGACAACTGCCGAGATACGTGCAAAAATTCCACAGGTTTAAATTCATTGGAACTGTCACATCGTATAAATATTCATATTCCTTCCCAAGGCAAGAGTAAAGCACGCCCTATATAAACCTCTCATGCCTTGATATGCCGTATATACTACTGCCACTTTCATGCATTAGACCGCCTATTTAGCCATGGATTTGTAAAGTTATACTACTACGTACTAGCTCTTCTCCAGTTCTCCTACATCTACATTGAATCCGTACAAGACATTATTCACTCTCCCAAGTCCAATTAGAAACTGTAAAGACAGCAGGAAATTCTGGCAGCCCCTGCAGTTTCCTTCATCGTCTAAGTAAGGAAAACCAGACGTCAAAATGGCTTTCATTTTTATTCCATCAGCAACTGCATTTTTCCTTCGTTTTTACTTTTTGGGTTCCATTGAAGATAAAAATTTTTTTAGCTCTACTATACTGCTTAATACGTCGGTAACTTGGTACGCAGAGGACTGTTTGGGACTTGAATCTTCTTGGCTACTCCTGCTTTTGGTCTATAGAGTTGACTACAAGTCAATGTTTTGCCTTTTCTTTGTTTCACATTCGACAAACTTTCCGCGTTGTGCTTGTACGGAAATATACTTTTGATGATCTGTATAAAGTTTTAATCCTTTTTCTTCTTTTCTAAAGCATCTTTCTTAATCTCGAAGGTTTCCTGGAGTTTCCTTGTACTTAATTTCTTCGGGGCTAAGCTTTCAATATCATTTATCCGTGCATTTGTGTGTCTTTCTGTGAGTGCTACTGTGATATTTGGGTAAGTTTATTTCATCATTTAGGAAAGAAGGAGAGATGATGATGAGGAAGGCGAACACGAGGAAGAAGGAAGAATCCAAGGGTCTGGGCTTGGTTGACTTTGTGTTTTCTTGGTCTATTCCTGATGTGATGAACAAAAATCTTTACTCTGACAAGGTAAGGGATTGATATCAGTATTTCCTTTTGAGATTTGAGATAACAAGATATTGCGTTTTTCCCCCCCTCAAATGCATTTTATCTATTTGCCCTGCTGAAATCATCTTAAATATGCTGATGACATTATGTGCGTCTTAAATTTGCCATGCATTGAAATAACTAGTAAGAATTTTCCCCACGTACATACAACTGGCAACAAAAAGAAAATTTCAGGAATGAGGTACATAAATTTTAACCATTTCGAAGCAATAGTAACGGTCTGTTATTAGCATTAGATGATCGAGAGTACAAAGAAGATGACCACTAAGCTTACTGGAACTCGAATTGGAAGGCTAACATAGAAAACTGAATGATTCTTGATGATCCTCAATTGCTCGTGCATGGCGTAGCTAAACATACTGCAGATTGAGATTTCTCTGTTCGTACTAGATTGCCCTTGTTGATGTGATGCTATTAATTTTTTGTAATCTTTGATTATTGCTTTTTAGACAGTGGATTACAGACACAATGCATTTTTAGTTTACTGCTCTATTAATTGCAAAGCTGTATTCTTTTCTTCTTCCTCTTATACGTATAAGGAGAGGTTAACAATGCTTCTGAGCCCGTGATGGCGTAGGTAGTATATTCCAAAACGCATTGTGAATTAGGGACTATGGATATATGCTGTCACTGAATACTATTTTGGTTTCATTTTGAGACAGGTGAAACAGGTACCGGAGACATTTCCGTCAACTGATCATTATCTGAAATCATTTATCTACCCACTTATTGAAGAAACACATGCTGATTTGTTCTCAAGCATGACAGCATTGTCTCGTGCGCCTATGCGTGAAGTATTTGATGTAAAAATATCAAAGGCTTATAAACCTCCTAAAGAGTTGTACTATTCCATTTCATTGAAGCAAATGGGAATGAATGAGAAAAAAGAAGGAATCTACGAGCCTGAGTTTGGAGATCTTATTGCACTTACAGATGTAAGGCCAAAATGTATTGATGATTTGAACAGGCCGAAAAGACCATATCTTCTTGCTATAATTCAAGGGATGAAGGATGGAGATTCTCAGAAACTTCCTATTTTGTCGTCAAAACCTCTTGAGTTTGAGAAACATGAGGATGGAAAGGGTAAAAACAGGGACAAACTGTTTGCTGTTTATCTTACTAACTTGACAACAAACATCAGAATATGGAAAGCTCTACATCCTGACCCAGAAGTAGTAAACATGAAGATTATTAAGGCCATAATGCCAGTTGATCCGAATGTAAGATTTACTTATCTTTGTATGTTCTTCTGAGAACTATCAACTCTCTTTTAGTACATTGCAAGAGAAATAGGAATTGAAAATTTCAAGTTTGCTTCTCTTTATGATGTTCATAATTATTTGTCATTTGTAGGTTGGACGGAATTGCACTCTTTGTTCTAATGGAGAAACTAAAAGAGATGCTGGATCACATTTAATTGCAGCCATTCGAAATTTTGGACTAGATGAGTCCCAAGGAACTGCTGTTTTAGATTGTATTACTACTAAAGAGTGTCACCATCAAAATTCAGTCAAGCTGATATGGGGTCCTCCAGGAACAGGAAAAACAAAGACAGTAGCTTCTCTATTATTTTTGCTGCTACAGATGAAATGCAGAACATTGACTTGTGCACCAACCAATGTTGCGGTGCTGGGAGTTACAAATCGGTTGATGACTTTGGTCAGGCCATCTCTCGAGTGTGATACTTATGGACTAGGGGACATTCTTTTGTTTGGAAATGGGGAACGAATGAAGATTGATGATTATGAAGAACTCCTTGATGTATTTCTTGATTACCGAGTTTCTGCTCTTTCATGTTGTTTGGCTCCATTGTCCGGGTGGAAAGGCAGTACTGAATCTATGATACAGCTGCTTGAAGATCCTGAGAAACAGTATCAGCTGTATTTGGATAAAGAGAGGGAAAAGGATCAAAGTGATGATGAAGAACCTCCCAGTGATGAGGAGGGTGAGCTGGAAGGAGGACTATTTGAAAACATTAATGTAAGTGACAGCCAGGGCAAAGTGGATGAGATTGACAGTCAAGGCTCAAAAAAGAATAAGCCTAAGTTCTGGAAGAAAGTTATTGTTCAAACTTTAAAGGAGAACAAGAAGAAAAAATCGAAGGACAAAGCAGCTTCTAAGAAGAACAACAAGAAAAAATCGAAGCACAACATGGAGGAGAAAAATATTGCTGGTAGCAAGACAAACAAAAGGGAGCCAGACAATACGTCGGTTACTCTTTTGTCATTTGATGAGTTTTTTATCAAGAAATTTAAATTGATTGGGAATCGGCTAATATTTTGTATACCAAGCTTGTACACCCACATGCCTACATCTTTCATTCCAATGGAGGTAGCAAAGAGTATGAAAAGGGTTTCTAACATGCTGCAAGCTCTTGGATCTTTGATACATAAGGTCACTTCTGCTAATGAAGGGCTAAGAGAAGTCCTCTATGGAATTGAAACTGCAGAAAGAAGGATAAGACACTTCAATGAGTTGCGAAGGACTAGAATGGGATGCCTGCTAAACCTGAAACACCTTCAAGAAAAAATCTCTCTTCCAAGCTTCTCTGAAGATTATCAAATTAGAAGCTTCTGTTTACAGAGAGCTTTCTTGGTCTTTTGTACTGCTTCAAGCTCAGCTAAGTTGCATGTGGAAGGAATGGCACCACTGGAATTATTGGTCATTGATGAAGCTGCACAGTTGAAGGAATGCGAGTCCACTATACCCCTTCAGCTACCTGGTATCCGCCATGCTATACTTATTGGAGATGAGAAACAACTACCAGCAATGGTTCAAAGCCAGGTTTTCCAATTGAACATGTTTTACTCGTCTATTTTTAGAAATTTAACGTATTTCTGTTTCTGACTCTTCTGATATGTCTTAAGCAGATATGTGAGAAGGCCAATTTTGGAAGAAGTTTATTTGAGAGGCTAGTGATGTTAGGTCATCAAAAGCACCTTCTCAATGTTCAGTACAGGATGCATCCATCGATAAGCTTATTTCCAAATAGGGAGTTCTATGGAAAGCTAATAATGGATGGTCCCAATGTGAAGGATGTGAAGTACAAGAAGCGCTTCCTGGAAGGGTCCATTTTTGGATCATACTCATTCATTGACATCAACCCTGGTAAAGAGCAGTTTGATGACAAGCATAGTAGGAAAAATCTCGTGGAGGTTTATGTAGTTGCTGAGATCATTGCTAACCTTCATAAAAGTATGCTTCTCTGCAAATTCTAGAGTATCATATTTTTTTTCTCCTCTTTCTTTGGACTTGTATGCAGTTAAGCTGATATCTCATCGTCCCTTTCTCAATAGGGTCTCTCTTTTCAAAGCAGAAGCTCCGTGTTGGCTGCATATCACCCTACAAAGCTCAAGTTTCTGCAATTCAGGGAAAGCTTGGCCAGAAATATAGTACGGACACAGACAGTGACTTCTCTGTTAATGTTCGTTCTGTCGATGGATTTCAAGGAGGGGAAGAAGATGTTATAATTATTTCAACAGTGCGGTGTAATGGGAGTGGATCAGTTGGCTTCCTTTCCAATCATCAGAGGACAAATGTGGCTCTCACTCGAGCAAGGTATGAATTTAATGTAAGAGAAACCTGAACGTAAATGAGTCTCATAGGTACTCTCTATTTCTTGAGTTTCATTATATGTTTGGAAAATTATATGCGTGCAAGATGATGCACAGACACGTAGTCTGTAGTAGCACTTATGGCTTGATTTACAGGCACTGCCTTTGGATATTGGGAAATAGTGCAACCCTCGTGAATAGTCATTCCGTTTGGAAGAAACTAGTATTGGACGCAAAGGCTCGTGGTTGTTTCTATAATGCTAGAGATAACAAGATCTTGGTTCAAGCAATTTCTTCTGCCTTAATTGAGTTAGGCCAATTTGATAAACTACTCAGTACCGACTCAGTGCTGTTCAAAACAGCGAGGTGGAAGGTATGTCTCAGTTGTCATACTAAAGTAATAACTTGGTCGGCTAGTTTGTTGCTGTTTTTGGTAGGTTTTTTTTTTAATGCTCGCTATAATTTCCTTTTACAAGTGGTGTTGCTGACTGACTCAACTATCCTTGGGTTTATACAATAGGTTTGCTTCAGCAATGATTTTTCAAAATCACTCGCAAGAATTCGGGATCCTGAGATCTGCAAGGAAGTTCTTTCTCTTCTAGTGAAGCTTGCGAGCGGCTGGCGCCAGCCTCTAAGTGACACTAGTAGAATTGAAATTAATGGTACTTCTCTGTTGTTGGAGACGTATGATGTGAAGGGTCTGAAACTGATGTGGACAGTCGGTATCCAGAAGTTCATTTCAATTGACATGCAAGTTCTAAAAGTTTGGGATATTTTGGCAAACCCGGAGATACCAAACTTGGCAAAGCAACTTGACAAGATATATGGAAACTACACACTGAACACTGTGAATCGTTGCAAATTCAAACGGATGGAAGGGTAACTTTACAATCTTTATAATCTTGTCATAGTTAATGTTTTGCACTAGTACATTCTGTTCGAATGGTATTCTTTCGGCCTGTCAATTTTTATCCTTCTTCCTTGTTCAGTAGTTTCATAACCAAAACAACTAAAACATGGCAATTTAAAGTTTCTAGAGGTTATAGTTTGATGTTAGTATTGTCAAGCTGCTGCCTTCAAGGCCTGCATAATTTCATAACAAGAGCGCCGCCCCTGACCTCACCATTCCTGGGATTGACTAACTGGTTGTTTGCTATGCTGTGCATTCCACGTAGAGGAGCAGCTGATTCTGGCATAAAGTCACAAACTCGTTTCTCTATCTTTTTAACTTTTCCTCTCACACTCATTTTTTCGGTCACTAATCTCTGTTTGCATTGCCATTCTCAATACTTAAGTGCGTACTCTGGATCCCTATCTTGTAGAAACTTAATAGGTTGTTTAGCCAAAGTTAAGAGCTAAAAAACAAAGGCTTCATTTGCTGCAGGAATTTAGTAGTTCCAGCTACGTGGCCATCGGAATCAAAATCTGTTACTGGTGATGATCCAAGTGAACACTTAGCAAGTAAATTTGCCGGAATCAGTCTAAGCGATGAGCCAAGACCGTCTACAAGGAGTTACAGGTGAGTATCTAATTCTACAAATTGTCACTTCACTTGATTGAAACTCTTGCATCTTCAGGTACCGTCCCAGAACACAAACCACACCACATTATGATTTTCTCCACCGCCTTTTACTCCCCGAATATTGATTTATGTGTTGTTTACCAGAAGTGCGCAAACTCATGGGAAGCACCACAATAAGTGGAAGAAGTCACAGAAGTGAAGCTCAAGTGAGACAAGATCACTGAAGATTCTTCTTGCGTAGTCTATGCAAAAGTCGAAAGTTTCTATTGTCGCCTGTGTTACTTGAGCTCTGCATACTGTCCATGGTTAATGCGGGGGATGATGCTTTCTTGAAATCAACGATTTATGGGTAGCAATTTTATCAGTATGTATTGATGAGTTAGGGAGGTACCAATCCAATTTATATTTGCAGTAGATTAAATTTACCTGAAACGGTGAAACCCATGTGTAAGAAATTCAGGGAAACTTGACTTGGTTGGGGATTTGACAGAACTTTTTACGAGGACAAGGCGTAAATTAAAGGATGGTGCAGTCCAGTCCTCTTGAAACGCCAGAATATTAATGGGTGTCTTCAGTGCTATAAGCAGTGCTGAACCCTCATTATATAATCTTGTAACGTTTTATATGTAATGGTTTCTCTATTTTGTAATGTGAAATGCTTGTCATGGTATATATGTATATACTAGTTTTTGAAGCCTGACGCTACGCATCAGGTTGCCCGGATTTGGCAGATATTTACTGTTTGGTCTTATGTTTGTGAAACAACTACACACTTTTAAAACTTCAACAAAATTCCATCGAAAAAAAATACAATGAATGCGTTATTCAAATAGATGTAAAATTTTCAGTATACATAATGAGGCTATAATGAGCACACACTATTTGGGGCAGTTGCAGCTGGAGTAGATGTAGGTTACACACAACTGCGACGAACAGATTGCAATTTAGGCAAATGATGTGTAGAATTCTGATCAGCTGCCAAAAGTTTCAGTCACCCTTGTCAAATCTATAGGACCAGCCTCAGTACTCCTTTCATAAGTCTGGTTTGGAAGATGTTGCATGGGAGGCATAAAATGTGGAAGTTCCAGAAGCTGAGAAGGGATAGTTTTGTACGATTAAATTGACATTTACATATACAATATGCAAAGTTCAGGAAATTAGGCTTCAAAAATCTGTTTATAATTTATCAAGCGAATCTAAACAGTAGATAATAGATTATTTTTTCGTTCAATAAACAACTCTGAATCAAAGACCAATTCGAATGTATATGAACACTATACATATTAGAATGGATAAGAAAGCAGATGTAACACAATCAAATAAGAGAACACATGCAAAAAAAAGTACCATGTTCAACTTCAGTCCTCCAATTGAATACCATCAAAGGTTTCCTATGCTTTGTCAATCTTCTACATAATCTATGAAAAATTCTAATGCTCCAGTTATTCCAAGTTGTCAACAGCAACCAAGTAAAGGTAACCTTTAAGCACTACAGATAACTTGACATTCTACTGGTTGAATTACCGATTCCAGTTCACCCATATGTTATTGAGAATAACTTCACAATTTGAACCATTCACCATTCTTGCATAGCATTTTTCATCTGCTGCAGAATCAATTTGCATTGAAATCTTGCTTAATATCATTGAAATGCTTCAAAAACCTTTAATATCTCAATTCCAAGGGAACAGGCAAAATAAATACGAAAACAGGAAAAGGGATTCAAATGCAATATGAATATAAGTTTGCATAAACAAATAGGGATTGGGAAAAAATTAACGGCTTGCTTGCTCTAGAACCTCTACTGTCTCTTGTAAGGAGAAGACAGCTACATTGAATTGCATGACCTCATGCATGTACCTGAATTTTAAGGTAATGAAGCCATAAAGTTAGAGCTAGCAACCCAGTCCATTAAGATGAGTGGAAGGAATAAGCCATTACTAAATAAGAAGAAAAGCATGATAAAAACATTGAACGTTCAACTTGTTACCAGTTCAGATAAAGAGATGTCTCGACATGCGTGATAATAAGGAATATCACAGCACAAGAAAAAAACACATAAAAAAAAAAATCCATGGAGGAACACGGAACTAAAATCTTGGCATCAAGTCAAATTAGAGCACAATAGCCAATTCGTGAATGACACTCATAGAGGAATGTCTGAAGTGCAAAAATCAAGCATCTCTATCTTCAAATGGCATGGACATCAATATTAGCAAATCAAGTCACAAAAATAACACAAAAACTCACAAGTGATACCTATAATAATGGGGACATTGCCATTGCAGCAGGCATCTGCTTTGCTGTATCTTCATGAAGAGTGGGAACAATGTGTGATACACGGGGACATCAAATCAAGCAATGGAGATTCAAGTTTTAATGCCAACCTTGGAGATTTTGGCAGGCCTAGCAAGGAGTCCGATGTACATAGCTTTGGGGTGGTCGCTTTAGAAATTGCCAGCGGAACGAAGTCAACCGATCCAATGTCGACTCACGAAAAATCTGAAACAGGGCTCCTGGAATGGGTTTGGGACTTGTATGGATTGGGGAAAGTTTCATCAGCTGTGGGTGGGAGGTTAAACAATGATCTTGATCTCAAACAAGTTGAGTGTTTGTTGATAGCAGGCCTGTGGTTAAGGATGGCAATGGGCCCGCGGGGGGGGGGGGGAAGAATTTTTGTAGGACCCCTTGGAGAGATCAGGAGCATTCTGTATGAGGATATGATTGGGGTTGTGACTCCGGGCTGGTAAATAGCTAATGGGATTTTAAGCCCTCCAATGTACCCCAAGAAAAAGGAAGGGAAAAGAAGGAAAATTTACCTGTTTGGGAGTTTTAAGTGCAAAGGAAAAAATGGAAAGTGGAAGGAAATGGAGGGGCAGACTGGTTAAGAAACTTTTCTTCCAAAAATGGGGAGAAAAAAAAAAGGAAGTTCCATTTAACCTTTGTAGATTTTTTCAAAATGCCAACTTTACCCATAAAATGTTAAACAATAAACTCATAACACAATGTGTCCAAAATCATTTCTTTTCTTTCATAAACTCCCCATCAATTTGAGCAGAAAATCACATCTTCTCTCTTCTTTACTTTCATAACTTGAGTGGAATACTATTTGCTTCAACCAAGTTACAAGTTACAACATCAAAGGACAACCCTGCATAGAACAACCAAGGACCCGAGATGGGAGAACAAAGTGCTAATACAAAATCACCACCACTAAGTCTTGACAGAATTCTTCAACTAAAATGTCTTCAGATACTTCAGCAGGATTTACCAGGGACATGGTCAAAATGCTGAGATGAATTTCTGGATCTTTGACTGTGCCCTTTCTTTCTCTTCAGGACCTTCCAGGTCACCAACATTGTCGTGATATTCCTGTTTCCAAAAACAGTGAATGCAAATCTATGGCAGCCTACCAATATTACTGGGCTTTGTACTCTAAATAAACAAAAACAAGATATTAATATATTTCTTTTTATGCAAAAACAAAGTTTCTGAAACCAGCCACTAACCAAGAACCTTAACACCTGATAGTGGCTAAAATTTTAAACCTTCTGTTACACACATCCACTCCTTCGCATTTCCCACATCGTTACCTCCTTTATGGTATTCAATACAGTCTATTTTCAACAACTTACTAGAAAAAACAGAATTTCGTGATAATATTTCCTATCAATCAAATGTTTTAGCAAATGAACAAAGAAAATACAATTTGCTTCATCTGTCGAAGAAAAGTTATCCAACAAACATAAGATACCAAGTTGTGCAAGTGGGTGCAAATGCCATCTGGATGTTAATTCTATTGATAACAGACACTTGCACCAAATATAAGATAACTGCCAAACTTTTCGTCAGCATACAAGTCTATGAACTTCAAGCTTATACATGGGACTCCATGTATTTTTTTCCTCAATGTCTAGTACTTCAAGAGCTGACTAGTCTCAATGCTCATCATGTTGCATCCAAGTTTGTACAAGTCTTCACATGCTTCTATAAGACATGGTATCAAAACTTGCAGAAACGCACCCCCTAACTTGCAGCTCAACCATATCAAATCCATGCAGTAAATCTTGGAATACGTAAAATAATGAGTAAACTGGCTCCAAAAGTAGCTCAAAAGTGAATACCTGAAGTACGTACTTGACATCCTTCCTAGAGAGCTTATTCTGCTTCAATAATAGTTCGATTCTCGCTCTCATCTGAGGATGCCTACATTACAACAATAAATCATCGGGAAAGCATGAGATTAAAGACACCAGATACAACTACAGTTCAGAAAACAAGCAACTCATTAGACACCAAAACTTACTCAGACGTCCAAAGATGACCAAGAATCACAGCAATTAACTGCACCAGTTTAAAGAACAAGAGAGAAACATCAGATGATGTTACTGATTATCCAGGGTGATATCCTTATCAAATAAATCAGCAAAAGGTGTATAACTACATATGCAACAAAACTCGTTCAGTTTAGGTACCAGGATAGAAGCAAGTCTAAACAGTACAATAATAGGTTATTACAAAGTAATAAGTTTGTTCAACCTGAAGAGTATATAGCCCAGAGTCCAGCTTTCTGTTGTACTTTTCCTCCTCATCCATCTGCAGTTATATTCATGTCATTCATGTTAAACACAGTTTGAATAGACAGAAACAGATATAAAAAGAAATCTAAACATTGTACAACCTCCAAATCGTCAAGTTCAATATCATTCAATCTTTCTGTCTCTGCTTTCACTCTATTGGAATATCTGGAAAGGGGTAAAAATATAGAAAAGTTTAGTATTAGAAAATACTCCTAGCCTCATGAAATAACCATTGGGGACAAATCATCTGCACTCCAAAATAGGGGAAAAGAACTAGTGTTCTGAGCTCATGGTTTCACCTCATATATAGCTCCATGAGCCGGTCTATCTTTTCACACTCATTCTCCACAAATTTAATTAACAATCTTTCCCTTCTAGAACCCCTCAAGATTCCACCTGTCATGCAATGAGAATAGAGGTTATACATGTGCATCATACATTTGGCAAAAGTATACTACATTTCACAAAATATGCAACGCAGCCTGTAACCTTATGCTTGTTTCTCTTAATTTCTAGATTAGCTGAATATATAATAACAAGAAATGCTTATATACACTCAGAGGTGGAAAAAACAAAGTTCATAGAAAAATTGAAAGACATTCACTTGCCTTCTTACCAAATAATGATGCAATTAGTGATATAAGGCGCTCTTCAAGTTCCTCTTTGAAGCCTTTTTTTTTGTTCTTCTTGCTCACAGGAATCTAACAAAGGTAAAATTCAAGTGTTGCATCACTACCAATTTATACTAATATCACAATCAATTGAAACTAAAAGCGAACATTACACCAGTGGCCACATAGAGAGAAAATTATAGGCATTTTAATTGCAACATTTTACGACAGATAAAAGATCCACTGAAATATTTAATCAGAAAAATGACAGATCACACCCTAGTTCACATTGAAACACCAAAAATGGGAGGGGGAAAGGATGAACCAAATAAAGAAATATTGAACCATATATAAATTAATGATGATGATGATAAAAAATAAAATAAATCTAAAATAATGAATGAACATACAGATCACTCGCACACAAGTAGGAGTAGCGAACTTACAAACTCCAAAACGCCACTCTACATAATATCCAAACTTTTTATTTCATTCCAAGTTGTTTATCCTAAAACCAAAAATCTGCACAGTTCAACCTCCTCTTTTTTTTTTGGTTCAACCAATAACCTATGATGAAAACCATTTCTCTTTATATAGCTCACGAGTAGCCACGCCATAAGCATAGTGAATGTAGCATTTATAGTAATAACTACTCCAAAAGCAAATGAAAGCATATAATGCATGGCTAATTTGCTAGTGTAACTCAACACCTATGCTGGAAAAGGGAGAATTGAACTTGCCTTACCCATAAAAGCTGGGAACGCAGTCTTCAACCCCATCACATCAATAAACCTCTCACAAGCAGGCGGATAATTCGTCATAGCAAAATCCAAGGCCCTGATAGCAGACCCGTAGCACAATTTCTTCTGGTTCATAATAATAATCATCAACTCCACCCCCTCGGCCTTCACAAACTTCTCTTTATTTTCCAAAGGCATCAACAAACAACACAAACAATCAAACAAATTCTCCACCATTTCCTCTTCATCCCCAGTTTTCGGGTCCCTCGACTTGTACATTGCCACAGCCTGGAGCACAGCATCCACCCCGTTCATCTGCCCCAACCGTTTCTGATTCGGCATGCTATTCTGCAACAAAATCGCCAAAATCTCTGAAGCATACTGCTTATTACTGTCAAACTCCCTCACCTTAATCTTCCCAACCAACCATTTCAGCAATTTCGTCCTCTCGCAGACCAATTCCGCCACCGCCGGCTTGATTTCAATCAAATTCTCAATAGTCGACAGAGTACTATAAATAGCCGCTGATTCATCAGGGTCGGATTCGGACAACGGACTCAAATTCTGAACCAAAAGCTCCAGCGCATTGTTCTCAATTAAGGCATCGACTAGAACATTCGCCGGCTCGTCCTTCTCCTCGCCGTCAAAAACGTCCTCGTCGGTGAGGTCTTGGATGAGCGAAACGGCGTCAATTGCGATATCGGTGTTGTCGTGGTTGAGCAGCTGAGTAATGGAAGCGACGGTGCCGAGGGACACGAGCTCCGGGTAAAGTTCGGGTCCACCGGCGAGGATTTTGAGCTTCTCGATTTCTTCATGGAGCTCGACTTCGGAGTCCGCGAACTTCTCGGGTTGGTCCGGATATTTCAATCGCGCGGCGGTGTTGTCTTTCAATCGCCGTTCGAAGGCCAGTACGAGCTTCTTTAGGGTTTTAATGTCGAGAGCTTCGACGGGGTTCTGCTGAGATTTTTCTAGGGCTTCGAGTAAAGAGAGGTCTATTTCTTCGCCATTGGAGGGGGCGGAGGCGGAGCGTCCGTCGTCGTCACCGTTGTCGTAGTCGGAGTAGTCGCGTTTCCTCTTCGCAGCGTGGTTCGCGACCTCCATTGTTTCTCAGCTCTGCTGATTTGATAACGATTTTGGACGATTCTAAGGTGGGCTTAGATTAATGGATGGAGATTATTGGGCTCAGATTCAGCGATAAGGTTACGTGAGAACATTAGTGATCTGTTCCTTAATCCACGGCCCATCTGGTATTGGGTGCCCAACCCATTCCCTTTCTGCAGAGAATGTACATTTTCCCTTTTTATTCCATTGAGATGAATGAAACCTACCAAAACTCTTCACCAGATTGTGCTTAAATCGTTCGATGGCTAAAAAAAAAAAAAAAAGGAATTCTTTATGAACTTTTAAAAAGATTCTATAGCACTTTTTTGACCCTGTGGCTTAATATGCCTCCTTAATTTATCATAGCAACATTAATCTACTTAAACAACCATTCAACAGGCGGATATTTTCAATCAGAATAGTAGTTTCTTTAGGGTGCTCTTCAATTCAAACGACGTGTACCAGTTTACAAATTTTCTAAAAGACTTGACTAGTAATTTCAGTCACAACCACATTTCTTGCAGACGTGTTATTGTCTTTCTTCGGTAGACTAGCAAGACAATTCACCAAGGAATATACTCATTTCTGTTTCACAATTTATGTTTCTAGCTATATTTTGCGTGGTCATTTTTGAATCCCCATTTTTAGAGCTAGCACTTAGGTTTTATGGTAACTTGGGCAGAGAAAACTAGTCTTTTGACCCTCACCCTTGCATGAAATATTTTGGATTAATTTTCTATATACTGATAATGTATACATTTTTTCCTATTAAATGTATGACACATAATCTGAATTTAAATGTATGTTATGCACCCAACTGTTGTAGTGTACAAACTGTCAGCATATATAAGATTAACGCAAACATTTTTTCCGATCAACTGAAGAAAAGAGATGATAGCTAACTTAAATTGAGAATTGAATGCATGTCCGGAAAGGTAAACGGACAATAGAAATGGTAAACTTGGGGTCTAGCAAGACAATTCACCACAGAATTTTTCAACTTTTTCATCTCTTTTTCTAGAGCACTGGTTCTTACGGTAAACTTGGGCAGAGAAAACAAATCCAATCCATTCGTGGCTCTCTTTACATGAAACGGTTTTACCAAATAAAGCAATTGATGGGAGATTTACAGGTAACTAACATGAGAATTGACTGAATGGACTAGAAAGGCATCTGCAAATTGGTCTGGGAAATGATAGTGATGATAAATGATCTGCAAAATGGACAGCACAGGTAAAATAAAATGTGGCAAATAAAGCAATTGATGGGACATTTATAGTTAACTAAATTGATAATTGACCGAAGGTATCTGCAAATTGGTCTGGGAAATGATAGGACTGAGTGATATCTGCAAAATGAACAGGACGGTAAAATGGACAACAGACAGGAAGTAAAAGGCGTGGACGGCAGGATTCGAACCTGCGCGGGCAGAGCCCACATGATTTCTAGTCATGCCCGATAACCACTCCGGCACGTCCACCCGTGTTATGTTAGCACTGTTATTGTAATTGCTTTTTATTAATCATTCTGAAGATTCTTTAGAGATTCATTTGTTCATCTTGATTCAAGTATAATTACATTAGCTTCACCTGAATATTGGAAGAATTACATTGACCTCCCATTGGATTTATATAGTTCTTGGATCACCTACAAATATGGAGTTATAGGTGTATGAACTGCTGAATTTGCTTTTTATTGTCGAGGTTGGTTAATTACTAGAGTTTGATAGTCCTTTTGGTGACCACTGGTTGCCAATTGAACCCTAATTAGGCAAACAATTTACAAAAATGTTGGTGATCATAAAGTGGGAGGCAATTGAAAATTGATTTTGGAAAAAAATACTAACGAAACAGAGAAGAAACCCGTGCGAGCGCCCGGGGGGGGGGGGGGGAGGAGGGGGGGAATGTTTTAGACTAATATTGACATTTTTATTATGAAGTATGAAATAGAACTTTTTATTCAGTTTCCTAAGATATAAATTCCACGTCCTTAAGATTGATTTTAGAATCATGTTTACGAAGTTGAATAGAGCCCAATGCCAAGTTTCTCCTACATTCTTCTCCTTACCAAAATTTCTCCAATATTCCTCTTTCATAGCTGTCCTCTTCTCCCCCATCCCCTTGCATTGTCAAGCAGCCCTCTTTTCTTTTTCCTTCTCTTCTTCGTTCTTGAGAAAAAGCAAAACTTGCACTAAATTTAAGAGGAATTCAAGGCTACAACTGCCATCGCCTGATATCGGTGCTGAGTAGAAGAATTGTCAAGGAGCTGGAAATGTTCTAAAATAAGCTCTCAGTCTTTTTTAAGAATTGGAAGTGTTTAAAAAAAAAAAAAAAAAAACTAATGAAGCCAAAATGGACTTTGTCTAAAGTAGGGCTAAAAGAGTTTAAGGAAATTGGGTTTAGAAATTTGAATAAAAAATTAATATTTCATTGTTATTAATCTCCAATCAAATGATCAAAGCTAACACAAATGATCCAACGAAAGGGATTAAAGGAAAGGGAAAAAAATGGAAGATGGGCTCACTTGGTATCCGAATTGAATCCATCTCTTGCCATGTGTAAATTGGTTTATAGGGCTAAACCTCACTTGTAGTCTTGGACCCAAGTTGGAAATTAGTCTAGCATAGTAAAATATTTCATTCAAAAATCATTTAGGGGTGCAATCAAATTTGAGCAGTATACTGTTCAAGCTCAACTCGAATTAAAAAGCTTTTGCTCAAATACATCAAGCTTTTGGAAGTCAAACTCAATTTTATTTTATATTACTCGAATTCAAGCTCAAGCCTGCTCATTGAGTCCAATCAAGTCTGATCAAGTTTAAAAAATATAAATTTATATTTTATATAATTGTAAATAAGAGACAAAAGAGACATTTTATACAAACAAATACAAATTAATATGTGTGTGTGAGTGATTAAAATCAAACTTGACTCATTAAGTAGGTCGAGCCATTCGAACTTTATCTTGAACTCGCTCAATGGGAATTCGATTTCGAATTTTGACGAAGCAAACTCAATAGCTACTCAATTAAACTCATCTAGTTGGCACTTTGCACTTCTGATCAAAATAGGTCTTGGACTCATTTGAGAGACACAAGGAAGGTGGCTTTGCTGTTCCAAACATGCTCACGAGGGGAGTTTCTATATTTAAACTAAATATCAAATCTTTAGCATTTTATACTCCTTGATAATGCAAAGTCAAGAATCTCGAGGAAGAATTCTCCGGAAAACAAATCTCCAGAGATAATCATGTGAATATATGATGCACCATTCGTAAAAACGTAGACTAGGACACACTCTGGCTAATCACGATCTGATTTTTAGCTGACTAGTGTCATTTGCTAATTGCTCTTTCGCATGCCATTTTCTATTTTTAGTTTCCTCCTGCAACTTTTATATTTACAAAACCACCCAGAGAAGAATTATTAATATCCCTTCACAGACCAAGGATTCAAGGGCGTTTATGACATTCAAGAAAACACCCCTTTTTTAATCAAAAATTGACCTTTGAAAAGGCCTGGAGAAGAATACATTACTACAGTTCCTTTTCTTGTTACTTTCTTCTCCGCACCAGTGGCCAAACCAAGAGGATCAGTCCCAGAACCTCCTGCTCCACACACCAAAATCGAGAATCCCCTCGGAAGAATGGCTAAACCCAATGGTCAGAAAAGGGTTCTTTTGTTATGCGGAGACTACATGGAAGACTACGAGGTAGGTTCTCTATTGTTCATACTTCTTTTGTAACTGATAGAACGATCTAGTATAATGCAAGATTACATTTTTGCATAGTTGGATGTTAAATTCCTAGGTGATGGTCCCGTTTCAAGCATTACTGGCCTATGGAGTAGCTGTTGATGCAGTTTGCCCCGGGAAGAAAGCTGGTGACTTGTGCCGCACATCTATTCATCAATTTTCCGGTCACCAGGTCTGTTGTTTTTCTGTTTCTCTATTGATTGTACTTTTTAAGGAATACCTTAAATCGGCGTCGAGGATAAGTTCATTTGAATATTTTGAGTTGGTTGTAGAACTCTTATGTAGCAAATTAATAGTGAAGAAGGTCTACGGTTTTGATTGAAACTTGGGAATTCGGATGTGGTACTTTAGTATAAAGAAATGAAATGAATAGATTGATCGAGTATTACTTCGTCAACTTCTCGTCTACAGATACTATCATAGGTAGTGTGGTTGTTGTATTTAGGAAATAGGAAGTAGCTGCTATTACTGCTTACTTTAGTTGGACTGATAAGTTCTTGCTTTTAATTACACTTTGTAAAGCAAGAGCTGGTTATTCAATTAAGGATGTATATTAGTAAGATGGGATTGGGTCTTTCACTATATCCAAACATGGCTGTTAATGCTTGTTTAATTACTCTTATGTATATTATAAAGCAAATATTTGTTTTTGCTCTACATTTGAAGTTTATGCATGGGAAGAGGTCGTGCAGTGGGTGAGGGGCTGGGACGGTGGACCAGGGGATGAAAGGCTAAATGTGCATCAAAGTTTTTCCATAGTGTATGAGCAACAAATTTGGGATTCTCATTCCGTTTTATGTTCTCTTACTCTGAAAGAAAAGTTTGTCCTGAGCAATTAATTGGAGAAAAATCAATCTGATTTTTGTTGTACTTCTCTAATTATTATAACATTCCTTGCTTTGTCATCCTCAACTATCTCAGACTTATACTGAGTCCCGAGGCCACAACTTTACCCTTAATGCAACTTTTGACGAAGTAGAGACCGGCACATACGATGGGTTGGTCATACCGGGAGGACGTGCTCCAGAATATCTTGCCATGGATAAATCTGTTTTATCCTTAGTTAAAAAATTTGCGGATTCTCAGAAGCCTATTGCATCAATATGCCATGGACAATTGATCTTGGCAGCTGCAGATTCAGTGAAAGGCCGGAGATGTACAGCTTATACTGCTCTCAAGCCTGTACTAATTGCCGCAGGTGCTCATTGGGTAGAACCAGAGACCTGGGCTTCATGTGTTGCTGATGGCAATCTCATCACAGGAGCCACATACGAAGGACATCCTGAGTTTATTAACCTTTTCATCAAGGCACTGGGTGGCAGCATAACTGGTTCTGCGAAACGAATATTATTTATTTGTGGGGTAAGCAGTAAGCTTAAGCTATCCTGATTTAACTTCATGCTAAACAAATCCGTTTACAGAACTGTTGTTTGTATTTGGAATTTTGGCACCTAAATTTGGTTTGTATTCGATGTAGTTTATGGGAACTTTAAGATGCAGAGCATCTGCCAACTTTTATGGTTGATCTGCTGATGAGAAAGTAGATGTAACTTCAGCCTGCTGTACCATTGAAAAACTTCTCATTAGAATGAGAAGTCTATATACAATGTCAAAATGGTTATGATTGGGGTTCCCATACAATCTAGTTTCCTGGTACTCAAATAAGCTGAAGTTGGTAGTAGCCATCAAAGCTGTCTTGTTGCAATATGTTTATTGTCGCTTCAAGCCATCATTGGTGTATGAGTGGCTCCTTGCCTTCACAGGCAGCCTATGATGTTTGACTGGCATTAACTATGTGTTGTCACCATTGCTTTTCATCTGACCTCATCATTGGTTGTGTTGAACATCAGTACATGGTTTTGCAATATTCCATCTTTTGCGAGGATTCACATTTGCTCTCTCCTGCTGCAGGATTTCATGGAAGACTACGAAGTTATGGTTCCTTTTCAGTCCTTTCAGGCTCTTGAGTGCCATGTTGATGCTGTTTGCCCCAACAAGGGTGCCGGAGACAAATGTGCAACAGCTGTCCATGATTTTGAAGGTGACCAAACATATAGTGAGAAGCCGGGCCATGATTTTACCCTAACAGCTGATTTTGGAGCTGTGGATGCTTCGAGCTATGATGCTCTTGTGATCCCTGGGGGCCGAGCTCCAGAATACTTAGCACTGAATGAGAGTGTTATAAAATTGGTGAAACACTTTATGGAGTCTGGCAAACCAGTAGCATCTATTTGCCATGGGCAACAGATTTTGGCTGCTGCTGGTGTTCTCAAGGTAATGAATATTTGAAGACCAATCTTTGTTCATTATTTCCTCTTTGATAAATCAACCAAGGAATGGCCTCTGTCATGCTAGACAATTTTTGGATGATTACCAATTATTTATGCTTGGTAACCCTTTTGTACTTCCTCTTATGGATCCAATTCCTGTGCTTTTAGGACAGTCCATGTAGATTGTAGTCGTATTCTCGTTCTATGATCCCGCATGATAATATATGGCTGAAAAAGTTGTTTGGGCTGCTGTGTTCTAATTCTCGTTTTGATATATCCTTTGCAGGGAAAGAAATGTACTGCATACCCTGCTGTGAAGCTTAATGTGGTTCTATCTGGGGCATCTTGGTTAGAACCCGAACCGATAGATCGTTGTTTCACCGATGGAAATCTGGTGACTGGAGCAGCTTGGCCAGGTCATCCCCAGTTCATTTCACAGCTCATGGCACTGCTTGGCATAGATGTATCGTTTTAGCTTATACATCAATAGTAACCTTCAACGATGTTTTCTGCTGCTATACAAAGATGCATCTCTCTGCTGAATAAATGGTGGTGGGGTTTTCTCTCTGCTTTGTATGTGAAGGCTTTAGATGAGAGAACATTAATTAGCTTGCTTTCTTGTGTAATACAGTAGTGTTTCCTTCCTCCTCTTGGGGAGATTTCTAATGGCACATTTGGTTGAGGATGAATCACTCCAGCTAAACCCTTGTGTGCCAGTGCCCAAAAGAACAGTACTAAGGAAAATAATACCATACGATGCTGAACACTCGTTATGATGGAGTTTGGTGTATTTACGTGGTAGATTGGATCACGTGATATTTTTTTCAAGCGTATTAAAAAGTGTTCACAAGTCTTCTTTTTAAAAAAAAAAAAAAAAAAAAAAAAAGCTAAAAAAATATACATATATAAGATTATTTTGTTAAAGAAGCACAAAGTAGCAATATTCGTTATTTGAGGCTTTTACCATTTTACGTAAAAGGTGGGAAGAATCTTTTTTTAGCTGAAATGGAATTTTTCCCCTTTTCTTTTCCTTACACGGTAACGTTGAACTTGCGAAATTCTTTTCGCAGTCTACAGCTAAAAGGATAATGTCCAAAACTATTTGGAACATTTCACGCATCAATTATATACTACTAGTAGTACCTTTTATATATATATATATATATATATATATAATTTGTTGGAGTCCATGTCGGCCATCCACAACGAAAGCCTAGAGATTCAATAACTGTGATAGGAAAATTTTGCATCAGCTACTTCCTTACAAAGAATGGGTATTTTAATCCAAAATCCAAAGAGATGTTGCTTTCAAGAGCTTTTTGACAAATTAATTCAATTTTTATCTTTTGCGTTATTCATTTTTTTATTTTATCTTGACTTGTTTATTATATCAATTTGATTGTGCACCGAAAGGGGTGCAAAATGCAACCTGCCATGGTTGCAGGTGCAGAAGGTTGCCAATGGAGCCCTTTCCATGGTCCAATCTGCCGTTTGTGTTTCCGCTACATTTGACCTTTGCTTACCTCAATAAATACTAATATACCGATGGCCGCAATTGCCTGATGCCACGAAAATTGAATGGATGACAAGCAAATATTTAACCACCAAACTTTGACTCTGCGACCATCAAAAAATAATGATTACATCTCTATTTGAATCGTAAATTGGAGGCTTGAATCTCATTTACGGTGAAAATAAATTCAACGAAGGTGTTAGAATAATCTTTTGATCTAATTCAGTTTATATATTTGCTAGTATTTTTTAAAGCTTTTTTAGATTTCCTCAATGCTCTTATACAATTCCCTTTCTTTAAAATAGGATTTCTTAGATTATAAGAATGTTTTCGTTATGACCGGAAAAAAAAAAAAAAAAAGGACCAGCAAATATTTTCCTGAGCAAAAAAGAGCAACCGGCCTAGCTACCAATCAACCAACCCTGGTATGGTCAGACCAGATGATGTAGAATGTTTAACAACTTGTCTTGTGATTGATAAGCAGTCTGACAAACGCCAACGGCGAACCAAATAGTAGAAGAAGAAGAAGAAGAAAGAATTGAGACTATTTTTAGATTTTTTATCTACAGTGCTTTATAGAAATCTCAAGGAAAACAAAAGTCAAATTCAATAGTAATAACTAACTAGTTGAAAACAAAAGTCAAAAAAAAAAAAACTAACTAGTTGAAATCACTTCTCACTCAGCGATACGGTATGTCCAAATGTACACTACGGCCGTTTGACAAATGAATTTTTTTAGTGTTTGTCTAAAATTTTATCGTAATTTACTGTAGAAGTTGTAAGAAAAATATTTGAATATTTTGAAGTTATAGTTTAAAATTTTTGAAAATTTTTTTGAGATTACTGTAATTAAAATTATTAAAAAACTTGTAGCTGATAAATTTAATAAAAAATTTACTTGCCAAAAATTATAGTTTGTTTTGATGCTCAAGTCTTCCAAAAAAAAAAAAAGTATTTATTGCCTTATAACCACATCTTTTAGTCCAAACAATCCAAATGGTGTAACTAATAAACATAATCCACACCCATATCTTATTTGGAAGCATTACTTAGACTATAAATAATTACTACAACGTTGTCTCTCTCTCTTAATAGATAATAGAGGAACAACAATCAAATTATACTTACCTGAAATCTAACAAATCGGAGATTTTAGTGTAAACGGTAGCACAACTGATGTAAACACTAACATAACAAAATGAAAAAATTTAGCAAATTTTTTGAGACGTTAAAATTAGTATCTCATGGTTAATCTCCTCAATCCAATTTCAAACATCTCATCTCTCATCTTCAATTGCACCCTGCAGTCACTGCCGTGACTAGATAAGATTTTTAATCTTAGTTTAACGTATTACTTACATTCAAGCAGAGATGGACTTAGAATGGGAGGCAGAGCAGCGACGCAACTAAAATCTTTTAGTTTATATGCATAAACGGACTATTTTGCTGCCACATTTATAAAATTTTGCTTATTTAGCTCCACTTCTCCAATCAAAATATTTAATTTATATGTGTAAATAAATAACTTTGACCTCGCGTTTAGAGAATATCACCCATCATTCTTCAACGAGATATTTATTTGACACTCTAAATCAACAACTTATAAATAAATAACTACGTATTTCATCTCTCACGCTTGATTAAAACCACCAACAAACACTAAATTTTACCTTGGTCATTTTCTACTTCATTCTCAATATGCTTTGGACAAACAAACCCGTTTGAAAAAAGTTTGTGATTTTTTTAATTATGATTTAAACTCATAAAAATTGCTTTTTCTTCACTACACTTTTACACCCATAAAAAATGACATAGTGACTGTCTACGTAATTTTTCAATTATATTGTTCCCAATTATTTGATCATGTTTCGAAAATCTAAAATTTTTTAAGAGTAGTAGTTTGATTTTGATGTTTGTGTTTCTCTTCTCAATTTTATCCCCTGAAATTGAAAATTTGAATTTGAATTGTAACATGCACATAATTAGAAGAACGTGTTATTTTAGAAAGGAGAGATTAAAAGATGTTTTGAAATTTTTAATAGGATAAATATTTTAGGACATTTTAAAATGAAAAATAAGACACTTTTAATGACACGAAAGAGTGTATCTCAACGCTTGTATGGTTATATTTATACATTACATTTACCCCAACTGAATTAATACATTTCTGGCTCCACCATTGTTTCAAGGTACATGTTGCAGAATTGGTCAGCAATGTCTTATGAAAACAATCAAGACGCTACTACTCCATTGCTTCTATTCATATTTACACATCACCCGGAAGAAAAGAAAGGGCGTTTAAGCAGAAAAATGGAAAGGGAATAACTAACAAGTGATCAGGAAGGGAGGAAAAGAAAAAGAAAGAGAGACCCCTAAAACGTAGCGGCTTACGTGGATGGATAAGTATGGAGCAGAATGTGGAGGAAAAGAAAGAGGGTTGTTGAAACTTGAAATTGAGTGGTGCGTGGCCGACTGGCTGCTCGGCTGGTAGCCGGAACTGCTGATAATTGATGATTATTCAACAACTCGCAACTCCATTCATATTCATTATCATCATCAAGATAGATAGTAATGCTGTCCAAGTCTCTGTCGTACGGTTCTGCATTTTCTTTGTCATTATGGGGGATTGGGAAAAACAGTTGAATTAGCTGAAGAATTAGTCTAACCCAATTTATTAGCTGACATTTCTCTCTGAAACCCAAAAAAAAATTGTTTGAAAAAACCCATGGAGATTTGTTTATCTATTACTACTACTACGTTTTATATTAAAAAAGAAAAAACTTTTGAGTCCGTAATTAGGATTTTTCTGATAGCACTCAATGGATACTCATTAACATATCTAAATTATACTAAACTTAAATAAATATACACAATCCTGCATTTAGGGCACGTTTGATAAAACTGAAATTTGAAATATGAATCCATTAACTTAATGATTAATTAAGTACTAATTTTGATACATTTGAGTGCACATCACATTAGTTGATAAGTGAATAGCTTATCACTTATCTTTTAGACCAAATTTTGTCTAATGAATTCAAGGCCACTTATTTAATTCAGATATTCTATTTTGACCGTATTAAAATCCGAACCCATTAAATTTAAGTGCTTAGTTGAATTAACAAACAGGGTGCTAAACACTTTCTTAAATTAACTGTAGTAAATATATATATATATATATATGATGTCGTCCCTCATTCCTAATGAGTATTTAACGAGCACCTGTTAATCTAACCTTAATAATTAGTATTACTTTAAGCAATTAAATGCTCCATTTGGCCCTACCAGTCCTCAAATTTGTTGTTAAACCAGACAGCCATCGTTTATCCGAATAATTCCATGCAAAAGTTTGATGCAGTAGTGGCGGGCATTCGTTTACTATTACGACTGCAATTAAAGAACTACTACAAGATTGAAGCGATGGGTGCTTGGCATTAAATTTTCTGCATCTGAAAATGGTTGCCAGTCCTTTATGTTCACGGTCAAAAGGTGCCGATAAAAGAATACAGAATAAGTTTTAGTTCCCTTAATCCTATCCACAATTGAAACTTGATTGGCTTTGGAATATTAAATGGCAAAGTTGAACGAAATATTAGCCTCACGTAATTGTCTCAAGTCATACTATTCCACAATATGATATGTTATTGGTGTCCAAGAACGACATTGTGTATTCATATAACTCTTAACAAAAAAAAATAGCATCTAATTATCTCTTGGATCAAAATAAAATAGATCAGTTATAAAATTGTCACTATTGAAAGATTAAGATTGACAGATTATTATTATTATTATTATTATTATTACTATTATTATCCATCCTTTAGGCCAAATTTATGAAAAAAAGGAAAAGAAAAAAAAATGGCTCGATGGATCTGATAGGTGCTTTTGCCTTTGGAAGTACAACCCGGTTCTTTTTGAGAAAACGTCCATTTCTTTTCAGACGCCTTAAGAGACGGAAAGAGAGGAAATAGGAAGCTCAGCCATGCAATAAAGCTGATTGAAAAGTGGGGTGGGTAAATGATAACTGGAAATTTGAGGGAATTAATTGAATGAAAATCTGTGAGCGCCCCATGAATGCCGATTTCTGATTGAGAGGCGAGTGGTGAGCCTTATCCACATCACAATCGCCTCGTAAACCAAACAGCAGCACGCGCTCGTCAAAGAGGTGCACAAAGTCCGTTTCACCCCTATTGAATCGAATACAAGCTTACAAGATTATTAGTTATGACTTAAACCCACAATTGTAGAATGAATAAAAAAAGAATATTACATCTCATTAATAGTATATATATAATTTGCTCAAATAGTGGAAATCACAGTCAACATGTAATGTAGCGTAAGGAATATTAAATTTTAAAAAATAAACTAAAGATTGAACATCAAGTCAATGTATATAATATATATATATATATATATATATAAAAGTCCACATACGTGCTATTATTTCATGTCAATATTCATTATGAACGCATTAATACTCCTTGACAGTCTACTAAATTTTCACAAAGAAATTCTTAACATTTCACTTGAGAGGATAGAAAAAGATGGGGAAAAGGTTGAAATAGAAAAATTAATGTGTCTCTAGTTTGAAAGTTTAGTGGAGGAAATAAAAGAAGAAGATCATGATCTAATTTAGGTTGATTGTGTGCTTCATTTTAGCTAGGTTTATTTTAGCTAAAAGAATTGTAATGCAATTGAAAACAAATATGGAGAAACATCATCTAAAAATTTAAATATTTTTCCACACTGAGAATTCAGCCTCCAAATACTAAAAAGAAAAATTATAATACTACGTAACGGAACATCATCATTCTTTTTTTTTTTTGTCTCTCTCTGCTTACTCGTTTATTTTTTTTTTTATCTTTTTCTTTTTGAGCATACTTGTAAGTTCCCAAACTAGTCTTGGAAATCTTATATAAAAGTCGTTTTTCTATTAAATAAACAAAAATCTCAATGCTTAAAAACTTTGGTTGATTCAAATTACCTTTTTAGAAGTTTTTTTTTTAAAAAACACGTAACACCTTTTTTGACATAATATGTATATAAAATAACAACATGGTTAGATATAAAAAATAATTAAAAATATATTTGAAGAATATTCTAAACTCTTTTTTTTTCCCTTAAAAAATGGCCCATCGATCCAAACTTTGGTGTGCATAAATTGCAAGATGAGATGCATGTTTCAAATAGAAAATAAATTATGAAAGCAAAAGGATAAAAAGGAATATAACATGAAAAGGATAAAGTCGACCATGCACCAAGGAAGCCAGCGACGCGGTTGAGCACATCCACAGCACAGATGAGTTGCGTGGGGACAAGAGGTGAGTGGGTAAGGAGGGCAGGGGACAAAGGAAGGAAACAGGATAACTCCGAATCTTATATATCTTCCCAGTTTCAGATATGGATAGAATTGGAATAAGGAGTTGAGTGACTAACATTAATTAGTAGTGCTGGCTCTTATCTTTTTCTCCTTAACTTCTCCCCCACCCCAAGCTTCCGTATCTTCACTCCTTCCGGACAACTTTCCAAGATTTCGAGGTATTTTAAGGTGACCCAATTCACAGGAAGATGTAACAACAAAAACCAGCAACTCATATTACACCAGACCAGATATTTCATTTTCCACCCCAGCCCTTAGAACCAATATTTCTTTGCTTGCTTGCTTGCCTTTGGAGTATATAGCAGCTCTCATCGATCGATCTCCTAGTACAATAGAGAACTGCATGGTACTAGATTTTGTTGAAGGTTTGAGTGATGATCAGCATGAAAATAATGGATTCTTTTGTTTTGAACCAACAAAGCAACCATGGGATCATGGATGAGGAGAAAAAGGGTCTTGACCATGACGGTGCTGTTTCATCTTCCTCAGAAGTTTCGAGTGCTGTGTCTTCTGAAGACTCAGATTTGTTTGAAGACTCAGATTTGTTTGAAGAAGTCAATTCTTCTGCCTCTTCTAGTACTCCTACTTCACCTACCTCAGCCTCAGCAAGTTCATCATCCGATCAGCTTACATCTGGAGACTCTGGACCTTTGCAAGACATGTCCTCTCTCCTTCAAGAGCTTCCGTTCAAGTAAGCACAAAATTCCTTCTGTCAAAACAGAAAACGTAAACCAGGTTGATAACCTGATTTATCTGGCATGAGTTTTGATTATCTTGTAAAGCGGCGAAAAACAAATAAAATTTGCATCAGATTCACTTTTCTTGCAAGCTACAAATACTTGCAACTGCAATGTTAATTTGTAATTAATTGTTTCTGTTTTGGTTTGTAGGAGAGGATTATCAAAACATTATAACGGGAAATCACAGTCATTTACATCTTTGGCAAATGTGAGAAGTTTGGAAGATCTTGCCAAACCTGAGAACCCTTATAATAAGAAGCTGAAATCATGCAAAAGCTATGGACTGTTTGATAGTCATCATGGATCACCAGGCCATCCTATTGCTAGGAGCAATCATCATAGTGGTACTTCTTCATCAAGGCTAATGTCAAAGAAGGCATCAAGAGGCTCCTGTTCTTCACTTTGTCTAAAGAGAAATTCTAGCTTTATAGGAAATAGACCCCCTCTCCCACCTCCCCACAGATCTACCAGTACTAGTAGCTTTACCTCTCAAACGCCCTTGTTTGCTTTAGGCGTCTGAACACTTTTGAAGCATTTAATTTTCCAGCAGTCTCTGTGCTGCATGATGATCATGTTTTCATTTGTCCTCCCATCTTCTTACAGAAAATAGTAGTGTTACCGAACAATTATGTGTGGCATCTATTTTGTGTTCTTTTTTTTTTTTTGGTGCCATATACCTGGAATCTGGATGCCATGAATGATAACGGTTCATATATTGTGTTTGTATGAATATGAATGTCTAATGTAGCATCAGAAATTTGCAGAGAACTGATATGCTTTTTGGGCTGCTGATCAGGGCTACCGCCGATAAGGGATATCCATAAGCACTCAAATATGTAAGTTAAAAGTTAATAGGAAGGGATGATCTTTAAGTATGTATGTTGATTACGATAGTAGAACTGTCAATCACAATTCAATTACGTTAATCCCGTTCAAATTCAACTAATTATGTTAATTCGTCAATCACAATTTAATTATGTTAATCCGTTCAAATTTAATTAATTATGTTAATTCATCTAAACTCGTTCATTAATTTTGAAAGGTAATAGCAAGGGATGATCTTAAGTATGTTTATCACGTGATAGTAGAGGTACCAATTACAAGTCAATTTTTTTTTTATAATAAAACATATTTCATTAAAGGATTACTGGAAATTGTCCAGCACAATTGAGATACATTGTTGCCCTAATGGCAGATAAACATGCACTAAAATTATAGATCTGCAATTTAACAAATACATAAGATTTGAGAAATTAAGGACAGATTTAAAAAGTACCATAAATTTGAAAAACATTTCATCATAGAAAAAGTCGCTGCAGCTCTCTTTGTGCATGCTGTAATCGTCAGATCTGCTAATCAACAGTTGTAAAGTCCAATAAAGATGGTGAGATCTGTCGAGATTGATCCAAATCTAAAATATTCCCTCAGATCTGCTATCCAACTAGTTCAAGCTCAAAACTGAAAGTGAGATTTGATGAGAAGACTGAAGAAATTGTAGATCTAACATATAGATCTAAAAAAACTCCAAGATCTGAAAAAGTAAATAACAAAACTAAATAAAACTCTCACTAAGATAGTTTAGGAGAGACTAAAACTCTCAATAGGACATCTTAGGAGAGAAGAAAACTCTCACTAGGATAACCTAAGAGAGACTTTATTGAATGGAAGGAAGAGCAAAGGACAAAGGAGTAGGAAAGGAGACCTTGGCTTAAGGCCAAGATCTCCCTCCTATGGAGGAAGAAGGGTAGATGAGGAAACCTAGAGAGAAGAGTTGATTTTTGTAATTACAAGTCAATTATATCAATCATTTACACTCATTCAATTATGTTAATCTGTTCAGACTTGTTTATTAATTTGAATGAGTATTTATATTCATTTAAAAATAATTATATATTTAATCTCAATTATTAGTGGATGTTAAGTAAATAAATTTGAATTTCTTATTGATTCAATAACAATTAAATTCCATTATTTCTATTAAATAACATGAGAAATTAAAAAAATTAGAATTTTAAATGACTAATAAATGAATAATTAAATATATCTATACCTATTTATTAGATTGGTCTAAATAAGTACTTATTTATGTCCACTGGATATTGATTTAATTATATTCATTACTCATTTATGATCCGTTCAAACCTTCGAGTCACTCATTTTGATCACTTGATAGTATGATCTATCACGTAAGGTTTAGAAATTAGAATACGTATAGAATTGTTAAATACTTATAGGCTATAGCTAGGGAAAAGAGCTTATCTAAACCTAAATTATTCACTAAATCTCACTTTGCGAGAATAGATAGCTGGCAATAGGGGTTTTCTGACCTGAAATATTTATTACTCATGAAATCCCAAGTTTACCCCATCTATCTTGTGCTTGTAGGTTTAATTTAAAGTTTTTGACAACAATATACAAGAAAAAAAATGATCATGAAAGGCTATTTTTCTCCTCTCTGTGTCCCCTCGTACAAGTCCCATTAACATTTTCAGCTTGCTACTTACTGAAGTAAAACTATGATGCAAATTCACCGTTCAGCTCCTA
This sequence comes from Coffea eugenioides, assembly GCF_003713205.1. Lineage (NCBI taxonomy): Eukaryota > Viridiplantae > Streptophyta > Magnoliopsida > Gentianales > Rubiaceae > Coffea > Coffea eugenioides. The sequence goes on from NC_040041.1 coordinate 4,788,666, forward strand.
ATTCAAACTTGGGCACACATTTTTTGACCTTTCTCAGAGGAAAAAGTACATAGATCAATTTGGAAATAACTTCAAAAAAGATGGACTCACGCTTTTGAAGAAGGGATAATTGTAGAAACTTTCTTGAGGTTCTAACAATTGCATTCACTTCCCTCGAGGCTTGCAAAATTACATAACCTTTCCTGGAAAATATATCTTGATAACAATTGGTAATTTAAGAACAAAATATTTAATGAATATTCTATCTTGCATCTATCTTATTTCTAAACTAAATTAAATGACAATAGAAGTTAACTATCACCACTATCGGCTAGCTTTATTGTATTTCATTAGAGGAAAATACGAAACATGTTTTGAAGGTATCAAATGTTTGGACAAATTTTTTTTTGTTTTGCTTTAGTTAAATAATTTGTGAAGAGACTCATTTTAACAAAAGCTTCCCTATTGGCAGGTTGGCTCTTTGTAGAATTGAGCAAGAAATCTATTAAGAGGAACTCGAAATATAATATAATTAGCTAAGATGCGATTAGAACTTTTGAATGAAGAGGTATTAGCACAAAAGGATTTTCTTTATTATATTTAAATTCATTTTTTATTCGTGGTTTGTAAATTTTGTAGAGTTTATTATAGTCGTTTTGTAACACTAAGGTAGGCAAGCGTAAATTTTTGAACTTTAGGGGAAGCAGCTGCAATTGTCAAAGAATTTCAAGAGAAGTTTTCTAAAAGGGATAATTTCAGAAACCTCCCCTGAGGTTTCTGACACTTTCACTGACATCCCCTGAGGTTCTCAAAATTTCACTTACCTCCCTTGCTTTTGATTTTGTGGTAACAATCCAGTCCAAATCAGATTAAAATATTATTTTCATGTGTGAGAAGGTATTTTTATTCCATAGCTACCCTTTGCAGAAGTTGTATTAGTAGAAGATTCAAAGAAGAATAAATGATTTGGACTAATTAGTAAAGTTGAGGGGGGGTAAGTGCAATACAAAAAATTGCATGCACCAGATGTGCCATGCAACAGTTATTTGGCAGATTTTGCAACGGCTAGCTGCAAATTGCAACGGCCAGAAGGTTTGCTGTTTCAGTAGCAATAGCATATAAAGCAAAGCAACTTAACTACCTCTGAGGTTTCAAGCTATTAACATTCTTTGCTACTAATTTGGAGTGATAACAAGTGCATTTGCTGTGCTACAATTAGAGCTCTGAGTAAAAAGTTTTAGCTGCAACCATGGCCTCTTCAAACCATAGGGGAGAATCATGGAATTCACCTACATCTTTCTCCATTAAAAACAGGTTTTGCCGCTGTAATCGCAAAGCAACCGTAATGATATCAGAGAGTGAAAGGAATCCAGACAAGTTGTATTTCTATTGAGAAATTTCCAACTTTGTGATGAATTTTAAAAAAATTCTACAAAAGGGGTGATTTTGGGTTTAATTTCCGTCAGGGGGGTCTTCGCATTTGTGAATTTCACAAATGCGAGCTCTGGTTATTGAGCTCGCATTCCACGAATGCGAGCTCTTCTCAATTTTTTTTTTCCTTTTTTAAGAGCTAGGGAATTATTTCTAGGAAGCAAATGCGAGCTCTTATCTTTTTTATTTTGGTATTTTTTGAGAGGTAGGGAATTATTTGCAGAAAGCTTCTAATTTTTGTTTTAAAAAATGTTGCAAATATTTAAAATTTTGCAAATAGCTCGCATTTGTTAAATTTGACCTGCAAAAATTGTATTTAACTTTTTTGTTAGATTTCGCATTTATAAGTATGACTTGTAGAAAATTAGATTCAAATTTAGATGTATTAGGGTTTTAAAAATATTATATAAGTGATAAAAATTTTATAAATTGTAAAAATAAAATCAAACTGCTTGGATAATTAAATGTTATATTTGCATAAGAAATAATACAATAATCATAATAATGATAATACAATAATATTGGTGTAATAAAACTGCCATTAATTTAAATATTTACTTATAATGCCCAAAGAGCCTAATTACCAATTTTTTCTTCTCGCGCTCAAATATAACATTAACCCGCATGCGAGCTAACCTTGAACTAGAAAAAACACAGAATCCCGCTTGCGGGTTTCAGGAGTATTCGGATATTCTCATATGCACCTATGCAAATCGAACCAACCGGATATCTTATCCGTATCCCATTTTTTTAAATAAAAATCTTATAAATTTGAAAAATAAAATCAAATTTAGATGTATTAGGGTTTTAAAAATATTATATAAGTGATAAAAATTTTATAAATTGTAAAAATAAAATCAAATTTAAATAATTAAATGTTATATTTGCATAAGAAATAATACAATAATCATAATAATGATAATACAATAATATTGGTGTAATAAAACTGCCATTAATTTAAATATTTACTTATAATGCCCAAAGAGCCTAATTACCAATTTTTTCTTCTCGCGCTCAAATATAACATTAACCCGCATGCGAGCTAACCTTGAAATAGAAAAAACACATAATCCCGCTTGCGGGTTTCAACGTTATTCTGCGCTTCGTGTGTTTGCTTTTGTTTTGCTTTTGTCTTTTTTTTTCGAAATGGAGGGTTGGCGGTGGAGCTTAGTACGAGAGCTCACTAAACTCTAATAGGTTTCTAATTAGGTTTCTAATAAAGACTTCGTTCGATATGTGATATTTCAGCCGAACTTCGAATCCATGGCACTTATTACGCGCTTAAGCCACCTGTCCACATTAGCAATCAAATGGCTTGATATCAAGAATTCCACAAAGGTAAATTACCTAATAACCTTGCAAAATAGGCTATCCATCTTCCTTGAGTTCATATAAAAACATTATCCTAAATACCAAAAAGGACAAGCTTGAATTCCCAATCCCACCTGTGTACATAAATTGTTCTTATTTGATTGAACTTCTTGTCTTGTAACAAATGACTCCACAGACATTTTCTTGCAAAGTACGTAATTTGAAGTCAGGCGTGTAATCTTGCATGACAAGAATAGGTACGTAAAGAATAAGAAAATTCATTATGTAACTTAAACATAAACGGTAGTAATTAACCCCAACTACTTGGGATATATCTGTAATTTTGGCCCTGATGACGTCAGAAAAGGGGCCCAATTTTTTATCAAGGGAGGTAAGTGAAATTTTGAGAACCTCAGGGGATGTCAGTGAAAGTGTCAGAAACCTTAGGGGAGGTTTCTGAAATTATCCCTTTCTAAAATGATCCTATGGAAAATGAACAATTTATTTTATGCATCGATATAAGGAAAAGGTAAGACTGGAAGAAAAGACTTGGATCCCACGTTGTTCGTTGTTCTTGCCTGTACAGCATCCGAAAATAACATGCGTGTCAGGTCAGATTTGCTTTATCATTCATGGCATTGCCATCTATGCTTTCAGACTCGGATGGGGCATCGACTCGATCGAGTTCAAGTGTCAAATGTCAATGAATTCTACTGGATTTCGATTAGAGATCGAATCAAATGACGTTATAAATATATCATATATATATATAGCATTCGAAAATAACATGCGATGTCAGGTCAGATTTGCTTTGCCATTACTGTCTATGTCTTCACACTCGATGTCAGGTCAGATTTGCTTTGCCATTACTGTCTATGTCTTCACACTCGAACCGGACATCGATTCGATCAAGTTTAGAGGTCAGGTGTCAATAAATTCGACTGAGTTCAATTAGAGGTCGAACCGAATAACGTCATAAATACGTCATATATATATATTCTTGCAAATTGAATTTACAAAATATAACCAAGAATTTAGTGATCTAAATCCCTATCCGATTCACCAAATTCAGCCAAATTCACAAAATTTACAAAATAAAAATCTCATACATATTCAATCTTTGACAAATATCAAAAGTACCAATTTTTTTCTAAAAAATAAAAAAAAAAGTTTCCCATACAGTTCTTTTCCTACAATCTGTTCTCTTTTACCAATACTTCGCGAATTTCCAACTTTTAAAGTTGTCCCCAAAACCAAAACAACAAAAAAATTGCATCCCCTTGAGGAGGAAAAAGCACACAGCGCACATTAGTACGCGTTATCCTTGTATCATAGCTGGTTCCACATCTGATCTGGCCCAATGATTTGGACTTTTAGTTTTGAACGAAAATGAACTTGGCATGACTGCAACTGGGTCCTAATCACGGTTGGTTCTATAAAGTTCTTTTTACTTATGTTTTCCTCTGTTGATGGTTTGGTATTTAGCCGGATTCACCTCAGTATTATAATTCTTCAGGGCTTATAAAAAGTTGGCCATCTTATGTCTCAAAAACTCCAAAACCAGTATTCCGCACCATATTCTTTATTATTTGGGTCAAGAATTGCGAAAACTTCACCAAAATTTTCCTCAAAAAAAAAATTCCATCAAAGTATATACTATTTCCCATGATTAGTAATTTAGTATTACTAATTCCCACATACAATACACACTTCGGGCTCAAACCACAGGATATGATATATTACAGAAAAGGCGAAAAATTACCGAGCGATGGTGGTGAAGGAGCTACGGTAAAAGAAAGTGGAGGCTTGAAGTTGGAGTCCGAAAATTACACCAGAGAAGCAGAGGCATCAGAGATGGTGAAGTCCGGTGGAGGTGCACAAGCTTGTTGGTAGCAGCGGTGGTGGACTATTGGAGGAGCTACGGTTACGCAAAGAGGAGATATTGTTTGTTGGTTTTTGCTATTTTCCAGATTTGTTGCTTGTTTCCTCGGTCAAATGGAAGACTCAAGAGTCAAGACTTAAAGTTCTGAAGAAAAAAAAGTTCAAAAAAAAAAGGGAAGAGGAAAACCGGGTTTAATACAGTTATACCGGTTCATCGATCATAGTCGACTGTCGATCGGGTTTTATCGATTTTATTACTCTCGAGTTTTTAACCTAATTCGGGCCGGCTGGTCCGATCCGTATCTGAAAACACTAATTGCCATATTGCCTCTTGTACATAATTTGAGGCGTATCGAAACAGAATGGAAAATTCATGGTATGAAGAAAGTGAATTGAACGTGATGAGCGACAATGAGCCAATTATAATTTCAAAAAAAAAAAAAAAAAAAAAGCTAGACAAATGCACTCAAAAAAGTACATGTTCATACATTTTTTTTTCTAAAATGGACTAAAATATTAATAATCAAAAAATTAATTGGGGCGCACCCAATTATCTGTATGCTTACATGAATAGGAGATATCGGACATTGAAAAGAAAATAAAGCATTTTTTTTTAGTAGATGATATTATGACTATAAAAAAAATTCAAGCACTCTATCCTTCTTTTATTTAAAAAAGAGGAAGAATGAATTGTTTTTAGACTTTTCTTAAAGTGTGAATATCATCTTCCTTTTAATCCCTTTCTTCCAAAATTGAGAGGTCTGTTTGGATTTAGGTGTTTTTTCAAATACAATACTATAACAATATATTTATAAGCGCTCCAAAAAGACACTTAAATACATTTATTAAAAACATAAAGATAATAATAATTATAATAAGAAATACTACCACTATCTTTTTTTTTTCACCACCACCCTTTCCACTGTCACCCCCTCCCCTCTTCCATGGAGCCATTGCCTCTCTTACCTCCCTTCCCCTTCCCTTCCTTCTTCCTGCTCTCCCTTTCCCTCCTTTTCTCTCCTCTCCCTTTCCTTCTCTTACAAATTGAGCCCGCGACTAGATGAAGGGAAAGGGAGGGGTAAGGGCTTTCGGGGGAAGGGGAGAAGAAAGGAGGGGGAAGAGGATGATGGAGGAGAAGAAAGGAAGGGAAGGGAGAAGAAGAGAGGAGGGGGAGGAAAACAAAGGAGGAGGAGGGAAGAGTTGGTGGTGGTCGTTGATGGTAGTGAAAAATTAATAAAATTTTTTAAAAATACAGCAATAAAATATTAAATTTTAAAAGTATCCTAAAATATATCTACAGTGAAAAAGTTTTTGAATATAATATTACAATATAAATTTTTAAAAACATCCTAAAAAAATGCTTAATTCATACGAACCTTACAATTTCCTATTAGACACCTTTGCAAGGTTGAAGGAAGGTTGACATGTAAGGCCAGATGTTGTACATTGGGCCCTAACTTTAATAGAGGAGGGCTGTCCCCAAAACATCTTTGGTCTGGAATGCGTTGTGCCTAATGGGCCGGAGGTCAGGAAAACAGTTTTGTCTCTTCAAATTCATTCTTGTAACTTGTTTCTTTTCTTTTTCTTTTTCTTTTTGAGGGTTTGTAACTTGTTTCTTCAAATTTTTCTCTGTTGATGTCCCCCTATTACTTCCAAAAGCTAAAGAAAAAATGTGTTGCTACATGCTTTGACTTTTAGGCTGCATCAAATTGGCCACTTCTTTGTTCCTTCCTCCGCCTCCCTCCTTTCTCTTTTCTTTTAGAGACATGATTGAACATATCTTTGAACCTTGAATAAAGAAACAAATTAGCCGTACATAAAGAAGACAATCACAAATTGTTGAGTACCACATTAACAATAAATACCGGAAAACACAGGTAGGCCATGATCACTCAATGGAGCACTCCACATAGTAACGCTGTGTTAGGTATACAATTAATTGCACAAGTGGGATCTGGTCAATGGCCAATAACCTCCATGATTCAGCAAGTTCGTATTGTGATTTATAACCTTTCTTGTGTTTTTCTCGAAAGAAAAGTGCCGTGGGATAGTGGAATCTCGATGATTTTATTCACAGAATTTTTTTTTATATTTTTCATAAACATATTATTTTTTTATTTTTTTATTTCGTATACGTTAAACTGCTGCAGTATATTTTTCTATAAAAACTCGTTTTAAAATAGCAATTCAAACGCATAATTCCACAGCCCTTCTTATCCAGTTTGGTGGTCAGCAATCAAATTTTGTACTATCTTTCTTGGTACACCCCAATTTTAAAAGGCCTTTTCTTTTGTTTATGATGGGTAGCTGTCCCGCTTTCATGGCAATTATCGTTCTACATTTTCAACTGCGAATCTTTGAACCTAATTATTGTACATTGTCAGTGAGGGGGGTGTCGGCGGTGTGTCATGCTCTAATCCAATCCATCTGTTGCCCCCATACAATTATATGATACGACCTTCTCAAAAATAAAATAGTAGTAGTGATAAATAATAAAATCTGGTAGTAATTTGATTTGATCAAAATGTTTCATTATTCGGACGATTTCATTATTCATTATATATCTTGTATACCTTATTATTTTTGTCTCCAAATTTAGTAGGTAACACAAACTTTTAACATGGAATTAGCTAGCGAGTGCTGAGTAAGTTTATTTAGATTTTTGAATGTGCGATAAATAACTTTGGTGGACTGGATTAGTAAAGCCGCATTAGTCGAGTCGAGTCGAGTTGCTTCGTATTTTCCAAAAATTAATGCTCCTCCTTTCGTGATTTTGAATGTAGCACTTTAATCTAAGATTATTTGACAACAATTTGTTTCATGAACTGAATTTTTTCCAGGTCCATTTGAATTTGGACAAAAAAACGCTTTGCAAACTATTTCTTGTCTCTTCACAGCTTTAAAGGAACCTTTTTGTTTTTGTTTTTTACAAGCGAAAAGGAATCTTGCTTGAAAAAACAAATCAATATCATCACCGCCAGCTAGTTTTTTTTTTTTTTTTTGACACTGTGGGTATCCGGAACCACCCGACTAATCCCACAGCACCCAAAACTTACCGGTTAAGATTGAACCTTGGCCTCACGGGGGTGATCCAGTACTAGTTGTGGTCCTGAGTTCGAATCTTATCCTGGATTTGAACCTTCGTGACTCGCTCGAGGTCGCTGCGTGGGGCCGTGGCACACTCCTTCAATTTGGTGTGCCGGCTCGGATCTTAAGGGTTCGAGTCGGGACATGTTCCGGATTATTAAAAAAAAAAAAAAAGATTGAACCTCGGTCTATTAGGCAGGAGTTTAACTTCCTAACCATTAGGTCCACAACTTGTGCTTTCTACATTTACCCTTATTTTCACCTCCAACAAATTGGGTTTTTTTTTTTTTACTTTTTTTGGTAAGTAACAAACTTTGAATCCAAAATCTCTTATTTATTATCCTTTTTAATTTATCACTTGACCCAACTCTTCCCCCCTTAACAAACGGAGTTAAATGATGGTGAACGTGTTTTTTTTTCAAATAAGAGTAACTTCTCTTCTTGACAATAAATGTGTAAGGTAGAGATGATAACCATGATTTACTTTTGAAGTGCAAAAAAATTGACAGTTCATAGAGCAAAAATCCCATCCATGTCAAAAGCTCAGGGATTCATGTGGTGATAAAAGAAAGAAATAAGTGAAATTGAATTGTATTATTATTATTATTATTATTATTTTCCGTTTACACGCTTATAAATTTTAAATACAGTAAAATCAGAAAAAGAAAGCAACCTATGAATAATGGAATAATTTAATTTAGAGATATGGGTTTGTTTGGATAGGAAAATTTTTTAAATAATATTTTACTTGTATCAGATATTTATTTTTCAATCAATTTTTTTATATTTTTAATTATTTTTTTATTTTATATACATCATATCACAAAAATGTTACGATTGTTTTCCGTCATTTATCAACGTAAAATCCGTAAGCCCCCACTAGCTTTGTATCTGTAAGGCGTAGATAGCTGCATTTCCGTTGGCAGCATTATCGGCTCATGGCGCGATGTTTCGTATTGGAAAAGGTTTGCCTATGAAACTTCCTCGTAAGCCAGCGAGCTCAGCGACCCCCATCAAGTAAAATCCCTCACGTCAAAATCTGAAGATTAACCCTATTATTATGGTACGCGCATACCATATTTATGTGAACTATCAAAAAACTAACAATTAAACAAGCAGGACGAGTGGAAATTATGACAAAATCAGTAGGTGATGATACGTAATTACTCAAATACAGCGCCATCCCTACGCATCCCCCCCCCCCCGCCCCCTCAAAAAAAAAAAAAAGAAAAGGGAGGGAAGGAATGTTGTCATACATTTATGGGTATTACTAAAAATGACAAAAGGTGTTGATAGTACTCAAAATCATCACTAGTTTCTCCTAATAATAGGGTTGAGTCTGGATACAACAATTCATTTTACTAAGCTTATATCACTTGTACAATTCATGAAAAGTATAAAAATGTTAAGAGTAAATTTTATACTCCCTCCGTCCCACTTTGATAGTCTTGTTTTCCTTTTTCGTCTGTCCCAAATTGTAGTCCACTTTCCCATTAAGGAATGTAGTAATCTTTCAAATTGTCTAAAATACCCTTATTAAATATCTTGTTATTAATACATTGTTATTAAATACTAACCCACTACATTGAATACATTGAGTTTTTCCAATGCATAGATAAATGAAAAGTCTATCTTAGCATAAGGGTAGTTTAGGAAATTATTAATCTAAATTTATGTTTCCAACTAAATTAATTACACTTTCTTAATCTGTGTGAAAAAAAAACCAAGACTAACAAAACGGGACGGAGGGAGTATACATTATTGCGATTGGATATACGATACATATGTAAAATTTGATTTTCAAATTCAAATTCGAATTATATGTTATGCATCTGATGGTGAAAGTGTATACACTGTCAATGTGTAGAAGATTAATTCAAATGTTAATAATACTCAAACCATGATTAGCTTCTTCAGATGTCATAATTGCATATAACCATTACGACAACCTATCGAACTAAGCGGCTAATTTCTTTGTTTATTGCTGAAAAAAAAATTCGCATAAATGTTGACATGACAGTGGTACAAAGCTATGCTTGCTAAACCCAGTAGGCAAGGAAATTTTTTTTTATTTTTAAATGAGTAAGCCCGGAAGCCAAGCAGCCAAACCTTTCTAAGGGCAGCTAGGCCTCAACCGTACAATCAGCTGGCTTCCAATACCAAATGGTCAAAGTTAGAAATTTTTGTACTTAATCCAATAGAAAGAGAATAGGCAACTTCACCGTGTAAAACGATGCCTTTAGCAGTAATAGCAAGGGCAAGTGTTTCAGATTTCTGTAAGGACTGGCTCATGCTATTTTGGACATTCCATGTTCTTTTTTTTTCGGCAGAAAAAAATTTAGGTGGATGCAAGATCAGTCCCTGTAGATCGCTCATAGAGATTTTATAGATCAATCATCAATACAATTTTTACATTGACAACAAGATTTGAATATACGATTTTTTATTAAAAAAAATGATCGATTCTTATTAATTGAGTCAATTTGTATTAGCAACATTCTCAGTTTATATTCTTGTTTCATAAACACGAAAACAAATTGTACTGGCAAAAAAAAAGACAAAAAGAGAAAAGAGAAAGAGTAGCAACGAAAACCAAGGAACCAAAAAAAAAGGCAAAAAATGAAGAAGCGTCCAAGATATAGGTTCTTATCTTTAAGGATACATCCAGAAAGTGTTTTAGACTTATATTTTTCCCTTTTGCAATTGAATTTTTGACAATAAATTATTCCAGCTTCTTTATTAGAAGAATAAAATAAGCAAGCAATAAGATACACTAGTACAACCTTTCATTCAAAGAATCAACTCTTGTTGGCAAGAATCACACTAGTACAACACTAATTCGTTAGGGGACCGACGATTTCTTTTTTAGAAAGGTTTGCAGTGGCTGCCGGGCTGAATTTCAAGCAAAAATTCTAAGCTGGCTGACGGGCCCAACATTTAAAAAAAAAAAAAAAAAATTTGCTTTGCCTGCTGATAGGCATAGTTCTGTACCGTTCCCTTGTCAAATCAACATTCTTGAGAATATTTTTTTTTTTGCAATAATTAAAGAAATTAGCCTAACTAAGCATATGTTACTTGTATAGTTTGAGCTGGACTAATTTGACGTACAAGATTTACAAGTTAATTAAAGTATGATCTATTTAATGAGCGCCCAGTAAGCACTTGTAAAAATAGATTTTAGGTGTTGATATTATACAAAATAAAGTTAAATAAAAAATTATATAAATGCAAGATAAAATAATAATTATTGGTGTGTGCTTCCAAATGATGATTTGAATGTCATTTAGTTTTTTTTTTTTTTGGAGAGAATGTCATTTAGGTTTACTAATGGGTGCCCAAACAATTTCATCAAAGTATGACTAATTTGATAATTTGATACACTGCATAGCATGATTTTTTTTTTAAAAAAAATTTCTAGCATAATTAGAGAAATGAGACCTCATTTTATCTAATTAAACTTATATTACTGGTATAATTTGAGTTGGACTAATTTGGTATACAAGTTTTTATTGGCGATTTACCTTTTTCTTTATTCATTGGCAACTTCTACACTAATTCTATTTCTACTTTTATTTTTATTCTAACCTATCTATGTAAAGAAGGGGCTAATTAGGTCAAAAGAATTAGAGAGAGTGATTAATTGATAGTTGATAAAATTCGAACCTTTCAACTTGTGAAAACCAACAGGTCGTTGGATTCTCGTCGGATTTGTTAATGTGATACACGAGTTTTGCGGGTGATTCGTGGACGGAACGAAAAGCTAGTGAAATTATCGCAAAGCCACACGTTAAAAAAAAAAAAGTGCAAATTGCATATCCCAGCTACGTTACGGCTCGCATATCCTCATAACTTCCGCCAGCTGATCATGCTCCTGTTCACTTTTCATCTTCTATAAATAACCCCACGCAGGAGTACCCTCCGCGTTCGCCTAACTGCATCCCGGGAGAAACAGCCTGAGACATTTATAGAGAGAGAGAAGACTAGAGAGGGATAGATATACGGAAATCATTTTAGAGAGAGAAAAGGAGCAGGGGAAATCGATCTATGCAACCGAAGCAAAACGCATCGGTCGGATCATTGATAGAATTGGATCGTTTTTCCGGCGATTATGAGCTGGTTTGATAAGCTACGGTGTTCATCTAGTCTTAGCCGGTTTATAGCCGGCCTTATGCTCTTTCTTTTATATCATTCATTCCAATTAATTTCGAATTTCTTGATTCCTATACACCCGTAAACTTTTAGTTGTAAGATTATCTTTTAGATCAGAGAAATTTGTTTTCTGTTGAAATTTGGTTGGTGGCGTTCTCGTGAATTTAGCTCAAGTTCATTCGACCGACAAAAAAACAAGAGTTATTGAACTATTTGCCGACTTGTTTCCGTCGTTCACTTGGAATCTCATGGAAGCTACAGATGATGATGATTCTTCTTCTTTCCCCGGCTATTTGCTGGACGGTTCGTATCTTGGAATTTCATTAATCCAAGTCCTTTTTTTTGTTGAATTCTATTTCTAATTTAATTGTGTTTTTATTTGAATGTGAATGTGTGTAATGAGATTCTTGTGAATGATTTCGAGTTTTTTGGTTGATTGTATCTTTGATTAATGCTTGCTTCTGTCTGTTGATGCCATGGATTAAGCTGAGAATTATTGAAGACTTTCTTATTTATTTTAATTTCTTTTTGGCATGGGTTTTTCTTCCCTTGCTTCCAAGTTGTTTGCTTGCAATAAGACGCTCTTAAAATTTTATATTTAGTTTTCATTTAGCTTTTTATGGTGCTTAAAATTCACGTAGCCACACTTTCTGATTTTTTGTTATGCAATTAGCAGGTGCTTTTTCCCCCCGAATTGACAGGCGACAAAGTTCACTCCCTTCTGTGATTGTAATTGGTGGGGGTATTTCTGGGATCGCTGCTGCTCGTATCCTACAGAATGCATCTTTTAAGGTATTTTCTGGTTGATAAGGTATTGTGTTTCCATGTCAGGTGATGCAATTTTCATGTTTGCTTTTCTCTTGTTAAACTTTCTATAATCGTGCAGGTGCTGTTGTTGGAGTCACGCGATAGAATTGGTGGGCGCATACTCACTGACTACTCATTTGGTTGCCCAATTGATATGGGAGCATCGTGGTGAGCTTATTTTCCAATCTTCTTTTGCAGTGTCTGTTTCAGTGACTCTTTGAACTCTTTGTTTCAAAATAGGTCTTAAATGGCTCGAGTTGACTGTGATTAAAATGTTTCTTGGTAATCCTTTCTCTCCCTCTCTCCGCATCTGTGTGTGTGAGAGAGAGAGAGTGTGTGTGTGTATTTGCCTCTGTCTCTCATTGTCTCTGCGTTTTTGGGTGCAGGAAAATGGAAAAATAATACTTTTCTAAGACATATGGCTTTTGCATGGAATGTTTTAGTCAGTTGCTGTTTTGTTTTGATACAAAAACCTGAAAATACCATAAGTGGATACTTTACTAACTTTGTTATCTAGTGTTCCAGGCTTCATGGTGTTTGCAATGAGAATCCTTTGGCTCCTCTAATTCGCCGTCTAGGGCTTACTCTTTATCGTACCAGCGGTGACAACTCAGTGCTGTATGATCATGATTTGGAAAGGTAAAATTTTGAGTGCTATACCTTTCTATGTTAAACAGGCTGAACTCTGCTAAGTTAAGTCATTAATCAACTCAAGCTGGCCATCTTGTTCCTTTCAGTTATGCACTATTTGACATCAAAGGCCATCAAGTTCCTCAACAGACTGTTATAGAAGTTGGAGAAGTATTTAAGAAAATCCTCAAGGAGGTATGCTCTTTATTTCTGCAGTGTTTCTCCGTAAGCATTTTATTGGGCCATTCGATGGGTACTGATGCATTTAATTTTTCCCAGACGGATAAAGTGAGGAATGAACACACTGATGACATGTCTGTTTCGCAAGCCATATCAATTGTGCTGGATAGGCATCCTGAACTGAGGTACAAAAATATGTGGTCCTCTTTCTGTTTCTGGATTCTCAATTCTGAACTGTATTATGTATAAATTTGCTTCATCTATGTCTAGACAAGAAGGGCTTGCCCACGAAGTGTTGCAATGGTACATATGTAGAATGGAGGCGTGGTTTGCTGCAGATGCAGATATGATATCTCTGAGAAGCTGGGATGAGGCAAGTTCATGTCTCTCATTGCTTATGCTATTTAACTTTATTTGGTTATGCTAATGGAAATGCAATTGTTGCTATCCCCTTCATCTCCCTACCGTGTCCTGAGTTTATGGCTCAAAACCTAAAATATGCTAATACAGGAACCAATAGCCAAGTTAGTTTGCTAGAACTATCTTCAGTAGATCATACTTGTTTTTATATAGTAATGTTACTGTAAAGATTTTTGAGGTTTTTGTCACCCATTAGTATTTACATGGTTCATGGCATCCAATGTGTAGGAGCAAGTTCTTTCTGGTGGTCATGGTCTTATGGTGCAAGGTTACTATCCACTAGTAAAAGCTATGGCAAAGGACATTGATATACGCTTAAATCACAGGTATGCTGGCAGTTTTCTGTTGCAAAAGAATTCATTGCCCTCTGGACTGTTTTATTGGTACTAAAAATGTTCCATTATGTATCTTCTTTTGTTAAGCTAGTCATGCTGTTGGATGTAATTTCAATGTCATTAAACATGTTTTTGACTTTCTGTTGTTGACTTATTTATCCTAGCTGTTAACAACGCAATTGTTTGGGGGGGGGGGGACTACATAAACGAACAACTGAAGCTTGTGATAATTGTAGTAGTACTCTTTTAACAGTATTTTGCGTGGCATCCACGTTTTATGTGATGTTCCTTTTCTTTTTCATTACATCTAGATTGAATTGCTTACCTTATTAATCTGTTCTGAGACATGATCTCAGTTATTAGCTTTTCAGTGCCGGAACCTTTGGAACTTTTTAGCAAAACCTTCTCTTTAAATTATTTAAGGTTCTAATAGTTTCTAGCTACTAGAAAATTGCTTTCCTGTAATTCTTTGGAATTTGATTCATTTTTTCTGTTGCAACTATTAGAGTTAAAAGGATTGCCAATGGATATAACAAGGTGATGGTTACAATTGAAGATGGCAGCAATTTTGTTGCTGATGCTGTAATAGTAACAGTCCCTATTGGGGTTCTGAAGGCCAACTTAATTGCTTTTGAACCCAAGTTGCCCGAATGGAAACTTGCTGCAATATCAGATCTTGGTGTAGGGAATGAAAATAAGATTGCACTACTGTTTGACAAAGTGTTCTGGCCAAATGTGGAGCTACTAGGGATTGCTGCACCTACTTCCTATGCATGTGGCTACTTTTTGAATCTCCATAAAGCAACAGGCAATCCCGTCCTTGTTTACATGGCAGCTGGAAGGTTTGCTTATGACCTTGAGAAGCTTTCAGATGAGGCTGCTGCTGATTTTGTAATGTTGCAGCTGAAGAGAATGTTTCCTGATGCAACAAAGCCGGTAAGTATTAATTTAGCATATGATTGTTAGCCTTCATTGTGTTTGACATGTTTACCTTTAACTAACTGCTGATGAAGATATTAGTTTTCAGCAAAATAAGGTGTGGAAAAGAACATCACTTATTTTGCAAGCAATTTATGCTGTTGAAGTATTTAGACAGTCGCATTTAGTTTTCACTTAGTTATGGATATGTTGTTGCTGGCATATTAATTGGGAAATAGTGTAGCATGTTCTGATTCTTGGGTCTCTAGATGGTATATCATGCCCATCTTTTTTCCCTTGGATGCATCCAAGAAATCTTAATCCTTGAATTACTAAGAATGTCCGTTGTCCCTTGTCCTACAGGTCAAGTATCTAGTGTCACGCTGGGGATCTGATCCAGACTCTCTCGGATGCTACTCTTATGATTTGGTTGGAAACCCAGAGGACATATATGACAAGCTCCGAGCACCAGTGGGCAATATTTACTTCGGAGGTGAGGCTGTTAGCGTGGATCATCAGGGATCTGTTCATGGTGCCTACTCAGCCGGAGTCATGGCTGCAGAAAATTGTCGCAAACATCTTATGGAGCGACTTGGAAGCGGGGACAAGATTCAGCTCGTCTCTTGCAGGGAGGAAATTCTTGAAGCAACTGTTCCTCTCCAGATATCAAGAATGTGAATCTTCATGGTAGTAGATTTCACTTAAATCTATTTAGGATGCAAGTAACTGCATCCAACTGTATTGTTCCAATCCAATGAAAACGACGTTGTTTACTTTTCGGGATATCTTTTCAATATCAACTAATATTCTTCCGGGTGCAATCTGATGCCTGAAAGATCTTGAGCTGAATTCATTATTGGTTATTCTAATTTATGCATGAATGAATTTTCGACCAGTTGTTCCGATGACCTGAACTCTGTTTATGTAGTAGACAAGATTCTTTTGACTGATTCTATATGGATTACTAGTAAAAACCTATCGTCTTTCCATCTGGGTCTACAGCATCATTCCCTCTCTTCAATTTTTCTTTTTAATGGCGCGATTACCAAACATATTTCTATTTATTTATAGTTGTTTAAACGTAATGGTATGAGTAGTTTAAAAGTTCACATCAGTAAACGTAACAGTGTGAGTTGTTTAAAAGTTTGACATTAGTATCTAAAAAATAGGGTCAATTACATCTACTCCCTTGAAGTTATCCAAACTATAAATTAAGCTCTCAGATTTAGGCAAACTACAGAAAGGGGATTTGGGGCAGGAACCGGTTTCAGGAAAGGTTGATGGTCAAGATTTGGTCAAAAAAATATAAGATTCTGATTTTATTTTGTACATTATTTTTCACATCACGTGCGAAACTCACAAAATTTTATTATATAATTACATGTTGTGCAAAATGAATTATATCATGTGCAAACTAAGTTACATTTTATGTAAAATATATAAAATCGATTCGATCGGTTTCTCCGTTGACTGTTCCCGTTCCAAATCCACCTCAATCTCCTGACTTCATAAAAAATACACCCTTGCAATTAGGCATGGAACGATAACTTCCCAACTTCAATAATATCAGCAACAATTATAAATCTCAAACCCTAAACTACCCCTAAAATCCTAACTCTTTTTTTTCCCTCGCCCGATAAACATAACAGTGGACAAGCCTCATCTATCAATATTATATACCGTCTTTACAGACTACAGTGGACACTTTTTTTGCTAGATTTGCCATTAGTTTGGTCTTGATGACATAAGTGCAAGGGAGGAAAATATAATTTGACCAAACTATAAGGCCTATCTCTTAGTTAAGCTAAATCTGAGGGGAGGTAAATGCAATTAATCCCAAAAGATAAGGGGTAAATAACTAAATATTCCTCATTTTAAACTTCCAACAAAAAATTTGCATCCGTGACCAAAAATTCACAGTGTTTTTGAAATAGAATTTTGCGATACAAAATTATTTCTTAAAAAAAAAAAACCCATGGCACAACTACTTTTTTTTTTACTTTTTTTTTTTTGCCCTTTTCTGCTGCCATTTTGCCTTCAATAGTCATGGTCGGTGGGGAAGAACACAAATCAAAATTGTTCGGTCTAACTAATGTCCCCACAACTCTCACTCAACTCATTAGCCCTCTCACCCGAGCAGCTTTTCGATTAAAAAGTCATAGATTATTTAAGCCCAAAAAGATTCGAAACTCAAACCTCCCTCTTTTCTGTTCTTATCGTCGTCTTCCTTCAAGCTTCACAAGCTTGCCTAATCAAAATTCCATTTCTACGAGACCTTTTAGCTTACCGCGCCACCTCCAAAACGTCCATCTTCTCCGCCATGGCAACCACCGCTCACAATAATCTCAATGCCAAACTCGTAAGCCTAATACCCAAATATTCCATTTCCATAGTTTATAACCGATTTCTTTCTTCTCACTATTTGTTTGAAAATTTTTGGCAGGTTTTGTTAGGGGATATGGGAGCTGGTAAATCGAGCCTAGTCTTACGCTTTGTAAAGGGCCAATTCCTCGAATTTCAAGTAAGTGGTAGTCGTATTTTATACTTTCTTAACCTAATTAATCCAGATGATGGAGGATTAGATGATTGGAGAATTAATTATATAGGAATCGACGATCGGAGCGGCGTTTTTCTCGCAAACGGTGTCGGTGAACAATTCGACGGTGAAGTTCGAGATCTGGGACACTGCTGGTCAAGAGCGCTACCACAGCTTGGCCCCCATGTACTACAGGGGCGCTGCTGCTGCTATTATTGTCTATGACATTACTAGCACGGTACTGTATACCTTTTATTTTTTTCTTTCCGATGCGTGCGTGATTAGCCATGCATGCATTTAGGCTTTATACAAAGATAGTAATTCTGTATTTGGTTCTTGAATCTCGAGCATTTGATTTAATTGAGGCTGTATTTGGTTTTCTATCAAAACTGGAATCGGAATTTGAGTTGTATGATGTTGTAATGAAACCATGTTTTTATAAGATTCCATGTACGTTTCCGTTGGAATGTTGGTATTTTATCGGACTTTTATGACAAGAAACTTGGTATACATGCTTAATATACGATTAAATTGAGGCTGTGTTTGGTTCTCTATTAGAAATGAAATCGTATAATATTCATGCAAGCTACATTTTCATGGGATAATTTGCCAGTTTCAATTCTGATGAAAAATCAAACACAGCTTCAGCGATAAAGGAGCTTCAAGAATTGAGCTCACTTGAAGCAGCTCACTGAGGAGATGCTAATTTTGAACTCACAATACTGGCTGTAGTTGATAATCTCCTTATTTTTTAAGTTGAGCATCCTGAACTTGTTTGAATTTTGTGCATAGAGATCGTCGCGAGCATTGTAGACATTTTGCCAGCAAGCTGTTTAGTGTACTCCTTTTTGGTTGTGAAAGCACTAATTCATCTTTGATAGCTATTGTCATATGAGTTTAGAGTTGCAATCAAATGAATTATGATTACCGGCTTTTCCTGGTGGGTTTTTTTAGGTGAATGTATGTGACTACCACATGGTTTGACTGTGGTTACCTTTATGTGACTTTTTTGGAGCTCTTGGCTTGACAGGATTCATTTGCACGGGCTAAGAAGTGGGTGCAAGAACTTCAGAAGCAAGGTGCCCAACACTAACCCTCTTTACTCCTTAACTAGGACATTTAAGAAAAGAACAGATATATGCTTTGATTACAGGAGAGGTCGATAAAAAGAAGACGAATTTAATCAGTCAAGTTATTTTCATCCAACGGAATAATATCTTCCTTGTATAAGGATAGGCCTTTGAAAGTTCTAGTTTGCAGTGACTTGATCATCTTGATTTTGTTGTTGTTTTGCAGGTAATCCGAACCTCGTTATGGCGCTTGCTGGAAATAAAGCTGATATGGAAGATAAGAGGAATGTGACTGCAGAAGTAAGTACAATCTTGTCTTGCCAAAAAATAAGAAGTACTATCTTTTCATAGATTGTGGTTGGTCGTGCCTTCTTTACTGATTTCTTTTCTGTGACTATTTTTTCAAGTTAATATCTAGTTGGTCACTACATTCATGCATCCACCATCATAGTTCCGCTATTTTCTTAATGATATTTACTTCGCACTGCAAGCATAGAGTAGACAAAATAGTGATATTTCGTCCTACATGTTGCTCATGATCCTTCAGAAATAGAGAACCTATCATCTGTGAATTTACAAATTGAAGTGTGGAAGATAACACAATCAAACAACATTGAACGATTTTGGAGGGGAAATATGAAGCTGATTCTTTGACTGAATGCTATGGACCAGGAAGTTACCCACATTATTAGATACACTGCCCATGACATATCCATTAAAATCTTAGGGAAAAAGAACCACGTCATCACTGTGCTATGGACCAGGAAATTACCCACATTATTAGATACATTGCCAATGACATATCCATTAACATCTTCGGGAAAAGAACCACGTCATTGCTATGTTAGATAGATGAGAAGAAGTTTGTTGGGTTGTTAATTGGATGCATGTTTAGGCTTTTGATCACCTTGTTCAAAAGAAGAGGATGGGAGTCGATACAATCCTATAAATACATCAGGAACCCTTTTTGACTTGCTCCCCCAATCTACAATTGGTGAAGTGCAAAATCTGTAGTGAAGATGAGGACTGTAAGGTCACCATGGATACATAATGCTGAGAAACATTAGTTGTACCTTTTTTTTTCTTTTATAGGATTCATATACTTCTCTGAATGATTCAAGCATATCTGGTCTTTGCTTAGTTATCTTTGTCCACGTTTTATGTGGACCGTTGCTGCTTGCAACCTTGAACTTGTTGGAGGCTGTGACAGCATCACATGTGGCAGTTTGAAACAATTATATCATTTTACATAAATGTACAAGATCCGTATATGCGATCTTCTCTATGTTGATTGGTTATTAAATTTAGGTTTTGGATGCATCCTTTTTTTTAGGCTTGACCTATTGCTTTTAGTCCTTTCTGGGGCTGGATTGAGATATACTCTCACCCCATTCACATTTTATCTAGGTGAATGTCCTTTGTTTCACTATATGTCTGATTAATTCCAATATCCAATAATAATCTATATTGTTATAATGTCTGGTTCTCTTCTGGCTTTAAGTCTATTTTTTTTAATGTAGTATGTTTACCTCTCCCTTGCGGATCATTTTACAGGAAGCACGCGTATATGCAGAGGAAAATGGTCTTTTTTTCATGGAAACCTCTGCTAAAACTGCTATCAATGTTAATGATATTTTCTACGAGATAGGTTTGTTCCTTTGTTCTTTTTTTTTTTTAATTGTCTAATTTGTTTCTTTCTCTGGAGTTGGATTTAGTTTTCTATTGGCATTCTTGATTTTTCTTTACTTGTTTTAATTATGAGGAAATTATAAGGCAACTTACATTTAAGTGGATTTGTTGTTGGTCTGTGCAGCAAGGAGGTTACCAAGAGCTCAACCTGCTCAAACCCCTGCAGGGATGGTTCTTGTTGACAGACAAGGAGAAGGGTCCCGAGCTGCAACATGCTGTGCTTAAGAGTGTTGTGATATGTTCCTTTGACCTCAGATGTATTTGTTTCTTAACCTTGTTTATGTATATTTGTAAGGAAGTTATATGATACCATTACCTTATCCTTCATGTAACACAATTGAGTGCATTCCTCATTCCAATTGGGGGGGAGTAGTTTCTGTGGAGCATGTAAAAGATATCATTGATTTAGAGCAAAAATTCGAAGGCCTTTCTAAAGGAAGCATTGTGATTGAGTAGAAAGTTCCCCTGGATCAATCTTTTTGATTTTCGGTTTTTGTTGGATGATTAACTTTGTCACCCTTTATCTGTTGAAGTAATATTCCAGCCTGCAGTTTTAACATTTTCTTTTACGTGGATCACTCTTGTTGAAATTTGCGAGAAATCAACTAGATTGGGACAAATAAATATGCTATGGCGTTCTTGTACTTTCTTTAATTTGTTCGAGTTTGCATCTGTATCTGATTATTTGTGGCTGCTTGAGGGCCGTATTCTCCATGGTTTGGTAATCACGCCTCTTCATTCATTATAGCTTATCGAACCTCAGATGTATATTACTCATGGGGTGTAACTTAACGGGTGGGGTGCTGCACTGATTACTGGCAAGAAAATCATGAAGGGGCACCTTTGTCCTAAAATCAGGACTGCTGCTGCTGCCTGAAATTATTTCACTGCATGCTCGCAGTTTGAATTGCTGTATTGATAGATTTCATTTTTACTGGATTTACCAGTTTGTAGCAGGAATTCTGATTTTTCAAGCTCCGATAGAAAATTTCGAGAACTATTGGAGGTTATGTGATCAAAAGGATCAAGGACCTGGTGAATATTTTGTCTAACTTGTAAATGAGTAACCTGTGCCGGTGCCACTCTGCAAAAGCATCTATTTTGGATCCAAGTTTCTCCTGGTTCCAATTGTATTTGAGGTCCTTGAAGAGACCGGATTTGAATTTCCCTTCTATTTTTTTTTTGGGTCTACAACAGCAACTATTTGACCTAGAGAGGCACAAAGCACTAAGTAATGCACTAGGCAGCGGGATTTAAATCCCCAACCTAATGCACGAGAGAGTTTTAAAGGAGCCCTCCCAGGCATTGCCCATTGGACCAAGATCGAATGATTGTAATTTGATTTCATACATGATGGTTTCTTTTGCTAGATGGGCGAACTCACCCGTCACTCCGTTTTAGGTCCATACAACAAATATCCAGCCTCTGAACCAAACAGTAACATAATGGGACTTTGGGGCCTCTTGAGCTTTGTACCACCAATTTCTAGCCAGAAATCTTTGCAGTATGTTTGCCACTCAAGGCCCTCGTACGGTAATAAAAGTCGTGTTGCACATCATTCTCCACACACTCTGATTGAACTGTATTCGGCAATTGCAGGAAAAATATCTTTTGTTAGTTCTTGTTGACATCCAGCATGCCGCCTGTTTGTTTCAGATATCATTGTCGGGCCCCTGAGCTTTATTCTCGATAACAGTTGGGAGGCACAGATTTTTGAAGGTTGCCCACTAAGCGAAAGTTTACATATGTAAAGCAAGATCCACATCCCTTCCTTTTTTTTTTTTCTTTTTTTTTAAGGCAAAAATTTTTACCACAAAAACTCAATTTGTTAACTTTAAAGATGTGATTTATGGACTGCTACAAGGTTTTGATTCGATCAGTCGCTTTTGCAGATTGCAACACTGGTGCCTCTCTTTCGACAGTAGATAGCACTAATTTAATTGAATGGTGAATGGTGAATGGTGAATGGTGCTACCTGCAAATATTTCTGAGATCAACAATTTTTTGATCTTCTATCAACCAAGTTAATAATTTAACTACTACTTCTAAGTTCTAACAACCCATCTAGGCCTGATCTTCCATATCAACAAGGTCGTCCTGATGACTCGAGAATTGCTTACCCGTCCATCTAGCCCACTGCAACCCTCAATTATTTGGACTGTAGCTAACAAATCCTTGCTTGATTGTCGATTGATGGCAACCAACTCTTTGTCCCCTCCAAAAAAAAAGGGACAAAATTGGTGTTATGGTACAGAAACCAGAGAAGCCAGGGCTTTGCAGGAATCAGAAGGGAACAAGCTCAAACTAAGAAATCAATTATCAATGAATCAATAAAAGTGAACAAATTGAACTCCAACTTTCATTAATTGGATCTGGAAACAAATTACAAGACCAGAAATAATGGATTTAGCTAAGAAGGGGAAAGATTGAAGGAAAGTTTGAGAGGGAAAAATGAGGATTGATCCTCAAGTTAATTCAGACGAATCTGAGAGAATAATTCCTAAAAGCTACCAGAATAGAGCAGACAAGCCTGCTTTTATTGTTAACAGACCCTAACAGAATACTAGCTAGACTAATAAGAGTAAGACACGTGTCCAAAGCATCTGCTAGTTGCCGCGCGTTTTGAATTTCTGTTGGAGTAGTTGAATCCCAGGAAAGGCGTGATTCTCTGATCACGCCTTTGATGACCTTCAGGCCCAGTGATCACGTCTTCCTCTGCTGACCTTCACGCCTCCATTGCTTCTGCTACCTAGTTCCTGCTTCTGTGTCCTTGGATAAACCCCCATTTCATTACAATACCTCCCCCCCATAAAAAACCTTGTCCTCAAGGTTGAAACTGAGGAAACTTCTCCCTGATCAACAAAGCATCTTCCCAAGTAGCATCTGTAGGTTCAGTTCCCCACCATTGTATTAGCCACTGGGAGACAGCAGCATTTCCTCTTTTGATCATTCTTCTTCCCAGCAACATTACTGGTTCGACCCTGAGTAATCCCTTTTCATCAGTATCTGGGAGCTGCAAGATAGGTGTGGCTTTGTTCCCCAGCTTCTTCTTCAACAGGGAAACATGGAACACAGGATGGATCCTAGATGCAGTAGGCAATTTAAGCCTGTAAGCCACCTTACCAATCTTGCCTTCTATGAGGTAGGGACCAAAGTACTTAGCAGACAGCTTGGTATTGCTTCTCACCATCACTGATGATTGTCTATAAGGTTGTAGCCTCAAATAGACCCAATCACCTATTTGGAACTCTCTCTCACTCCTGTGTTCATCAGCATACTTTTTCATCTTCTCCTGAGCAGCCTTCAGATTTTTCTGTAGCAGATCATCCATTTGTTTCCTGTCCCTTAAGTAATCCCCCACTGTTACCACCTTAGCTTGCTCATAGGGGCCAAGAGCTAACTGAGGGGGTTTAGATCCATACAAGGCTTCAAAAGGGGTCATCTGGATAGTAGTGTGGTGAGTAGTGTTATACCACCATTCTGCCAATGACAGCCACGTGCTCCATCTCTTGGGTTCCAAGTGAGACATACACCTGAGATACATTTCCAACACTTGGTTGACCCTCTCTATTTGGCCATCGGTTTGAGGATGGTAGGCTGTGCTCATATCCAGCCTTACCCCCTGTAGTGTGAATAATTCAGTCCAGAACTGACTGATGAAGATTTTGTCCCTGTCTGAGACTATGCTCTGGGGCAAGCCATGCAACTTACTGATATGATCTAGGAAGAGCCTAGCTACCTTAGGGGCATCAAAAGGGTGAGTTAGGTTCAGGAAATGTGCATACTTAGTAAACCTGTCCACCACAACCATGATGGTATCTTTCCCTTCTGATTTAGGTAACCCCTCAATGAAATCCATGGTGATGTGACTCCAGGAGTGTTGTGGGATAGGAAGAGGTTGGAGAAGGCCTGGATAGGCCACACGTTCATCTTTGCACCTCCTGCAAGTATCACATTGCAGTATTGTTGTTTGGATTTCTTTGAACATACCTGGCCAGTAAAACAGCTGCTTAGCCCTCATCCAACTGGCCTGTATGCCTGAATGTCCTCCTAGCTGAGAGTCATGAAGGGTAGAGATGAGTTTCTTCCTTATGTCTCCCCCCTGACCTACTACAATTCTCCCCTTATACCTCAGAATTCCACTTTGATAGTTGTAATCTGAGCTCAGTCCTGGACAGGTGAGAAGACCCCTGATGATATCCTGTGCCCAGTCATCTCCCATATAGCTTCCTACTACCTCCTTCATCCATTCTGGAGTGACTGTGGAGGTCACTGCACATTCAGCTTCATCCCTTCCTCTCCTGGAAAGTGCATCTGCTACTACATTCTCCTTCCCCTTTTTGTAGCAGATCTCATAGCTTAACCCCATCAGTTTAGTCAGCCACTTCTGTTGGAGAGGGGTGGTGATCCTCTGTTCCAGCAGGTATTTCAAGCTTTGATGGTCAGTGTTGATGATGAAATGATGTCCTTCTAAGTAGTGTCTCCACTTAGTGACTGCTGTGACCAAGGCAAGCAACTCCTTTTCATAAATTGATAATCCCAAGTTCTTCTGTCCCAAGCTCTGACTGAGGTAAGCTATGGGTCTCCTGTTCTGCATCAAAACTGCCCCAATTCCTCCATAACAAGCATTTGTTTCGACCACAAAAGGTTGGGAGAAGTCTGGGAGGGCTAGCACAGGGGTGTTGCACATAGCTAATTTCAGCTTCTGAAAAGCATCCTCAGCTTCCTCCCCCCAGTTAAAGCCATCCTTCTTGAGGAGAATAGTTAATGGCTTTGCAATAGCTCCATACCCTTTGACAAATTTCCTGTAGTATCCTCTCAGTCCAAGAAATCCTTTCAGCTGTTTGGTGTTCACTGGTTTTTGCCACTGCATCATGCTGTCAATCTTCTGGGGGTCAGCCCTTACTCCCTCTGCTGAAATGATGTGGCCTAAGTACTCCACCTGTTGTTGAGCAAAAGAGCACTTACTCTCTTTTGCATAGAGCTGGTGTTGTCTCAGAATCTCCAGGACTTCAGTGACATGCTGCTCATGCTCCTTCAGAGTAGGACTGTAAATCAGAATATCATCAAAAAATACTAAAACATACTTCCTGAGTTGCTTCTGGAAAACCTGGTTCATCAAACCTTGAAAGGTTGCAGGGGCATTGGTCAGCCCAAATGGCATGACCTTGAATTCGTATAGCCCCTGGTGTGTCCTGAAAGCTGTCTTGTGTATGTCTTCCTCTCTTACCCTTATCTGGAAGTATCCAGCTCTGAGATCAATTTTGGTGAAGTATTTGGATCCATGTAGTTCATCCAATAACTCATCAATAAGGGGCATAGGAAACTTGTTCTTGACTGTTAGATCATTGAGCTGCCTATAATCCACACAAAACCTCCATGAGCCATCCTTCTTCTTGACCAGAAGTACAGGAGAAGCAAAGGGGCTGCTGCTCAGCTGAATGATCCCAGTTTGGAGCATTTCCTGCACTAGTTTCTCAATCTCAGTTTTTTGGATGTAGGGGCACCTGTAGGGCCTTATTTGGAATGGTTTTGCCCCTTCCTTAAGAGTGATATGATGATCCTGACTCCTCTCAGGAGGTAATCCCTGTGGTTCTTGGAATACATCCCTAAATTCCTGCAACAGCTTCTCCACTTCTGGTGGGATTGGCTCCTGGACTGGTTTCTCATCCACCACTGTACTTACCTGTGCCAAGATTCCATGTGACTGCTTCCTAGTCCACTTGTACAGCCTACTTCCTCTTATCAGTTTTAACTGTACTGTACTGTCCTCCCCTTTTAGCTCTATCTGTTGCCTTTCCTTCCTGAACTTCATACTCAAACTTCTGAAATCAAATTCCATGGGGCTGTACCTTGCCAACCAGTCAACTCCTAGGATCATGTCACACCCCCCTAACCTTAGTGTGTTGAACTGATGTTGGAACTCATACCCCTACATTTTCCATGTTACTGGCTTTGTAATGTTTCTAGACTGTAGTTTTTCTCCATTCGCCACCCTTACTGAAAGAGTTCCCCCTCCTGTTCCCAACTTCAAGTTTTTGGCCATCTGTTCATCAATAAAACAGTGTGTACTGCCACTGTCTACCAATGCAACAATGGTTTTTCCCTTAATTATCCCTTTGATCCTGATGGTCCTATGTTCACTCCCTCCTGCCAAGGCATGGATGGACACTTCCATGTGTTCGTTTTCTAATTCCCCTCCAATGCAATCACAGAACACATCAGATTCGTCCTGTTTTTCCCCCTCTATTTCAGTGGTCCCCCTCTCCTCTTCTTCCATTGCCAACAAGTTTAAATGAGACTGCCTACACACATGTCCTATGGTATAAGGTTCAGCACATTTGAAGCATAGCCCCTTCTCCCTCCTAAGGTTGAGTTCTGCTGGGGTGAGTCTTTTGAACTGGTTCTGAGGATTGGTATAGTTGTTGTGTATTTTAGGAAATGATTTGTCAGGAGCTTTAGGATAGTTGGGAGGTTTGTCTGGAGGTTTTGTATAGTTTGTGGGTTTGAGTAAAGGCTTCTGGTAGTTGGGGCTGTAAGAGGTGGTCTTATGGATTTTCTGTAAGGCTCTCAGGTTCCTTTCCTGCAGTTTGGCAGCCTCTATGGCATCTGCTAGTGACTTAGGTTTGGCCATTTTTACCATAGTTACTATCTCTTCTTTCAATCCACTAAGGAAACAGGTTTTATAATAGCAATCTTGTAAATGGGGAAGAGAAGGCATTACCAAGGCTTTGAGCATTTCAAATTGCTCCAGGTAGTCAGCTATTGATCCTGTTTGCATCAGTTTATTGAATTCCTCTATAGCTTCCTCAGGAGAGCCATCACCAAATCTTTCGCATAGTGCATTGCAGAACTCCTCCCATGGAACAGCATCTCTGCCACCAAACACTCCATGGAACCATATATCTGCTTTATCTCTGAGGTAGAGCTCTGCAACCTCAGATTTCATCTCCTCCTCCACTCCATTGATCTTAAAGTATTTGTTGGCCTTCCTAATCCACTCCCTTGGGTTCTCCCCATTGAATGCTGGCAGATCTACCTTAGGTAACCTGGAGAGTATTCGGTTCTCTCTGATTTCAGATCTATCCTGGACCCCTTTCTGCCCCTCTCTCCTCCTGCTACCTTCCTGGTGTCCTGGTTCTGGCACTGAGCTGCCGCCTGCCAGATCCTTCTCTTTGTCATTTAGTTTTGCTAATACTTGCGCCATCATGTTCATCATGCCTTCGTACTTCTGATCCAAACTTTTGAGAGCCTTCTCAGTGCCCTCCTGCCTGTGCTCCATAATCCTTACAGCCTGTTCTATTCCATCACTCCTGTTAGCAAAAGTTCTTACAACACTTCCCAATTCTGTCACTTCCTTCCTCAACTCATCCTGATTTTTAGCCATTTCCCAATGGCTCGTAGCTAGCTCTGATACCACTGTTATGGTACAGAAATCAGAGAAGCCAGGGCTTTGCAGGAATCAGAAGGGAACAAGCTCAAACTAAGAAATCAATTATCAATGAATCAATAAAAGTGAACGAATTGAACTCCAACTTTCATTAATTGGATCTGGAAACAAATTACAAGAACAGAAATAATGGATTTAGCTAAGAAGGGGAAAGATTGAAGGAAAGTTTGAAAGGGAAAAATGAGGATTGATCCTCAAGTTAATTCAGACGAATCTGAGAGAATAATTCCTAAAAGCTACCAGAATAGAGCAGACAAGCCTGCTTTTATTGTTAACAGACCCTAACAGAATACTAGCTAGACTAATAAGAGTAAGACACGTGTCCAAAGCATCTGCTAGTTGCCGCGCGTTTTGAATTTCTGTTGGAGTAGTTGAATCCCAGGAAAGGCGTGATTCTCTGATCACGCCTTTGATGACCTTCAGGCCCAGTGATCACGTCTTCCTCTGCTGACCTTCACGCCTCCATTGCTTCTGCTACCTAGTTCCTGCTTCTGTGTCCTTGGATAAACCCCCATTTCATTACAATTGGCTAAAGATTCTTATTGGACGGATTGATGGGGTTTTTTTTTTTTCTTTTTTTGAAGAAAAACATATATATGACAAAGAAGATTTTATTTATCACTGACTTTGCTGGAAATCGTCCACGACTCGTTCTGTGGTGGTTATGCTCGTATTTGATGTGTATTTGTGACTCAATTGCATTGTGGTAACAGACAAAATTGGGGTGGTTTAAGTTGCAAAAAGGAAACCGGCTCTGAGGTGTAATGTCCAGGGGCTCGATTGGTGGGGATAGACAAACTGTCAGTCAGCTTACCCCTGCCCTGAAGACACATATGATATTTATGGGGTACATTGTCACTTTCCATCATCAACATCAATTAATATTTGTGCCATTCATTTTAGTCAGCTTCAACAAAAAATTCCCATATTTGTTTTTAGATTTTCTGCAATCAAATTGATTACATGTATAACTAGCTAGTTTTAGCTAATTAGATACGAGCATTTGTCACCATGGGAAAGGTGGAAAGCAATCCAAGTACAAGAGACGAACACAGTTGGATTTAAATGATTTGAAGCGTGGTAGATCCGTAGGTCGCACAAATAATCAAAATAAATATTTTCGCATGCAAAAAAGTAAGAAGTTGCTAAAAATTCCATAAACCTGTTTTTGATCTTATTTCTCATAACCTCTTAATGGTGTATTTGTTTGTAGAACACAATAATCATTTCCTTGCAATCAAATTTGTTTTTCCTATTTACTTGCTGCCCAATTTCTCGCTTAGATCCTTGAGCAGTCAAGAGATTTCATTCGTCTAATTCCATCTCAGAGCAAAACAATATTGCTGCCCCTTCTTCACCTTCAGTATCCACAGCTTTGCACTCTAGAAGAAGCTCATCATGATTTCTATTATTCTTTTGATGGGATATGGCATGGCATCCACGATTGGATTTTGATCCAGCGCAGGAGCAAGCAGAAGGATATGGCAAACTCCACATATCATTTAGTCCACATCAAATTTACTTGATTCCAAGTGATCACATTCTCTAGTCTATCTAACCATGTAATAATGCATGATTTCATTTGGCTCAGCATATGGAGCAAGTAAAAGGACATGGAGAAGTAACAAACTGTTTTTGTTGTTTATTGAGGCTAAATCATTAGTAAAATCCAAAATGGACCCTGCAGTGGGAGTGATGACTGATGATGAATGGTCGAACTAACGCCATCTATCAATCTCGTGTCCTTGTCTGCCTCTCAAACCCCGGTATAGACTCGGGACCATCCTCCTCTCCGATATGCTCATGTTCATGTTGTACGCTCTAATTAGCGTCCGGCTTTGCAAATGTCGCTTTTGTAAAACTACGTACTATTAAGTAGATCAGAGATCTCTGTGGCGCATGAGCTAGCCACTTGTACCAGACGTTTGTAATCTTGCTTCTTATTAATATTAGGGATAATTTCACAAACCTCCCTTGAAATTTTTTTACAGCTTCACCAATCTGATTTTCTTAAAATTTCAAAAATTACACATATCTCTCTTGAGTTTACCATTTTGGTAACCGAAACTATTCAATGGTCAAAATTTTGAATGAATAATTTAAAATGCCCTCATAAAATTGTGGAGTTCATTTTACCTTCTTATGAAATTCTTATAAAAAAAATATGAAACATGCACAAAATCTCAAACCCACATTTAATCCTCATCTTTACTATTTTAAACCTTTTATATTTTGACATCTCAAAATAGTACCATTATTACCACAACCACTACTATCATCATTCCCTAAATTGTAAAACCTCAATTGAGGAAGGTTTCTGAAATGATCCCTTAATATTATATAGTTTATTATATTTCAAAAAAAAAAAGAGCCAATTTACATATATCACATAAAAAAAAAGAGCCAATTTACAGATCTACATTAAAATTTTTAAAAAATTATCCCAAATAATCAACTATCCAAACACACTACAGTTCCAATCTTTTGTTACAAATTTTTTTGGAAAAATGTTATTTACACTCCATTTTTTATTATTTACGCTTCTACTATTTATTTTGTCACATAGTCTAAGAATGAAAATTATATTATTAAAATAATAATGAAAGTGTGATTAATAAAAAGGGAGTGTAAATAACATTTCCCTTTTTCTGATTCTATCTTAATTGACGTATAGTGATGTAATTTGTAAAACAATAATGTCAACCCAAAAGGGCCAAAACCTTGACCTGTACAAATTGAAGAATGCGAAGGCAATTTTGGTTAGACAAAATTTTAGGTAGACTTGATCTACTAGCTCTATCCCACATCGGGTAGTTATACTGGGTTCCGTGGGGGGTCGTCACTTCTTAGTAGCAGTGGGCCTACTGGTTTGCCCTTGTGGGGTTGCCATCCCACATCAGTTCTTGAGGGGGTTTGGGGTTAGGTTTATAAGTCCTTGGGAGGACCTCAAAAGTTGCCGGCTTTTGAGGTTTCTTCTGGGATTAGGTTTATATATCTAACTTTCGTCAAAAAAAAAAAAAAGATCTACTAGCTCTATCAGTAGATTGAGTGGTTCAAAATTTTTCACACCATTTCGCCCGATCAAACATTAAATGCACAAAAAAATGTGGCAAGATTTGATTCACTACGTCTAGTAAATCAGGTCTATCCGAGTTTTTGCCTTCCCTCCACAGATTGCCAAGAGAATTGGTTGACTTATGATATTGGTTCATATAATAGTAGAATATTGTAGTAAGTTCACACCCGTGTATGATACACGTTGAAAATGTGATGGACGTTTACCATCCTTGATCAATTCAACGGAAACTACATGGGACAGTGCTCTAGCTGGGAAGCTTCCAGCGCATGACGCAATCTGATGATGGAGCTGGAATGATGCATTTGCTTCAGTGTTATCCAAAAAAGGCCTCAACACTTCCAAATTTCTTGTTTTTGCTAAAATGTTTGACTAATGAACTTTGACAAAGAATATCTTAAACGGTGCATTTCTCTCAATCTCATTGAATAGATAAAAAGCACCTTAACAATTATTGGGCGTAATTGCTTGAGACAATTTATGGCAAACTTTTGTAGGAAAAGTAGAAATCTACTACTATAAGTTTCATGTTGTATTTTATTTTCAATTTGGGGGGGGGGGGGGGGGGTGTCCAGAACTGCTTGATCGATACAAAGCTAGCTTCACAAGGTAAATCTTGTAGTGCATTTTTTTACAAAGTCAAGAGGACAACTTCCAAAGTTTTGCCATACCAATGCATGGGCAGTATGGAGAAACAGTCACTTAATTCATAAGCATCAACTGGTCAGCCTGAGACAAGTCATGAATAATCTTCCGATTACCCAGAGACATGGAAACCAACAGCCTTTGGGCACTTCATGGTTTGGTAGGATGGTAGGTCAAGAGTTTAAATCTTACCTTTCATCAATCGTCACAATATGTGTTTTTTTCAAAAAATTCATATGAGTGCGTAGTGCCTCCGTCTGATTTAGTCTGATGGTGGTTCAGTGATGGCTCTTCTTTTTTTTTTTTCGTTAAATTTTTATTATGGTTAGGGTTTAAATTTGTGGAAAAATGTAATGTGAGGATAATCTAATTTTTTCTGAGAAAACTCTAGTTCATGTTCTTAATTTGCCCCTAAAATTATTGGCACGTGAGTATCCCGTGCACTTATCAATTGGAAAATTGGCTAGAGATGAGATGTAGGACCGAAATAATAAGCTTCATACATATGAGGGAGCATTTTGCTCCATTTTGAATGTGAAAAATGGGAAAAAATTTAGGAAATCTGAGAGATCATTTTGGTCATTTTCCCATGTAGATATAACTAAAATGAGATGCTATTATGACGTCCTTGAATTATGAAACTTTTTACCCAAGAAGGGACAAAAAAAAAAACATCTTTTAAACATATTAGTTAACCAATAGACTCAAAAAAAAAAAAAAACATATTAGTTAACCAACTTTGGAGTTCTCTCATCATATTTGTTAACCAGATATTAAGGTCTTGTTTGGACAGCAATTTTCCAAAGAAAAATTACTACGTTTTCCGTGAACACATCTTCCAATCATCTTTTTATCACTCTTGTATTTTGTAAAAATTATGCTTTGTAGCGTTAACAAATTAATATACTGCACCAGCAGAAAAAACAATATCTAACGTTCCTTATTACAAAAACATAGTCCAAAATTGGAGCTTGTTGACTGTGCCATTAAATTAAACAGCTGTGACTAAATTCCATAGTACTGCAACTTATTGCTCGTTTAGTATTTTGTACAAGCTGGACAAGTACAACTTGTCTAGTATACTATGATATACGACCCACAATTTTTTTTTTTTTTTAAATTTTCAAAGACGAGATATTGCTAAAACCTGCTGTTGCTGAGGTTCATCATCGTATCCTCCACGAACCCAATTGACTTGTTCAGATTTCTGACTTGATGGGTTGTCATTGTCCGAGACAACGAAAGTCATGGCCATAGCCCTCAATTGGAATTTTTGAATTTTGCCCGTGGCAGTCTTGGGCAAGTCTTCCATGAATTGCACCTTCTTAGGCACCATGAAAGCCGGGAGATTCTTCCTGCAATGTGCAATGATATCTGCCTCGTTTATTTCTTCATGATCTCCAGTCAAGTTCTTTTTCAAGGTCACAAAGGCACAAGGGCTCTCTCCCCATTTTGGATGAGGCATGGCCACCACAGAAGCCTCGACCACACAAGGATGTTTGTACAGTACGCTCTCCAATTCTACGCTGCTAATATTCTCCCCACCGGATATGATCACATCTTTGGACCTGTCCTTGATTTCCAAGTACCCATCAGGATGGATTACCCCTACATCCCCCGTTACAAACCAACCCTTATGAAACGCTTTGGCGGTCGCTTCTTCATCCTTGAGGTATCCCTTCATGATACTGCTCCCCCGCAGCACGATTTCTCCCATGGTTTTCCCATCACGGGGGACACTTTGCATAGTAGCCAAATCCTTGACGCCCACATCCGCCAGTGTAAGTACGCTTACACCCTGGCGTGCTTTAAGCTTGGCTTGCTCGTTCATCGATAACCTGTTCCACTTGGCCTGCCACTCACACACGAGTGCTGGACCGGTGGCTTCGGTTAGGCCATATGCGTGTGTGACATGGAAGCCAAGCCCTTCAATTTTCTCGAGTAGGGCCGCAGGTGGTGGGGCTCCACCGGTCAGTATCTCAACCCGGGTGGCGAATTTTCGGCGTTCATGTGGCCTGGCTTCAAGAAGGATGTTAAAGACTATAGGTGCGCAGCACATATGCGTCACCTTGTGCAGTGCAATATTTGAGTACATTTCTTGGGCTGTGGTGTTTCGAATGCACACATTTGTCCCGCCTCGGGCCGCGGTGCCCCACGTAAAAGTCCAACCGTTGCAATGAAACATGGGGAGCGACCATAAGTATACAGGTGCACTGCCCATTTCCCAGCCTAAAATCAGGCTAAGGGTGCTCAAATAAGCACCCCTATGACTGTAGACAACACCTTTAGGTGCTGAGGTGGTGCCTGATGTATAGTTCAGCGCAATTGGATCCCATTCATCTTGGATTTCTTCTGGGACGTACCCTGGATTTCCTTGGTAAATCAATTGCTCGTACTCAAGCTCACCAAGACGCACACCTGTGGGGGAGTCAAGATCATCAATGACAATAACTAGTGGCATTGACATGTCTTTTGAATCAGACTTGCCAAATTCTGCCACTAGTAGCCGGAGGGCCTCGCTTGCCAGCGGCACGTATTGATAGTCAACAAAGAAAACCTTAGCTTCAGAATGCTTGAGAATTGTTGCAACGGTGTTAGCATCAAGTCTTGTGTTGATAGTGTTCAGCACAGCCCCGGCCATAGGCACCGCGAAATGCATTTCATATGTTGCTGGAACATTTGGTGCCAAAACTGATACCTGCAAGGAGACGGACGATACGTTAGTACTCCAGAAAGGCCGAGCCATGAAAAACAACAATAATAATTAATAAAAAAAACGATGTGAACGTAAGATCATTAATGTTAAGCGATGAAGAAAATACTCACAACATTGTTTTTGACAATGTTAAGAGATTTGAGGGAGGAAGCGAGGCGGCGACACCGGTCATAGGTTTGATGCCACGTGAAACGAACTTGACCATATATAATGGAAGTACGATTGGCATAAGCCATAGCAGCCCTCTTAAGGAATGTAAGAGGAGTAAGGGCTGAGTAATTTGCTTGGCATTTTGGCAATCTGTCCATGTTGTCGGATTCTTGATTCTGTATAACAACACCTTTTTGCTAGTGAATGAAGTTGGGGTGGCGAGAGAGGGAGGGAAGGGGGAGGGGTGCAATGTTGAGTGTAAAAGACGGGGAACTTGGGGGGGAATTTATATAGGGAGAGATGAAGAGAAATTGCAGCTCAAGTGCAGGGGGCAAGACACACAGGGAAGTTGCATTGAATTAGCATTATGGTTTGAATAACTACTTTTGACTGGACTAGAAAATATGTATGACTGAGAGAACAGTATTCACATTATCATAATTATTATTAGTGTTGGGCCACTTTCGCTCATAGCTTAGAAATCCTTCTTAGCAAGTCACTTGTCTTGATTCTTTATTGCAATGGTGGTATTAAATGTAGCAATTTATCTGCAACTACATCTTTATGGAAAATACTTGAATTGCTAAAGCCAAAGGGTGGGTTGTTATAACTAAGAAACGTACATATCTGCCATTTGCCCCTTGATTAAGTACAGGAACAGATTTATGTACAGTGGGCCCTTTTGGCAAATTCTAAAACAAAAGCAAAGTGGTTAGAGCCCTGCAGGTCTGAAACCAGGGACTCGAACCTACCAACCGTGAATCAATATTGTACTCTATTTGAGGAGGGTCAAAAAAAAAAAATTGTAGTTTCAACAGTAAAGGACGGCATGAGAGGGTGAGGTTTATTTAATTATTCCAGCAAATTCTTGCTTTCACAAGTAAGTAATAACAAAAGATTAGCAATAAAATTTTTCGTTGTCTTTCTTCCGAAGGGGATCGAGAGATGACAGGGAAGAGCTGAAAAATGTGATGGGTCCTCCCAATTGAGGACGGGGGAAGTAGTTTCACTCCAATTGCAGAGCAGACTTGATATGGCGTCAATCTTGGCTTTTTTTTTCTTTTTTTTTTTTCCCTTTTTCTTGTTCAATGGGAGACTCTAAAACTTACAAGGGATGTTGGCCTTTTATTTAAGAAATTTTTTTTTAATTAAAATGAAAGGTTCAAATCAAACCGGTCAACTGACATAAGTTAATTTGAGCCATTAATCTTGTTCTGCAGTTCCCCAGTAACAACTACGGAATTCCCAAATCTAACCTCATATGCTTCCGGACTTATAAACAACGTACTAATTAAGAAAGGCGGGCTCTTTCAGCCCTACTTTAACCCCTCCAAAAAAAAAAAAGGAAAACTATTATTACAATTATTAAGCTAATTCAAGTAATTAAACTATTATTTTTACTAAGCTAATTCAAGTAAGCTCTTACAATTATTCCTTCAAGTCGAAGAGGTTTTGGATTTTAATCTCCTGTCCCCTCCTCGTCTTTTAAATTCCAGAACTTCCTAGCTAGAACCAAATTTATTTTAAAAAAAAAAAAAAAAGATTGTAAGCTCTTACAACTGTTCCTTCGAATTTTATTTTCTGTGGACCAAATTGGAGAAATTTGTGAATGACTCTTCATGTTTAATTAATTATTGTGGGGTTAGGTCGTTGTTGTTCTAAACACATCCTTTGTCTAAGTCTGCAAACTGTAGATGGTGCACGTTGGAGTATACCCTCTAAATTCAAGATGGTCAACCTTGTAACACAAGAGTCTGTCGAGTATTTCTTAAAAATTACGAATTGAGGGGCCAAAAAAAGTTTTTTTTTTCCTTAAAAAACAAAAAAAAATAAAAAAACCTTTGAAGCAAGTCATTAGGTCGAATTCCAAACTTTTGCCGGCTTGACCTATCTCAACATTGCTATACGTTACCATTCATGTGCTGTTGAACTATTACACGGTGAACGAGGACAGAATGGATGCAATGCTTCCCACGCAAAATTTTCTTTTAGATACACACTTAGTCAAAGATTCAATGGTTGTTGTCCATGAAACTTTGTTGTACTAATAGTTAAGATTGTAATCTTAGAAATCAAGACTGCAAAGGATTTGAATTCAAATCTCACGTAGGTTGATGTTCCAAAATCAAACTTCAAGTAAGCTTCATTCTCCCACTATTTCTGGACTAATTTGTACTTTTGTCCTATTAGTGAGTTGTTATTCCCAGAATTTAGGAGTTAATTAATCTGTTGATTGCTTAAGTTATTTCCAACAATACAATCTAAATAGAAACTGAGGGACGGGACGCAATACAAAAGCAGTAAGTGCTCTTCTACTAATTCCTTTAGCAGATAGAGCCAATAAAATTTCCGGCTTAATTTGGAGACCCCAAGAAATGAAATCAAATAAGCTTACGAAAGTGTGGCTAGGCTACTATTGGAATGGGGGCTGCTGGATGCAGCCACTCACCCCATCTGTCATCATTAGTAAGTTTGGCAATTAAAGATAAAAAATTCAAGAGCATAACTTCCCTGATTTGAATGATATGCTTTGACATAAGAATCGTAGCAAAGTACACACGATATATATGCTTTGATTTAAGAGTCATATAATTATTGTACATGCACGAGCGAGTAGCTAGACTAGGAAAATTTTTGTATCCTTTGCCAAAATAATAGTAAGACCAAACTATTTTAGAACAACTATTGAATTTGCGTCGTCCCTAAATGTCAAAGGACTGAAAGACAAAAGTGAAACACATGTATATTTCTTAGTTGACTAATGATTCGCATTCAAACAATTGTCAATGAGATTTGAGAATGGGGTCTAAAAAAAAAAAAAAAGAGTATAAAGAATGGGGTCTAAAATCTAGCAAGTACTATATGATTTTGCCAAAAAAGATCTTCAACCACAAACCAATGAGCAGAGAGTTTCCGATTATATTGTACTATTGATCAATCAAGAATGAATGGGCATCCACATATTTGCTCGACACCTGAAAATGGAGAAACATTCAAAGCAAGCAGCAGCATGATGAAGTGCCTTCGATCACTCTGATGCAATTGCCCATTTGCCACACAAATTGGAGTCATACATGGAAAGCAAATTTTAGTGTCGTGAGATTCTTCGAAGCAATTTGTCTGTAACTAAAAGGAAACTAGCATTCCCTTCCTTTCTTCCCGAGAATTTCCTATATATTCTAAAGGTAGAAGGAAGGAATGATTTCAATTCAAGAAATATCTGTTTCATTTCATCATAGTCAAATGGGAAAAATGCCCTGAGAAATTACACGAGAAATTAAGTAGGAAGGCACAAAACAGAAGGAAGGCAATGAGAAAGGGGCTGACATATTATATTAACAGTAGGTGATCGATCCTGAAAGCACAAGGAAGCAACCATCAAGACTCCACGTTTGTACACTCAGAAATTGATGGATGGTTTCTCGGAATGGTTTGTCCATTACTATAATGCATGACCCCATGCAACTGAAAAGTTATTATTGCTTGTTATTTTACGAAACTAATTGATTTTTTTCAAAAATAATTGAAAAGTTATTATTTCTTGTTATTTTTGGGGGCAAACCATAGCTTGTTAGGTTTATGGATAAGATACTTGTCACACATGAGTTTGAGAGAGGAAGAAAGAATACATTGATGTATAGATACAGGTCCAACATCTACTGGTTCAAGATTTTGGAGCCCCAGCTACACGCAGGCCTCTTTGGTGGAATAAATTGTAAGGGTCTTCCGTCCCAGAAATGTTTTAACTACTTACACGTCCAAAATGTTATAGAAATGAACTATTGCATATTGAAAAGGCTTAAGGAATTTTGAATAATCTGACTATGCGGAAAATTCCTTCACTAAGAAAATATAATATTATTTCGTTCATTAAATCTACACTAATGGCAGAAAGTATATCAAATAAACGTGACACAGATACATAAACATATCATCTCTCAACTTTGAACTTCAAAATTTTCAAGATGCTCAAAACACTACTAGCTAGTTGCATGGCATGAGCAAGAAAACAGATTCTTGCCGAAATCTTGCTACGTACCTTGATTTGAGATTCTTTGACACGAAGAATTCAAACTAGCTAATATGGACAAGAGACAGACCTAATATTACTCCCCAAACCTACATACGTTAAAATTTTAGGCACTCTAAAATTGCTCCATCTTTGACCGTCTAGGCTTGCCAAAATTTAGTCACATTGGGCAAAAGCAACTCCAACGATGGAAATTTTAGTGTAGTAATCCGTCTGCTGTTCGAATGGAATAGTATTCCAAGATTACTTGGTACTCTTCGCTACGATTTACCTGAAGCAATTGAACTTTCGCAATGAATGTTTAGAACGTACGATAGACTTGCCAGTTGTAATGGTTAGGCAGGACCTTCAAGTCAGTTGAAGCCATAGAAATGAAGAAGTATCCGGGTTGGATTGTTATCAATTTTGATGCAGAAAAAGGGAGAAAAGGAAGAACTTTCAAGAAAATCAAAAACACGTACGAGAAAAAAAGAGAGGCAGGATCTTGCCTCGAAGTTAGTTAATTATCCTTATCAGTAAATCATTCCTAAGTCTGACTACCCTTCTCCAAATTATACATCCTTAACTGGTCACATATCATAGCAATTCTCAAATAAATTATTGTCATATTTCATACCACAAAGGCTTTCATTTGCTATAAATTAACTTTTTGATTTTGACACGCTTTTCTAAAATCATTAAAAAAAAAAAAATCAGTTCCGGATGGAATCATAGAAAATTCAATTCATCTCAGCACACCAGGAGGAAGAACAATGACTACATTGCATAGAAAATACATGCAGAAATTTCCAAGTCTTTATCAATCATCCAACTCCATAAATGAAAGTAGTGCTAGCTACGTCTACAATGGCGTGTATCTTCCAACAATATGAAAAATTATTCAACAGGTCTACCAAATGGCCCTTGTCGATTGAAACACTTGAATTCTTGTGACTGAATTTCTTCAAAATTTCTGCAATTGGTACCGTGTCATTGGTCCACGAAGCGATCAGAAAATTATTTGTGAAATTTTCGATCCTCTCACGATTCCTTGGATATAAAGAAAATAGAAGTCTTTAGATTGCTATTTTTTGGAGTTTTCTTAAAAAATATACTGTAGCAATTTGATGTATGTGAAGTAAAAAGGTGATTGAAAAATTTATTCACAAAAAATGTAAAAAAATTTTTTGGGGAGAAAAATGGCAGTCTCATGAACTAGAGATATTCCAAGCATGATTCTCAGATCCAACTTTTTCCTTATCTGATGAAATTTTCTTCGTAATTTCTCATAGTCATGCTTGTTAGTCCAATTGATGTAGAAAACTATCTCATGCGTTGACTGGAATTAATATTGTACAAAATGATAGCTAGACAGCAAAAGAAGGACGGTGCTTCAAACTTCAAGCCTTAATTTCCAAAATACAACTCAAAGCTTTCTTCGGAAATTCCAACTTTGGCAGGCATATGTAAAATTACTAAGATTCTTTTCTTTTCTTTTCTGTTTTTCCTTTCTGTTTGCCTATATATATATATATATATATATAATAAGAGAAAGAAAGTCACAAATTAAAAGTGAATATTAGAACGTGCATGGCAAGTGCGAAGCAAAGACATACCAAAAAAAAAAAAAGGAAAATCACAAATGGAACATTGCTACGAAAAAGAGTACGAAAGCAGCTACACATATAATTAAGTGCGTCGTAGGGCCATATTGTCTTCTGTAATGGATGGATCGTCCACACCAATAAAGTCACACACAAGAATATATATATATATAGAGGAAAAGGTATGAATTATTTAATCTAAAACCTAAGTGAATTCCGAATCGAACCTTCCAAGCAAATAGCCAAGCAGCCATTCCAGTCGATTAGAAGACTCTTTGCTGTTTCACTGACCCGACAAGAGAACCCTATTAATGTTTTTTTTTATTCGTTGTTCTTTTATTCCACTTTTTGGCAATACTAATTCTAACTTCTCCGAAACCCTATTAATAGTGGAAGAGAATCCAACTATTGGCTCTTGCAGCGAGAGAACCTCATCTCCAAACTAGCTAGATAATTACATTCACTAAATTTTAGTCTTGAATAAATAAATTGCAGCTCAGAAGTTTCCCTCCAACTTCATCTCATCTAGATTCTAGACTAGATAGTTGCGCAATGTTATTGTCACGGACGCTTCATATTCTAAACAAGCATATATACATACATATATATATATAAAGACACTTCCTCTTTTTTTTTTTTTTGTACTTATATGGTCACATTTATTTACATACATATGCATGTAGTCCATTCTGTATGTATCTATATATACATATATACAAGCTTAATGCACGATATCTTATATAAGTAATCCTAACAAGAAAATAGATGCATGCAATGTTGCGGCCGCGGCCTTAATATGTGCACGAATACATTTCATTTCATCCAGGAATGGGATCTTTGAGTTGATTTAATTGCTCTTCTCCCTATATATATAATCAATTACTATATGTATACTTTTCTTGCACAAATTGGAAGACATGATGATGTATATCTAACGAGGTTGAAGACTATATTTACAACAAACATTTAAAATGTTGTCCTTGCTTATTCTTTTTTTTTTTTTTATGTATATATATATATCAGGTATAATTTTCTACCTTGCAACTTAGGTGTCTCGATAATGTCGGGTCGCATTTTCCTTTTCAATTCTCTTTTTTTGGTTAACCAAGCGGATTTCTGAAACCCAACATTCAATTCCTTTCTTCTTTCCTCTTCCATTTTCTTTTGGACCATGATTTGCCATGGACTTTTCTCATGGAAACTGATAAAAATAAGCCCTATATTGCATCATCATTGTGCATCACCACATGCATGAGAAAATGCTATTTTCCAAATACTGAGACGAGATTATCTGAGAGCCAAATTCATAAGGTAAATGGAAAAAAATTGTTATATTTAACAACAATGAATGCAGATTCTTCATTGTTAATATGGCCTGTGTATGATACTGGTCCAACTTTCACTCAAACTTTTCTACGAATTATAACCACATTTATACACCAAACACATTTAAGACATGTGAAATTTGTTCTTTTTGGGTCTTGCGTTTGGGATATGTCTATATCTGCTGCAATCAATAACCAAAACCAAAATGGGAATGTTTCAACACAGTATATATATATATATGTGTGTGTGTGTGTGTGTCTTGTTTTGGATATTTCAACATTTTGAATTTCTTTGCTTGCTTGTCTTGACTGATCTTATCTTAGCTTCTGCATGCATTTCCAGTTCTTAATTTGCTTACATTCCACAACGGATGGCAAAATTAGGCCAGAATTCGTTAGTTTCGTATCCAATTGTCTAATTATCAAGAAAATACATCAATAAGGAAAGGAATTTAGAAAATTCTCCTTGACATCTATGCATACATCTACTTTCTTAATTCTTATTGTAGTTACTGTTACCCACGTGAAGAAAAATGAGACCGTCTCAATACATTTTGTTGTCAAATCAGCACTAAATTAAAGAAGCCATGTAACGAACTATATACTATTAGTTTCTTAATTCTTTTGCTGTTTATAAATTGGATTCTGAAACTACCTGAAATTATATGTTTTTGCAATTTTTTTTTTTTTTGCCAAATTCTGGGTATTAGAAAAAAAAATAATTCTTTTATCTTTCTTCAATAATTTTGGCTGGTCTCGTTGGAATATTCGATGGCACCAGACATAGAAAATTTGCCCGATAAGATTCTATTGGAAGAAACCCTTCAAGAAACAGAGAAAGCGACAATAATGGTGGATAACGTGGGATCATCTGCAAAGGGCAACCACAAAAAAGGCATACAATTATTTGAATTCCTGACTGACGACTTTTGACAGATGTCCGGACTCCGGAGCAAAGGCAATCAAAAGCTAAAAATTGTGGATCAAACTACGAACACTTTTGACAGCGTTACTTGGACTCTTAAGGCGTGAAACTTGCAAAGCTATTCCGAAACTTCTGGTGGTTAAAATAGGATATCTTAGATTACAAGAGTTGTAAAAGTATATATATATATACATTTAGCCCATCGACTTTATTTTAATATGGGAAAAAAATTGGTCAGGAATGGTGAAAAATGTTTTTCGGCCAAGAATCAACTTAGCCACCATAACTGCACGTATGATCAGTCCAGCAAACTGACACCACCAACCAACTCTTTGTTGCTTAATTTCGCTTTCAAGAAATTCACCACTAGATTGTGATTTGTTAATAGTGACAAATTGATCCTATATGGTGAAATTTTATGATAAATCATAATATCAAAGCATGCAACTTTTTTTAAACTACCAAAATTTAGTGCACGCGAAAGAATTACCACCTAACATTAATAGGATTTTTAACAAATCTAGGCTGTATGTACT
Source organism: Coffea eugenioides (assembly GCF_003713205.1). Lineage (NCBI taxonomy): Eukaryota > Viridiplantae > Streptophyta > Magnoliopsida > Gentianales > Rubiaceae > Coffea > Coffea eugenioides. The sequence goes on from NC_040041.1 coordinate 4,831,525, forward strand.
GCTTTTTACTGTGGATTTACTCTTCCTCATATTGTAAAGACGGATGATATTCAAAACTTCGTCATCAGGAATGTTGCCCACATGATTTCTATATCTCAGAAAAAAGATGATGTGAATGCATTGCATTGTCTACCTTTTTGGGGTCAAGAAATGTGAGGAGCACGAGATCGCTCGATTTCAGACCTATTATCCCTTCCTTTCTTTTTTTTTGTAAACTAAAGTGCATCAAAACTACGAGTAGAGGATTATTTGCTTGGATAGGAATATTTTGCCAAAAAAATTATTCGCTTGTATTATAAATACATTTTTCAATATACCTTTTTACGTTCTTAACTCCCTTTTTATCTCGCAAATAAAGTGTTACAATAATTACTTCAAAAAGTGTTATAATAGTTATTTCAAATAATTTCCGGTGCAAACACACGAACTAGTGTTTACAAAATGTGGGATGCCATTTCCACACCGGTCTTCCTCCAAAATGGTACATGAGGAGACTTATTTCCTAGCTACTTCATTTTGGAACCTCACAATTGAATATTGAAGGACTGCTGACCCAAATCAGACCATTGGTTAGCAGCCTTTACATCTTTGTTTTCTGCTCACAATATGTGAACGTGACGTGACATGTACTCCACGTAGTACAATTTATACAGTAAAATATTTGTTTGCTCGTCTACAACTACAACCTTTTAGTATTTTGGTTGGATGTCTACCTTTCTGAATTTTGAGTATGAAACCTTGGAAAAATGCTATCTTGTATCTGATATAAAAAAGGCTCGCTTCCATATATTAGTTATTCCTCGCATAGGCATAGCCATAGCCATCTTGTGCATTCTTTCTCGATTTTTGTTTACTATTTAAATTTATTGGGAGAGTATACTGGTGCCATTAGGCCTTTATGATATTTGTGTCAAAACCCATTGAACGTATGGGATGGAGAATGGGCTTGCATCAACTTGTTTGTCTTTCATGTACTATGCTCTTCCTGCAGCATTGATTGTCAAAGCCCATTGCAATTCATGGACTCAAGAACGGGCTTCAATCAATCTTACAACAACGTACGCCCGCTCCCAACACTTTATTTAGAATTTCACTATAGTTCCTTTTCGGGTAGGATCTAAGAATTGGAAAGGGACAAATTGTTTTTTTTGTTGTTCCTCGTGCACTGTATATTTTCCAACAACGGATTAAATTTTTTCTTTGATTTAATGAAATGAAACTTAACCGAACATATAAACTTAATTGGTTGCTTCTACTTTTCATTTTTTGGCCTCCGAAAAACATAAAAAGCAAGTTTTGAAAAATAATTGAGAACCAAAAAATAAAAAAAAAAAAAATTATAAAAGTTGTCAAAATCGAAACCCAATACACTCCATGAAGTATCGATGATATTATCTATCAGAACAGCTCCATTAGCTCCATTTTACTCGTGTTTGAGGTAAGTAATAAAACAAACCAAGTTTAGGTCCAATTTTCAAGTCTTGGAGCACACAGACACACAGTAGAGAGAGAGAGAGAGAGAGAGAGAGAGAGAGAGAGAGAGAGAGATGAAGATGTCGGGGAAGCACGTACGTACTGCGGTTTTGGCAACTGTGGAAAGGGAACAGTTCTGCTTACTGTCGGCAGAACCAATACAAGAAGAAGGAAGGCCAATAGTGCTTAGTAGGGGGAGACAGCCTAGAAGGCATAATGTTATTTTGATTGCTTGCACACACCTAGAACATGCATGTCTTATGCACTATTCATTGACATGCTTATTTAAAATCATTCCCTATTTTTCCTCTCTTCCACGGATAAGGTTAATCCTAGGGTCCTAGTCGATACTATTTGTTTTGGAATCTGGTTTTGATGTTTGGCTAATATAGCAATGCTGGCATAACAAATTGCTAGTGGTATTTTGCATTTGCTGCCCCAGAATTCTAATATGGTACATTCATTCTGTCTGATTGAGATTCTCAGAGCTCATATAATTCAAACCTCAAGTAACATGACGGACCCGTATTGCAGTTGCATTCTTACCTTGGCAATGAGAATATGAATCAATGTTAAAAGTCAAAATAGGCATCTGACTTCATTTTTGTGCTCTGACGGAAAGAACAAAAAGAACATGATATAAATTTTGAGTTCAATTCGGTTTTGAGTTAATAATGGTACGACTCTCTTGCTGATCAAGGAAAGAATGGAGTTATTAAAATCAAATAGAATTTTGGTCATAGAAAGACTCATGCACAAAAGTGAGCACTGTGGTAGTGTGAGAGTGAAAATACAAGAATGATTTGTGGGCTCAACTGTGGTAGTGTGAGAGTGAAAATACGTAGTTTTATTTGATCAAGGAAAATACAAGAATGATTTGTGGGCTCAACTTTTGTAACAGATACTTAATAGTGTGTTTGGATTGTAAGTTATTTGAAATATTTTTACTGTAGCATTTTTTGTGATGTGATGTATGTGAGATAAAAAAGTAATTGAGAAGATAAAAAGGTGTATTGAAAATTGTAATGGTGATGTCAGCAAATATATTTGGCCAAATAATTGGCTGTTCAAACACACTATTAAGCACCAACCATTCATTAACTTTTCTTGACCTGAGCTGACGGAAAAGACCTGACCTAACTTTTCGTGAATTGTAGGCTTCAACAACGTAGGATAGGAATTGACCCGACGAAAGAACCTGCGCCCATCACCTACCTCCGTGTCAGTGATCAATCTGATGGTCCACAACTCGCCACGTTAACGTTTGGGCTACCAGACGTGCATGCTTCATGCAGCACTCGGATCTTCATTATTGTTTTATCAAGAAATTTCTGGCCAATCAATAAGAGCAACATTTGTATATCTCGTGAATTTGTAAGGGACGTAAAATTACACTTTTAAAAGAAAGGGACGAAAATAGTTATTTTACAAAATGTAAGAGATGCCTTGAACAACTTCTCATAATAATGATCACAAAAAGTTAATTTAATTTGCAAGGTTCAACTATTAATTTATGACATTTATTGTTGTCCTTTAGAAAGCCCCACATTTTTTATTTTTCTGCTACACAAGTCACTTTCTACAGCTGGCTGCCTTAACTTAGTTGGACCCACAAGGCTTGGATAATAGTTCCACATTGAGTTGTTGTGATTGTAGTCGTGGCTCTCCCACGGTGGGAAGTTCATCCCACTTTCCACCGTAGAAGTCTTAGGTTGTGTTTGGATTATATTTTCCGTCATTTTTCATGAAAAAATTATTGTAATGATTTGATATGTGTGAGGAAAAAATGTGATAGGGAAATGTGATCACGGAAAACGACAATATTTTCTGACGGAAACAAGCAATCCAAACAAGGCCTTAGCTTTGTTTGGACAGCAAATTATTTGGTCAAATATATTTACTTATATCATTATTATAATTTTCAATACACATTTTTATTTTCCTAATTACCTTTTTATCTTACATACATCACATCACAAAAAGTATTACAGTAAAAATATCTCAAATAATTTACAATTCAAACAAACCCGCTAGCCTATTTTCCAGGCAGATCATACTTTTCTGGTCATGCAACATATATACTAAAGGGCAAAAAACCTAGGCGGCCATTAAACTTTTCTCAAGATCATGTTTTGGCCATCAAATTATTTTTTGTCAATAATTGACCACTAAACTATTTAATCAGTGAACCTGTGCCCATTTCGTCGGTAATGGCTCTTAATTTCTGAAATTAGCATTCCACGTGGCAAACCACAGGGGCAATTTTGTCCGTCAATCCACTGACCGTTTACTTACATTAATGGCATCAACTGGAAAGAAAAAAAGCGATGGAAGCCAACTGAAGTATCTGGTCTTGTGGAGGAAAAAATAGGGACTCAATTTCCAGCCCTAAATTCTGTGTGAGAAATCGAAGAAGCCAAAGAATGTCGAGACGCTCTCCTAAACCCATACCTAGATGCTCTTGCGGATTAACAGCAACGGTGAAGACCTCATGGACAAATTGGAACCCAGCAAGAAGATTTGTGGTCTGCACTTTAGGAGCTAAAAGAGGACGCAGAGATAACACTTCAGAGTTTACCGACTTCGACACAGCATTAGACTCCCTCAACAGCTCCGTCATTTTCCATGTCGTCACCGACATTCTCGCCTTCGTCCTCTATATGCACCATCAAATCCCTTCGTTTGCACACTAGCCTTATCTGCTCTTTTTTTCTTTTTCCTTTTTCCCCCTTTCCCGTTTACAATTGAAGATTCTGCCAAAATTTTTTTTTCAAATTATACAATCCCCAACTACTGCATTCGTTTGTACTTTCTCTCCATAGTGTTTTGCAAGATATTAGCCTCGAATTTGACGAATTGCAGAAGGAGTACAAGGATTTGGTGAGTAGAGCCCTACTTTTGTGCTTGTCATTATTGATTTTCCTCTGAAAACCCAACGATGTTTTTTTTTTTTTAAATTTAATTATGGAATACTAGGAAATAGTACTAGCTTCGCAAGTTGAGATGAAGGCAGCCTTAAGGAGAAAGCACGTTTCCAGAAAGAGAGAGGTGAAACAGGGTATGAGAAGACTGGAAAAACTAATCAACTCTGTCTCTAATTTCAAGACTGCTCTTCAGCTCTTGATCCCTCAGATTCCACAAGTTGAGCGGCTAATTCTGGTTCTTGGACCTAGTCCCTGAAGGCCCATACATCTCTATGAACTCTGTTTGTCGAGCGGAACAATTGTTTCCACTGATTTTGTCAGAATAAAAGTGGCTGACGGAATCTGCAGAAAGGTTTTCCATCCCTCTTTCCCTGTTATCTCTGCGTCCTCTTTTATAATTTTCAGAGATTGTAAGTAAACGGTTAGTGGATTGACGGACAAAATTACCCCTGTAGTTTGACACGTGGAATGCTAATTTCAGAAATTAAGAGTCATTACCGACGAAATGGGCACGGATTCACTGATTAAGTAGTTTAGTGGTCAATTATTAACAAAAAATAATTCGATGGCCAAAACATGATCTTGAGAAAAGTTTAATGGCCGCCCAGGTTTTTTGCCCTATACTAAAATTAGTACTATTAATATTACGTAGTATAGTATAATATCTAATCCAGATTTGAGAGCTAAGATCCGTTTGACAAGTGAGTTTTATGGGTGTTTGTCTAAAACTTTACTGTACTTTATTGTAGAAGTTTTTTTAAAATTTTTGAAGTGTGTTTTTTTTTTAAATATTTTGAAGTGCAAAATTTAAAAATTTTGAAAAGCTTTTTGAGACTACTGTAATTAAAGTTTTTAAAAAACTTGTAACAGACAAACTTGACAAAAAAACCTTGGCTTCCAAACAAGGCCTAGCCTCAACAACGTAGGATAGGAATTGACCTGACGAAAAAACCTGCGCCGATGGTCCACAACTTGCCCCGTTAACGTTTGGGCTACCAGACGTGCATGCTTCATGCAACACTCGGATCTTTATTGTTTATCAAGAAATTTCTGGCTAATCAATCAGAGCAACATTTGTATATTGGTAATAAAATAAAATTCGCGTCAATCAGCTCTTATCTGACAATGAAGCGCAGCTTAGTTAATAAAACACATTATTTATAGTCGATGGATCATTATTGTTGATTCTCTTTTTTTTTTTTAAAAAAAAATGAAACAAAATCCATTTTTTATTTAGTCGAATAAATTTCTTGTCTTTACGAGTACACGACTTGTTTGCAATCACATTAAATTGATAAGTAAATCCAAACAATAATATGAACCCACAACCAACATAAAATAGAAGACAAACCACAACCAACATTGAATTGAATGCATGACACATAACTGAATGATCAAATGATTATTAAAAAAGAAAAAAAGAAAACCAACAGTAAATGATCATTTCATCAGCTCCAGGACTCTCTTCCAAGCAGGGCGGCTGGAGATGTCATTCCACCATGAATTCACATTCTTCCTCTCCCTAATCAAATGCCCCAATCCATTATCGGTCAATAAAAATGTGATGCCTGGAAGGTGACACATATCTGCAATGGTATAATAATCCCCAGCAAGGTACTTGCTCTTCGACAGCCTTTCCTCGTACACATCAAGCACCTTATCGAGGTTGTCCGCAAATTTCTGGACTAGTTTGAAATCTGAGGGCTCTCCCATCCTTGGCAGGACCTCCAGCTGAAGAACAAGACCATATATCATGTCATTGAAGTTGTGCGACTCCACTTCCAGCCATTGATCCACCAGTGCTTTCTCTTCCAAAGTGGTTCCCAAAAGGTTTGGACCATGGTCGGCATTCTTTGATGCATAGTACCTAACAATCGCCCTTGATTCTGTTCAAAAACAAAGACATTATTATTAATGTAACACTTTTTTTTTTTTTTTTTGTATTTTTTGCTTTTACATGCACAACATATTCCTAGACCCAAAGCTATAAAAAAAAAAATTACATTAAAAAATATGTATTAGTTGTCAATTAAAAAGATACTTAAAATTCTTGATTTTGGAGGAGGATATTTTTCTTGTTGTTCCATGCTTCCATTTTCCACTCGGAAAACGAAGATGTCCGTCCTTTATTTCTGCAGTCTTACCAAATTTGATGTCTTATGCATGACTATCTATCTATATTTAGTCCCTCACTAATTCTTTATAAAATAAAGCTAATGTAAGACTTTTAACTAAAAGTTTGGAGAACCCTAATAAGCTGATCACCGGTGCACTGCACACCCACATGAATTGCACAGACCATTTTGGCCTCTTGTATTTGGATTCATGTCAAAAATTAGGGTAAGGAAATCGACAAAATTAGGGATAGGGACTTGTGATTTTATTTATTTATTTATTTTTTATAGTATTCACCTTTTTTTTTTCCCCTAAAATGGTACACATGTTGTGTGCGTATCAAAGGATTATCTACTTTTTTTTTGGTTAGAAGTCCTGCATAGAATATATTTAAGTGGATCGATATGATGATATATTAATGAGTGATTGAATTGGTCACGACTTCAAAGATAGGAGCAAAGTAGTTATTTGTTGTACACACCGCGTAAGAAACGGATTCTACTAGGCTTTTCTAATTTTTTGATAGAAGTCCTGCATGGAGATTATAACTCGATTAGCAAATGGTGATATATAAATGACCAAATTAACTGTGACCCCAAAAATGATCCCACAACTACAAAACACAAACAGGTTTCTGGCAAAAATAACTTTGCATGAAGGATGAAGGATGAGATTACTACCAAAGAGCCTGAAATCACCGTCCTCAATGACTGGAACTTGGCCAAAGGGCTGAAAAAGCAGAGGCAAAGCGGATTAGATAGAATTAGATAAGAAGAAAAAACCTGACATTACCTGGAAACTTTATATAGTTGTAGTAAACTTTCTGCCTGTTTTTTCAGTCCTTGCCATGAAAATTGCAGTAGAGCTGGTTAATATATGCATATGCAGCGTTATATAATGAAATTTTATGATTTTTTATCCCTCAATTTATCTTTCCTTTCCATTTTTCTTTCGGTTTATTACATCTAAATAATGAAAATTCAATACAGACGCGATGTTAGCATTTGACTATATGTCACATTTGCGTAGAAAAAACGATTTGACAATTGACATGAGCAAAAAAGAACGACCTTGACTTGATGCAGGACAACAAAAAAGGGTAAAAGATCACCTGAAGGGGAAGAAATTCAGGTTTTTTATGGTCACCAGTCTCAAGGTCTACATGCACAACTTCAAAGTCCACTCCCATTTCTACTAGGCAAACTAGTACTCTTTGGGGGCAACCAGCAGTTACAGGCCCATAAACTTTAACTGCCATCCTCGCAAAGAATTGAACAATATGGCTATGAGGTTATGGTGAAGAAAGTTGCAACTTTTGTGTTTCTGAACTTGTAATTGAGGAGGGTTCAGTCCCATTCTTTTTATAGCCAATGCTGTTGCATCACAATTTTCACCCTCTGAAATATTGTCAAAACTGGGGGTTGTGATCACGTGAGACTTTGTACAATTTTGACATCTTGAATTTTCTTTTTACGGTTTTGTGTGACTTTGCATTACAAGTTGTCCAATTTGCATTGTCTGATACTTTGATTTGGAACAGTATTGGACAACTTGCTTTGGATTCTTTGGGGGTTGACTCCAAAAAAAAGCTCTTTGGGGGTTGGCACGTGAAAGCCAACAGTAACCGGTTAGCGGCACGGGCAGAGGGGCTGCTGCAGCTCTCAACTACTCCCAAAGGGTACCCTTACGGTTAGCTTTTTCCTTAAAACTAATAATGATGTAGTAAAAAGTCAAAATTAAATTAATAAATTTACTTTTCTCATTTACTTCTTTTTTTTTTTTGACTCCAAACATAAAAAAGAAGAAATTGAGATAAAAAAAATAGATCAATAAGAACTAGAAAATATCATTAAAGATTTGGTTTAAAAACCTATAATGATATTTGTAATAAAAAAAGATCTGGTATTTTTTGTTTCTTATTTATTTGTTTTATATTCCCTTCCATCTTTTTTGTTTTATATATATTTTTTAATTTCCCTACGATCTATTTTGTATTTGGAGAAAATCAAGATTTTGTAGGCCAAAATATAGGTTTTGAAAATCATTTCTTCTCTTCCCAAAAAAAAAATAGAGAAAAAGGCAAAAAGGAAAGGAAAGAAAAAAAGAGTAGTGAAACTGTAGGGGTGTTCACGAATCGAGCGGCTCGAGTACGAGCTCGAGTCGAGCTCGAGCTAATTAAGTCGAACTCAAGCTGGAACTCGAGCTCAAAAACATTAAGCTCGTTGGCTCGGGAGCGGCTCGGGAGCTCAATTATATATATTTTTTTATTTTTTATTTTAATTATAAAATTACACATATATCCCTAATATTTTATTATTTATTAAAAATTATTATTTTATTCATTTTTAAAAATAAATAATTATTTTTTATTTTTTTAAAAATATAAATTTATTTTTTTTATTTTTTTATTTTTTAAGCTTGAGCTCGACTCGAATTTGAGTCGAACTCGAGCTCGAGCTTGACATTTTGAGCTCGTCGAGCTCGAGCTCAAGTTCGAGCTTCACAAAATTAACTGGAGGCTCGGCTCGACTCGGCTCGTTTGCACCCCTAAGTGAAAGCATGAATTTGTCAATTTATTAAATTGATTATGACTTTTTACTATTAACTGTTAATTTTAATAGAAAAACTAATAGTAACACTTTAATCCAAACCATCGGGGGATTAGATACATGTTTTTAAAACATGTGAAGTTATGTGATAAAGTACCAAATCACAGAGAGATAAAATGTGATTTACCCTTAATTAAATGGTAGATGAAAGAGTTTAATTGAATGGCCATCACACAATCGTTTCAAAGAGATGAATAGAACTTGATTTTTGAAGCTATTTGGTGGTTGGAATCAATTTTTTACCCCGCTATCCTAGGTTTGAATTTGGAAGTGCTATCAGCACCACAAGACTGCTTATGATGACAGATGGACAGTTGTATCACCAAGCTACTATCGGAACTCTCGGTTAGATTATTCAGTTTCTTTTTTCTTTTTTGGTCAAGGAAATTAGCATGTCATCTATGCATCAAATGAATGAATCAACTTCCTCAGATAATCTCCCGACAAGATGATTTAGAGGGCTACTTCAACAAGTGACATTTCACCGGGCCAGAAATTTTTTTCGTCGAAGGGGCTTTCTATATCAAGGAACATAAGAGTTGCAGGCACAATTAATTCACTATCTACCTTGCTTGCAGCTGCATTTTAATTTCTAATGTACAAATCTTCTTCTCTGAACTATATAGTTTACGAGCTTCAAAGGCATGTGAACTTGTATATGGTTCAGCTCATGCCTTTTGCTAGCGTAGATGATGTTCTTGGAGGTACAAGAGACTTTGCATATGCCATTGGCAGAGCAAGTAACTTCTTCGGTTTGCTAACATAAGCTCTCCTGTCAAAATTGTTGTAGTCATTGGCTTCAATCTCGTCGAGTATTTGACGATACAACAATAGCGATGCCCATACCTGCAATTGCCAAGATAAATCTGGATTTAATGGCCTGCTAGAAACTCAAAGGCAAAGGATATAAGTTCAAGTTACAATGCATATGTCAGGTTGCCCGTTGGGAGAAGAGAAAGGGGGGTGGTGGTGGTTGTTTAGACGTATAATATCTGCAAACTGAAGCAGGATACAAACTGAAAATTGTATCTCATTGGTTTCAAGAAATTACTACACAAGTGAATCTGCATCAGGACTGTTAAGAGGAATTCTTAAAAGTAACAAGAAACAATGTATAAAAAGGCACAGTGAAATGTTAATATATCATAACTGTTCTGGATGCAACGTAAAGTTAATCTAAGTGGAGGCCATTCTTTTCAATTAGCATTGGGTAAGATGGATCATAGAATTTTCCAAGTACATTCAACCCATTTATGGTCATTAATTCACTCTTTGTGCATACCATTCAATCAAGTCATTAAGCCAAGGAGATAGAGACTTTGAACTTAACCAGGATCAGTTTAATGAATATTCACAAGTGCTTACAGGCCATCTGCTAGCAGAGTTGAGCTCGGTCACTCCTTTCTCTGCCTCATCAAAGAACTTCCTTGCTCTTTTCATTTGCTGCTTCATGAAATTCCTCCATTGGTCAGTGACCTTTCCAGCAAATATATCCTCATCTGAAAGCCCTGCCTGTGCTAATTCATCTTGGGGTAGGTAGATCCTTCCTCTTGTAGCACTGAGCAAATTGAGCGCACATATACAGAAGATGTCAGAACTCTGAATCACCACTCTGTACAAGTTACTTTTGCTTGCAAAACTCTGATTAGTTTGCAGTATATATTGACTGACATTATGATTCTAGTTAAGCATTTTTCCAGCTCAATATTCACTCAACACTTAAGGTCACTTATATAAACTTTACCAAGATTCTTTTCCTTAGCCTCTATGCTCCCTTGGGAGCACATGCATTCACCCTATCATTGAAAAAGGTTTTGGCCCTTCATTACTTTTTCACTTTTTACCACCTTATGACACTTCAATCTGAGAGTGGACACCACTCAGTAAAACAAGGGGTTTAATCTATTTCAAAAGCAATTAACATTACCTAGAAGCTGCATATATTGCTGAATACTAGAACCAATAGATAAATCATTTCAAGATTTTGATACTTTTCACCATGATGGAAGGCAACCAGTAAGCTTGAAAAATAGCAACTGACATCCTTTTGGTTTTAGGCAACAGCAATTTGCTAGTGATGCATCAAAAGAATCATATGGTTTAGACTTACTCTTCTCCAACATCCCTTAGGATGTTAGTCAGCTGGTTAGCAATCCCTAATGCCAGGGCTGCATTATAGACACTTTCTACTGTTGCTTTTGATTCTGGTGCAATGCCCATAACTGGGACACTCATCAATCCAACGGTACCGGCCACATAGTAACAGTAGAGGTATAGCTCATCAAAGTTTTTGTATCTTGACTTCTTTAGGTCCATCCTCATTCCTTCAATCATGTCTCTGAATGGCTGCAAATGATGGTGTTCAAAATGGCAGAAGGAATGCTTAGTATATAAAGCACTTATTCTACAGCAAGAAGGTACTTCCAGTAAAACAAAAGAAATCAACAAAAAGTGCAGAGAGCAAATAGTCAACATGTAATTTGTGCTAATGAGATGTTACTGGTAATACATGACAAAGCATCGTTACAGGGCCTTTTAATTTAATTTTCATGTCAAAGGAGAGAGACTGGGAAATCAACAATATTAACAAACAGGTGTTTATGTCCTTTATCCAAAATAATTGGTAGATAAATACCACAATCTGAACTTTTAAGATAACTCGGTGTACTAAATGGATCACTTATACTGACAAAACAGGTGTTTAAAGTCCTAGACCCAATTTTTTGAGGACAAAAGTCCTGTTACCCAGTATAGACAGCCAAGTGCTTTTGTTGACATAATTGAGACATGATTTACTCAGAAAGGCTAATGTTAAGTAGTTATGCGAAAGCAGCACTCAGATTAAAGTTTGTTGTTTTCATCAGCTCACAAGGCTTAACAGAGTACTGACAGCAGAAAAACGAATCAAAATCAATAATGGTTTAGGAATCTTGACAACGGCATTTCTCTTCAGAGTGTAAGGTGTGTTTGGGAACCAAAGAGATGACCATTAGAATATACAACCAAAAGTTAAACGAAATATGAGTTCTGACCTGGATGTCAACTGGAAACTTGGAAACAGTATCTGAAAGAGCAGCATCAAGCATATCAAAAGGACGACCTCTAAAGACATCTTCCAATCGCGCTTCCCACCTATCCAATGCAGTTGGAGTTATATGTGATGCATTAGGCCCATCAACGAGCTCATCTGTTCTCCTGCACCAAACTGATAAAGATGGAAAAGCATATGTGTCAGAGGAGTTATTCCCGAGCATTCGAAACCTTAAGAATAATTGGGTTTTGCGAAAGTGTTTAAACCAGAAACTTTTATGTTTAATCTATTAAAGGTATCCATGTCAAAAAATGGACACAGATGATAGAAGGAAACTCTTTTGGCAGAGGATAATAGCTAAATGAAAAGTTTTTAAATTGTTCTAATACTTTCAAGCATCTATCAACCTAGAAGAGATCCTCCTCACTTAGCATTGCAAATTAAATTCTATCTGACAAAGCAATTAAATCAATAATACGCAAAAAATTATGTGAAAATAGTTAACTAATGGTCATATGCATTGTCAAATAACCACCATCCATTTTTAGGTTCATATGCAGTTTCTTTTCACAGTTGAAGCTCTTCAATCAGAAAGAAAGCTTTCTATGTTTATTTAAAAAATTCTCAATATACCACATGACAACTAAAAAAGTCTCAATATACCACATGACAACTCAGCCTTAAAACTTGATACAAGATTTTCAGATCGACATGGTTCCAAATCTGATGTGGAAACAAGGGTGATGAAAATTTGGTCCAATTGCCATCTATTTTTCTGCAAATTTAGTTCAGAAGAATAGCTGCACTCCATTCTCCACAATGATATGATAAGAATGTGAAGGATAACTAGATCTGTTCCAAATTTCAATTGCAAAATACGGTACATTATTCTCTGATTGAGGATATAAAAAGTAAGCAAATCTTCACTGTGGGGATTACAAGTTACTGTTTGTTTCAAAATGTTTGGGAGAAAAGAGAACCTATACTAATCACCAAGGATTAACTTGTCAAGCTCAAGAACTAGGTACATCCTTTTCCATGAGAACCTGGCAAAATTTCTAATTCAGGAACCACACTCTGTACTCAAACTAGCTTTCATGAGATCACTTGGACAATCTAGTATGTAAACGAATCAAGAAGGCTTCCCAAACCATTCAAACATAAACTACACCTGAATTAAAATCCTATTAGATAATCTGACTTTTATCAGGTCTATTAATCTACCAACAAAAGAATGTCATGTATCAGCACTTTACCATATATCGCCCAAATAGCTCTTCTTCTCTCAGGTGTCATTAGCATTGTTCCTGCACAGGATACAACTAAGATTAGAATCAGTACCTTAATTCACTTCCTTTTAACTAAAAAAATGGATAAAAGAGAGCTAACCCAAGTAAAAAGTCTGGGCATATTCAGCACATACTTCACCGCAGCGATCATAAGCTTCACTTAATATGTTTAAATTTCCTGGGAGAACAATATCGGGCTTCACGTCCCAATCTTCTCGAGATCTCAATTGTCTATTAACCAAGGCCGCCTGCTTCAAAACCACATCATAAACCTTTTGCTCTGAAGACATGGCAATTTCTCCAGCTGGGCTAACCACTACATTGGGAATCACAGAAAATTTGCCTCGGTTCTTCAACCTAGACCCTCCCAAGCAACAGTTTCTTGAATCTCCATTAAGATAGCCAGAATTCCACCTTTGTTGCTTGCCTTTCTCAAGTCTGCCATTGCACAAGCAGTTTTTACCCCGACCCACGAACCTGGACGAATCAAGAAGCCGGCTTCCTTCCCGTACCGGTTCCAGGAATGCAATGCTGTTCGTGACCTCTGAGATAGGTAAAACAACCCATAGCAAAGCAACAGACATGCTGAACTTGTTATCCTGGGAGGTCGAAAGTCTAAACAATTCAAAAATTTTGTCTTTCCTTCTGTACGTTTCTTTGCCTGGCTAAATAAATTACTAGTATACTACACCCCACTTAAGTTTATCAAGCCTTAAACAATTCCCCACTTCACTCTGTCACAGATAACATTATAAAACTTGCACAAACCAATTTATCGCCAACCTCCAATCTTCCTTCCAAAGTTCTTAAGCAACTCAAACAATAAAAGAACCAGCTCCAGGGCTCTCTGCATAGTGAACCAAAAAAAATAAATAAATTGATATAACAGTTAACATTAACTAAAGCATAAAACTCAAACTCAAGTGTATAACAATAACAACAATATAAAATCAGTAAAACAACCTACTAGCAGCAAAGAGCAAGGATCTTCAAGAAATAGTACTATTAGATTTCTAATGGAGACACAGACAATAAATTAAACAGAGGATTGCTATGTATCCTATTTCACTCAGCAGAGCAATGGGCTGTTCTATTTTTAGTCAATTTGATTAGAATAATCTCACTTTCTACCGTCCATACACGTAAACCTAACTAGAAAAGGCAAAGACTCGACCTTTTATTATTAAAACAGAAACGGAGATATGAAAGCAACAGTGACAAAAACCAAAAAAAAAAAAAAAACAAGTAAAATGCAATTGAACATCCATACAAGGAAGAAAACCCACCTGATTATTGGTCTGAAAAAGCTCAGAGAAGCCTCTAATTAGTTGAATGCCTGGTTTTTAAGGCATCAACATCACTGTAAAAAAGAATTCAAATGGATAACTAGCAAGCCGTCCTCTCACAACCTGACACCACTTAACTTGCTCTATAACTTTCCAGAATTCTTAACAAGATAAAGCAATGAAAACTCCTGTTTCTTCTTCTCTTTGATTTGTGTTTATTTTATTTGATTTTCTGTGGCAATTAATGCCACACACATTTTCCTTGTCCACTTGTGCAGCGTGGAATTTGAGTGATCCACATTCATACTTCGTTTACCATTTTTTTCCCTTTTTTCTTTAATTTCTCTTCCTCTTCAATGCCAAATAAATTTATAGCTGTTAAAACTTAAAAGTGTGGCACTTATTATTTTATTTTATATGTATCAAATTGGTACAATTTATTTTTTTTTACAGGAACCCCAAAAAATTACAATCGAACGCACTAGAAAATTGCAATCAAACACTACCTTAGTCTTTTAGTGGCTAAGATATGGGCCCACCACCACCTCCTGCATCTTCAAAGTCGTTTGGTCTGATTCTTGCAAGGATCCTGGCGTGGGTAGCATTTGATTGAACATGGGTCAAATGATATACTACTAGTCTTTAGCAAAATTAGTCCATGGGTCAATTGAACATTTTTCTATTATTTTATGCTCATTTGTCTTCTAAGAGCGTAAATCAAGAATGTATACACTCTATATCTAGCATGTGAATCAAATAATTTTATCTTTAGGATTTACCAACAATGAGTGAAATCAAATTTCGTAGCTAACTTTGAGCAATACATCGTGGCTGGATTATATCATATCGATCAAAAACTAAAAATTAACATCGATTTACAATTTTTCATTAGAATCCAACGCGAAATGCCCAAAATTGAGATTCAAAGAATATACATCAATTGTTAAATATAGAATTACATGATATAGCATTGAAATTTTTGATAATGCAATTCAGACAGGCGCAAATATTTTAATATATGTGGGAATAATGGGACACAACAGAAATGGAAAAGAAAATTATGATTGCAGATACAAACTATCTTAGTACAAAACTAAAGAAAAGAAAAGGTTACAAATTTTCAGATGCATCATTTCCCGTTGGAAACTAATTCCAATTTAACATTTGGCTAACAGTGATGTATATTTTGGCACACCGATTTTATTTTGATTTTAAAATGTTCGTTCGTTTGAGATTGCCAAATTAATGAAAAGATAGCTCACTTTGTTCTTAGTTCTGCAATCATTTTTTTTTTTCACTCCTGCGAATTTTTCTTCTGACTTGTAGTTTGACCTTTTATTTAAAATATTTCTGCCCTTTATCAAGAGATCAAAAAAAAAAAAAAAAAAAAAGAGTGAGAGAGAGAATCTTGCCAAGTCCAACATGTTACATACAGGAGATAGAGGGTGCATTCTCCCGCCCAATGGGAATTGCCTGCATATAGATTAGCATTAGCAGCTTAATTAATAAGTCCTTAAGAATCTTAGCCAGTGGCGGCCACGTGTACTCGTTGACCAATCAGTGGAAGATAACGTTATCAAAATTGAGTGCGGGAAATGGTTAACTGCACACGTGTCAACTCGTGAATGGAATCGTTAGCCTTCTTTTGTGTCCAAACCAGGCGGTAGTGATAGTGGGCCCCACAGCAGGAAGTGCCAGTTCAGGTCTAAGTGGCAGGAAAAGTTCAATTTTCTCGCGGGGAGTTTGGACACAAATTATTCCAAAATCCAAATACTGGAGCACTTATTCTAACTTATATATGTGAAGTCAAAATGTGATTATAAAAATATTTAAAAATATGTTAAAAAATTTATGTAAATAATATATTTTTGCAAATATTTTTTAAAGAATGAATGGATTGGACGGTATGAAAAAAAGAGTATAAAATAAAGGTTTTGGATTTGAAATTATTCACTTACATTAAATTAAAAAAAAAAAAAAAATTTTTGTATTCGGCTTTCGTAGTCACCACGGTTACCTACGCCTTTGAAAAAATTAGTAAATTCAGCTTCTCATCACAATTATGATTACGTATATTTTAGAGAGATCAAAAGTCGCTTACATAATTCTCACATTAATAACGAAAATTGTTCAAATTCATGACCCTGATAGATAAAATGATCCATTAATACCAATTGAACTAATTTGAATTAGCACTTTGATTTGTCTCTATCCCTTACCCTGAATGAGCTGGTTGAAAAATCCCATATCTAAAAAATAGTGAGTTTTGCCAAAAATAAAAACAAAAAAAGCTCTACATAATTCTCACGTTAATAATAAAATTCATTCAAATTCATGACCTTTATAGATAAAATGACCTATTAATACCAACTGAACCAACTTGAATTAGCATTTAAGGCTGATCTATCTCTATCTTTTACCCTAAATGAGCTGGATGAGAAAGCTCATACGAAACACTCTGAAAATAGTGAGTTTTGACGCAAAAAAAAAAAAAAAAAAAACTCTTAAAAAATAGTGAGTGTTTAATGAAAAGACATAAATGACCCTCAAGCATTAAGCATGGTGTCCACACGTTGGTATACAAGGCATTGAGGACTCCCAATTGGACACGTAGAAGTTTGCACTTTCTCTCACTTTTTGGGTGCCTTTCTGAACAAGATATGGTCCACGAACAATGCGTTACTATCTACTGTCGATTGAGTGCAGACAATTTACAAGTGGTATGTTTTCACCATTTTGGTTTTTGAAAGCAATTACGAAAACAAAAACAAAAAAATGCTGCAGCCCACAGGGGAGCAAAATCAATGCTTAACATCAAGAGTTATGGGATCTGATTTTGGGTGTGGGAAGTGTCTTTTTCTTGTTTTTCTGGGATTTAATTTAATGCACCATGCATGTTGCTCTATTAGCTCATGGTATGCATCGCATTCAATTAAATAGGAGGTCTGTGGTTGAAGATTTCCATTTGGTTATCAACCTAAGTTTGGAGAATTTCATGTTCATTTATTGGTGACGTTGGCAAACATTGATCATAATTGGTGAATTCTTGGAGAAATAATGGAGACGTAGCTATGTCATCATTTGCTACTAAAAAAAGGATGGTCTCACTTTGAAGTATTTTGTGTACAAAAAATATGATTAGTATATTCGAAATTGATACAGAGACCTTTACTTGCTACAATAATTGACCAGTTGTTTGAGTTCTTCGTACATAGTCATTTTACAAAGAATAAGTAGATATGATTCTACACGCTTCTTAGAATTCTACACTTAATTAGTCTTTAATTTAAATTGAACTAAACAATGATCCCGTATCCTGATCCAATAAATAAAATTCTACCCTTTCTAAAGGATGAAAAGTTTGCTCTGAACTGTCCGCCTAATTAGGGTTAAAAGATGAATCGAACTACTCGATACTCGAATTGAGTTTGATTTAATAAGAGATCGGTCGAACTTGGGTTGCCAACAAATCAAATCAAGTTTGAACAGTGTTTTATATTCGATAAAAATATTCGTTCAAACTCGATTCAGTAAATGAACAATCCAAATTTCAAACTCGTTAAAATAAATAAACAAGTTAGAATACTCCGGTGTTGGATTTGATTAAATTCGTTTACACGCCTGTACCTAATTCATCAATTAGTTAATAGGAAATTCTATGTCTTTTGAGTTTCATACTCTCACATTAAATTCTCCGTGAGATAATGAAATAAGCGTTTTAAGCATTTAAGTTGTAATAATTGTAATTATTTAAATTATAGATCACAAGCATCATCCAGAGCTACAAATTAAAGAAATAAGTCCTTAAAAGGATGATAGAATTTTTACTTAATTATATTCTTAAGAAAACAACTTAGTATTACTTACGTTGTTGTTAGTAACCACGCAAACGGGAGTTATTGACAAATAACAATACGAGGCGAGTATACTGAAGAAAAAGAAGAAGAAGAAGAAGATTTGATGACCAAATGAAGGGATAAGGAGGCAAACGGTTGTCCCATTATTCGTCGAACAATAGTAGAAGAAGCCCACAAGTACCGTGTTTGACTCCTCTCCCTCCAGCAGGTATTCGTCATTATCAAATATATCAATTTCCATCGGCACCCGCTGAGTCTAAATGGAAGAGATTTGCTTTTTGCGTGCAAGTAAGGAGTCTCAACGGTTTGTTTCAAAACTTTTATTATACGATAAAATGCGATTTTGCATAGAATGCAGACCTAGAATAAATCGAAGGTTTGTTTGGTAACACCAAAAGTAAGTTGAGTGGTATTAATGTGTGGTGCACCATAAGCAGTTACTTTTTTGTCTTTCTAATCTACTAGTACTACACACCAAAAAATGCACCTTGCTTATTATCTTATATCTTGATATAATGCAATTTGATTGTGTTGTGCAAAATGGCAACACTAAAAAATTTAAATTTGAGGAGGCGAAAACGTATACATGTAAATTTTTCTTTTGAAAAGTTCTGAGAGACAAGTAGCCTCTAATATATATATATATATATAAGAAATTTTGAAAATTCTTAAACTTTTTAAGAGAGGGCGTGATCTTCAAGAACTTGAGGGTGCAAATAATAAATAAATATATATATATAGAAAAGTTTGAAAATTTTCAAGCCCTAAATTCCGCCCTTGGTTGTGCTTTAACCACTTGCACAAGAATTGAAATTCCACGATGAGCAGCATTTACCATTGCTACGTGGATAAGAAACGAGCACTACAAAACCGGACATACTTTGCTCGTGAAAATATTGATCACTTTTACACGGAAAAGAATTACGAGACGAAAGAGTGCAGATCAATCAACGTCCAATTTAATGATCTAACTACGTAACGAAGAAGAACTTGAGAGTTGAGAATAACCAGTCTTGTCCTATGTTTCCGTTTTGCGTTGGTTTGGGAAGCACTTCGAACCGAGGAGAAAGAACGAGAACGAAAACAACTGAAGGCCACAGTGGCTTGGATTTGGAAGTTGAAATGAAATCCTCCGCCCAATTGCGTCCGTTCATTTGCTCTTTGATGGGACCTGAGGCCTGTAATATTTTGCTGCGATAAGATTCTAAAAGAATTGTCCTGCCGGGAACACCCTCATTTTCATTGCACGGAATGACTCTGCCTAGAATTGACTCCTTCGGATTCCTTTCTTTTTGCTGCCGGCCTTAGCGTTTGGTGCCTCTTTGTCCACATGCGAAGTGACTGTGAGATCCTTGGATTGTTGATTAAACTCCTCTCCTCTATCCTTCTTTCCTTCCTTTGTGAGTAAGGGGTGTCCATTGAGTTTTTTGAGTGGAGCTTTGGCAAGCTCAAATTCGATTCACAAATTGTACGTGTTTTCGAATTTTTAGCTCAAATTAAAGGGCTCAAGTTCAACTTATATTTTCATACGAGTTTCGGGTTTAAATCGGATTCGATCCAATCTTACAATTAAATACGTAATTATATATAACATATATTTTATAATTATGAATTACTGTAAATTAATATATATTATTAATATTTTATGTCATAATATATATATACACACACTCATACACGGGTTGGGTCCTAATCAAGACTAAGCCTAGCATGATTCAACATCGACTCACGTTTAGGTTTAGTTTGGACTTAAAAACTCTGCCCGATTCAATTGACGCTTAGGTGTAACACACTTTTTTTTGATCGAGTTTGAGTTAGTCTGACCCAATTGATAGGCCTATTTATAAGGTCTGAACGAAAAAAAAAAAAAATGAAAGGAGGGTAGTGCACTGAGTGCAGTGCACTCATCTCATCTAGATGATTACTGTTCCTCCAACACTTCTATAGTCGGATGTGATCCTCCTTCCTAAAGCAAAAGGAAAGCCAGCACATGTTATCTTTCAATCACCTGTAATATTTTCTACATACGCTGTTTATTTATATTTTTATTTTTACAACTCTTTTTTAATGCATGGACATCACCTTTCAAAAAGCACTACAGTGTTTTCTTTTCAATTTACTTTTAAAAGACACAATTGAAATGGAGCCCATATATTTGTTGGCATTAGGATTTAGGATGGTGCAATATCAACACGGAAGGTCAAACTGATTAAAAGTAGGAGGAGCAGCTTTGGCTGTTTGAATAAACTATTTTCCTCAAACCAGCTTTACTTTAAGCAGTTGATAAGATTGGAATAAGCATACAGAGCCTAACTTTTCTTTGGTAAGCTTGCACAAATTATCATAATGTTGTTTTCTTCTCTTCTTGACTTTGTAGAAAAGAGAAGTTTTGGAATGGTAAAAACTGAAGTCATTTTCAAATAAGTATGTCCAACGCAGCGTCAAAGTTTAGATAGATTTGGGCGGCCATACAGAAAACCTGCTGTCTGAATTTGAGTGAAGTGAACAAACTGGACTCCTTTCTGTGAACTTTTTCTGTACACTTAGCTTATCCATTTAGTTAATCTAGACAATCATCAATAAGTAAAAGTCCCAATAATTTCATCTTCATGAGTATGTTAGTGTCTTTTAGTTAAGAGGATAAACGTAATTACAAAGATTTACTATTCCTTTCAAGAAAAAAAGAAGAAAAAGATTAGAGTTAATATATCCTTCTTAAGTATATATATGTTTTTTGTCAAATCCTTCTTGAGTATATAAATGAAGCTTTTAAACAACCACAAAAAAGGGTATGTTAAGCAATTGAAAACAAATAGGATTGCTATAACATTTTTGTTTTCTAACAAAAGACAAAGGCCTTGTTTGCAAGCAAGTTTTTGGCTAAATTTGTTTGCTGTAAATTTTTTAACAACTTTAGCTGCAGTAACCTTAAAAGACTTCTCGAAAATTTTAAACTATACACTTCAAAATATTCAAAAAATTTACATACTTCAAAAATTTTTTTTATAACTTTTACAGTAAATTATAATAAAATTTTAGACAAACACCTAAAAAATTTATTTGTCAAACGGACCGAAGACAAAGGCACAGACAAGTGCAAGAGAAAAGTTTCCCTGTCTGATGTCCATCACAAAACCAATTGTTGTTTAAGAATTTCTTAGGGCTGTGGCCCAGTACTAGTCGAACTCTGCTTTCGACTGTCATTGCTTCAACCTCGAAGTAAGTAAAAGGACAATTGCCCATTTGTTTTTCGGCCCACAAACAAATACAAACTTGGACATAAGGCCACCCCTCCGGCCCCTTCCTCTTACTACTCGAGCACATAGGAAGAAAGGAAAGTAGGCAATGGCTGAAGAAGAAGACGATGCAGCAAACCTCGAATTCTTCCTGCACTGGGCATCAGAGTTGGGAATATCAGACTCTTCTTCTTCTACTCTCCCTCATAAAGACTCCACCTTTCTACCTTCTTGCTTGGGTCACTCGCTAGTTGTCTCCCATTTTCCTGATGCCGGCGGGTACTCTTTTTTACTCTTCTGACTTGTAGATATAATGTTCATATGATCAAGAATTCTAAGGTTTTCTTGTTTCCGTTCTAATGTGAATAAGCAGAAGGGGTTTAGCAGCAGCTCGTGATCTTAGAAAAGGGGAGTTGATACTAAGAGTTCCTAAGGCAGCCTTGATGACAAGCGAGAGTTTGATGGTCAAAGATCAAGTGCTCTCTGCCTGTATAAAATCACACACTTTTCTTTCTTCCACTCAGGTAGTACTCCTTATTTGATGTTAGCATTTGATTTTCCCTTTCCTTTTCTCGGTTCAGCAAATGGATTTTGAGCTAGATGGGTTGCTATACTGCTATTAGAGTAGTTAATTCAGTATAATACCTCCGAAATTAGTCAGAAATATTACCAAAATAGTGAAGTAGGAGTGTGTTATCTTGGATATTTGGGCTTGGTACACGAATCCCTTTTGTTGTGGAAACCTTTTCAGTCTTGTTAATTTCTTGAGTTGTTGTGGTGAAAGGACGGATTTTTGGTGGATGTACATGTAGTAATGCTGTCAAAGTTTGATCTGGTGCAGATATTAACCATTGCACTTTTGAACGAAGTCAATAAGGGGAAAAGTTCTTGGTGGTACCCTTACTTAAAGCAGTTGCCACGCAGTTATGACACGCTTGCAGGTTTTGGTCAATTTGAGATACAAGCTTTGCAAGTTAGTTTCTAATCTATGATTTCTAATCTATGACATGCTAATTAGACTGTTGCATTAAGATGGGAATGACTCCCGACTTATACCAGTTGTGCATTTTGTATCAGATGTAAAAAGTTCTATCTGAAGCCTTTGAATAACTTACAGGTGGATGATGCCATCTGGGCTGCGGAAAAGGCTGCAGGAAAGGCCAAGTTGGAGTGGCAAGAAGCTAGTGTAGTTATGGCCGAACTTAAGCTCAAGCCTGCTTTACAAACCTTTAAGGCATGGCTATGGGCTTCTGCAACTGTAATTATCTTGTCTCATCTGATCCGTCTGAATTTGAAAATCACTTCATCTTTTATTACTGTTAGATAACTGAGGTTGGTCTTTGCAAAAATATGGAGAGCATTAAGTGGTTTTCTACTGACAAATAAGTAGATAATGCACTTCAACAGCATGTAATTATATCTGAGCGATACACAAATATTTTGCTTTTTAGTTTATAATCTTTAAGTTGGTTCTACTTGAAGATATCATCCCGCACAATGCACGTACCATGGGATGATGCTGGGTGCTTGTGTCCTGTCGGAGACTTCTTCAATTATGCCGCTCCTGCAGAGGAACCATGTGGTAATAAGACTTTGGGGTCTTGTGGAAATGGTTTCAGTATGCAGACTGAAGGATTGTCTGAAGCCAATGCACAGAGATTAACAGATGCTGGATTTGAGGATGATGTTGGTGCTTATTGTTTCTATGCTAAGAGAAACTACAGAGAGAAGGAGCAGGTATGGCTACAAGTTCTTGTTTACCATGACGTCTTTCCATCTGACATGTACATGTGTTTGTTATTATATTATTTAATGATTTTCATCCCATTGTGTGGTCTGAATATTCATTTTTAGAACTTGATATTGATGTCTTCTGAATAGGCTTCTATTACTTTCTTCAAGTATGATATCAGTCACATAA
The DNA here is from genome assembly GCF_003713205.1 of Coffea eugenioides. Lineage (NCBI taxonomy): Eukaryota > Viridiplantae > Streptophyta > Magnoliopsida > Gentianales > Rubiaceae > Coffea > Coffea eugenioides. The sequence goes on from NC_040041.1 coordinate 4,855,266, forward strand.
TTGTGCCCCCTTGTCTTCTTTCTTCTTAAGTTAACTGATTGAGCATAACTTTCTTTTCTTTCTTTCTTCTTCTTCTTTTGTCTGTTATAACTTATTCTTCCATGTACAAAAAAACTAGTGAACATGCAGAGGAACATGAGCATGAGACTCTTAATTCTTCTTCAAAAATTAAACTGATTTAGAGTTCATAATTGCTGAAACTTAGGATTAGATGAATGTCATCCACACTTGTCTTCAGTTTCAGTTTGTTTACATGCGCTCAGAGTCTTTCTAATAAGCTCTCTCTTGTTTCTGGTTTTATTCATTTATGTGAAAATTTCTTCATTGATATTCCAAAAGCTTGCATTATGTCTAGATATTATCTTGTCAGAATGTTATTGCATTTTTGGAGACATTTGCGAATAGATTAACCTAAAGATAGTACAGTAGCCATCCTGAGATTGAAATAAATTTTTTTCTATAGCAGCGTGTACTGTGGTGCAAGGAATGGATCTGGGAATGGTTGCTTTAAGTCTTACCGGTGCATACCAAAAGATTAGGTTTATAAACAATATCTATGGTCTGGAAAGTGGAGATGGCTACTATTACTGTAGTTTTGAGTGATCTTGAGAGAACCCAAAACAAATTTGCTGTTGCCGTATGGGATAGTTTAGAGCTTCTAGTGAGTCGACATATCTCTTCATTAACACTTACCATGTCCTTGTATCTTTTGCATTCATGTTTAAACTCAATAAACACTCTTTTGTGGCTTATTGGCAATTTAGTTTTACTTTCTTTGTGTCCCAAACAGGTTCTACTAAGTTATGGAATGTACACAAATCTGGAGCTGCTTGAGCACTATGGGTTTCTTCTAGATGATAACCCAAATGACATGGCTTTTATCCCTTTGGAACCTGACATGTATACATTGTGTTCATGGCCCAAAGAATTGCTATATATTGACCAAGACGGGAAGCCATCCTTTGCCCTACTCTCTGCTATGCGGTTGTGGGCAACTCCTCCAAACAAACGGCGATCTGTTGGACACCTTGCTTATTCGGGAAAGCAAATTTCAGTAGAGAATGAGATAACTGTCATGGGGTGGATAGCAAAGAAATGCCAAGATATGTTACAGAATCTGAGGACATCAATTGAACAGGATAAGTTGTTGCTGAGCAGCATTGGCAAAATTGAGGATATTTTTCTTCCAGTGGAGCTCGAGAAATTGCCATCAATATGTAGCACTGAGCTTCGTGCCTTCCTTGAAAGCCATGAACCAACTAATGAGGAAGCTTTCAACAACTTGCATATACCTCGAAAAGCAAGAAGGTCTATCTCTAGGTGGATATTAGCTGTCCAGTGGAGACTCAGCTACAAGAGAAAATTACTATGCTGCATTGCAGAATGAGCTGAAGATGATTTAAACTTCTTTTCTGTGAAAATGTTCAAAACATCCAAGCAGAGAAATTTAGAGTCAATTGCAGAACATTGAGGACTCATGGGATTGCTCCTCCGCTAGATTTAAGGGGATTGTTACCAGATAAAGCGAGGGATCTTAATCTTTGTATTCCACTTCTACACCAAATAAATGCTGATGGCACTCCGCGCCTCTAGCTTAATTGGGGAAGAAATGAACGAGCAGTAGATGATTGGTTCAGGAAGTGTTATATTTTCTCTTTCTTCTTCCGGAAGACTGGGCTGATATTGCAAACACAAGGTCTCAGAAATTTTTACAAGCTATTCCTCTGATGCTTCAGAATAATGCACAGATTCTTGCTTCTCTTCTCGGGCTGGTGATGAACCTTTGAATCAGGCTTTTCCCGCCATTAATAGCCAACAGCCACTCCAGAAGTTTAGTTCACTATTGGGTAGAGCCTCATCACTTCAGACACGAGCACCATAAGAGAATGTCCGTTCTCAACAGGAAAAGCCCCCTCTCTGCATTGTGTCAAACTCAAACACTACCGGTGCAAGTACCTTACATAAAGTACCAATGGCTGGCATTTTCCAGAATTACTGCCGTGATTTTTTGCTAGCATTTGCTCAAAGCACAAGAAAGTGGTGGTGTAAATACGGGCTGAGTTGGAGGTATGCTGTCAACTCGGTTCACAATTTCTTTTGTAATTGTCTAGTCGTCTGGATAATTCCTGCATTATATATACTCCCTTATACTTCTGGGAGTAATGGTACAGCCCATTGATTTCCTCTTCTAGTTGGGAAGCTTTGTTTGGATTACATTTTTTCTAAACTTTTTATATAAAAAAAAATACTGCAACAATTTAACATATATAAAGTAAAAAAGCGATTGAAAAACATATCTACAAAAAACATAACAACAGCACTTTGTTTCGATATCCATACCCTGACAAGAACGTCAACCAGTGGTCTATTATAAGGGATATGATGGGGGTAACAAATTGATAAATTTTTGGAAGAGGCTATATCTATTAATTGATTGCCATGAAGCTTTCCATCGGTGTTGTAGCAGCTGCTCGTGCATCCTTTTCTATTTCCCTAGTGATACTTTTGTCACCTGCTACTGGGCGCGCTTTACCAACTGCATTCGTTTTGAAGAGTGGAAAGCAAGATTTCCTTGTTAGTATGAACTTGATTCAGAACTTAGCCTAAACGTAATCACCAGATCCCCTTGGATGTCTTCTGCAATATCTAACGAGTACAAATGTACCATGCCCTGGAGAAATTTCAACTGCAAATTCAGCCAACATTTTGTCGCGGCCCAAGAACTCCTTGTTTTAGTTGTTTTCGGGCTTAACCTTTGAGGAAGGAAAATGCCAAGGATCATTTAATTACCAGAATTAACATAATTACTAGAAAGTAGTATTCAGTTACTAGGTAACAATTCTTGCATATCCCTCCTTCCCAATGGTTCAATTCTAATAGAATTGCTTATGAGACAGGGAGGGTTAGCGCATTAAGAAACAAGTGGCAAAAAGACGATGATCTCAATTTGCAAAATTTACCATCATTATTAGAATGACATTTTGCAAAATTTATTGATTGTCATGCTTAAATGGATGAAAATCACAATTGGAACTAACAATTTAAAACAGAAAAAGAGGACAAAGAAACTAAAAAATGGATCAGATTTCTGGCTTGATTTCTCGAAAAAGAGAAATTTAATGGTAGCACAGTATAATCAGCTTCGATCATCTGGGGAAATAATCATCACATCCATTTTTTCAATTTTTTTCCATAGTACATTCATCTGTTACATAGATATCCGAAAAGAAACAAATGTACTGGAATTCCATTCTGAATCCTCTAAACTTTCTTTTGCGAAAAACAAGGAAAAAAGCTATAGGCTTTTCAATGAAAAGCATGTAAAAAAAAAGTGGATGTGAAATTTGATAGGAGGAGATGGATCAGACAAATCTGGCTTGGATTATCTCCAGAAAACTGGAGAAAACACAAATAAAGCGCTCGGTAATTTCAGTTTCGATCATCTGGGGAAAAAATCATCACTTCCATCTCCTTCACTATATTGTTTGAAACCAAAAAAAAAAAAAAACTTTAAAAAAATAGAATATTTCTCCGGATCTGATGAGAACAAGCTCTCCGAAAGAGCTTTGAAAAATCGAAAGCAGAATTGGAGAAGTGTAACCTATGAATATGGCGTCGGCTCATACGCAACGCCCATGTTTCATAAACCAGCGCTGGTAATCAGTATTCGACGCACACCATTAGCATAAGTACTACTGTGCCAAAAAGTGTGTGTGCGGTCATCTATGTGTGTGAGGAGAGGGTGTTTTAAAGAGAGAGAGACAGACTGTGGGTGTGAGAGAGAGAGAGGGAGAGTGCGCGTGCAGATTGAGGAGAAGAATCAGACTTGGTGGTCATCTTATATACAGAAAGCAGGGAGGGCTGGTAAGCGAGGAAAGGCTGCTGCATAGGAGGCGAGCGGTGGTAGGGCTTTGGAAAACCCTAATCCCGGATTTAGAGTGAATTTATGTTGGTGATGGCATGCGGTGTCACGTGCCCAAGACCGTCTTCTCTCCCGTGAGTTCGGCATGCTTCTCTCGAGGCAGGATTTTTTTTTTTTTAACCCTGGGTTACGCTAATTACACTGTAGAATTTTTTTCCTCTCACCTTCGATTCAGAATTCGATCGCTAAATTTAGCAATTGAGAGGACTCCACATTCTCTACGACAAAAAAAAAAAAAAAAAAAAAGAACTCCACATTCTCACATATTTTGTTATGGAAATAAGTACAGACTATAGAGCAAATTATTTGAATGGTCACAAACTTTTGGAATGGTCAAATTTTGACCATTAAACTATCAAAAGTCTAGTTTTGACTATTAAACTATTTAAAGTTTAGATTTCAAGTCATCTCATTAGATTTAATCGTTAAATATGACAGATATAAATACTCGCGCGATTCACAAGACAAAAGAAAGCAACATAGTTAACGACTAAATCTTATAGAATGATCCGAAATCTAAACTTTAGACAGTTTAATGGTCAAAATCAAACTTTTAATAATTCATTGGCCAAAACTTAACGATTCCGAAAGTTCAGTGGCCATACAGATAATTTGTTCTAGACTATATTCACAAGTTATATATATAGAGAGAGAGAGGATGAAATGTGAGATTCACATCTCCATTGATAATTTGAACCATGGTTTAGAATCTTGCCACATCTACAAAATATAAAACTAATTAGTTCTGTTCTTTATTAATTCTAAATCAAGGTGATTTACGAAAATCCAATTGTCGTCCGTGAAAATGCAACTGCATGATTAGTAAAAGTGATATTGTATCCATTTTGCATGCTTATGGCTCGTTTATTAGAGAATCGATTTTTTCTTTTAGGAAGATAATGAATATAAAGATCGACAATCCACGATGGTTTGGATCCCGTAATTGTACTGGAATTGCATAATAATATGCACAAGAAAAGAATGTAGATCATTTGATTCAATGGAATGATGACTTCTGACTTGAGTTATATGGGTTAGCTCGGCAATGAGGTGTGGTTTATTTGAGTTTGGAACTTGAAGATATTGTCCAGTACAGGTGGTCATTTTGGAATTATGATTTCTTTTCAGCTAATTGTTAGCATTAACCATTCAAAGAAAGCTTACTATTGAGCTAAATTCTGGCTTAGTAGGTTACGGTGCCAGTAACTTGTTTTTTAGAGGGTGGTTCTCCGAAAGTAACAAGAAATCTATGAGATGGGAAGGGGAAAAAAAAAAGGTGTAAAACACAGGCAAAGTGCCATGGCCCTTTTAAGTAACAATTTCACAGGGAAACAAGAACCATATTGCTTTGTCTGGGAGCAACATATGACATATCCCATTTCGGTTCAGTTCCTTTTTGGCGCGCATGATTCCAATACGAAAGGCTATGTTCATATTGGAAGGAAGAAAGATGCTAAAACCAGTCCCTAAAGGTTAGACAAAAGATTTCCTTTGCCTCCAATTAGGAATCTCCCTTGAAAAACTAATGCCACGAACATTCTTTTCTTTATCTATTTTCTGCTAGAAAGAATGTTCTTTCTCCTCTTTCTCTCCACACCCCACTTTGCTTGCCAGACTGACATCCTAATCGACTCTACTTCTCAACCACGTACATAGTTGACACCATTCTTCTATAAAATGCCCAGAAAAATCTCAGCATGACCCACGAAAAAAGTTCTTTTCTTGAACAATCTGTATATCACTCATTCAAACCGGTAAAATGGCTTCTGTACCTGCTCTAAAGAGGTCTGATTCTGTAGTAGACACCATGCCTGAGGCCTTGAGGCAAAGTAGGTACCATATGAAGAGGTGCTTCTCGAAGTATGTAGAGAAAGGGAGGCGATTATTGAAGGCTAACCAATTGATGGATGAATTGGAGCAAATCATTGATGATCATACTGAAAGAAGCCAAGTGTTGGAAGGCTTACTTGGATATATCTTGTGCACCACAAAGGTATCAGTTTGATTGCAATTTGAACTGCATTGTTTTGCCTTAGTGTTTTGAACATGCAGGGCTGCATATTACTGCATGGGACACAATTTAATCATACTTCTATTCTCTGTGCACTTTCCAGGAGGCTGCAGTTATTCCTCCATATGTTGCCTTTGCGATAAGGCCAAATCCAGGATTTTGGGAGTTCGTTAAAGTGAATGCAAATGATCTTTCGGTGGATGGCATCACCGCAACAGAGTACTTGAAATTCAAAGAAACAGTGGTAGATGAAAATTGGTAAAACTGCATTTCTTTTCCAGCTATTTATAAATGTAATATTGTCCTTCCCCAAGACGATCAAGAATTAATATACCAGTTTAGTCTATTTCAGTAATTTTTTACCTCCAAGCTATGTTATACCTTTTCGTATTTATGTTTTGTCACATGTCGAAAACTATGGTATGCTATATCCTTTGAAGATCAAGCGAAAGATATCTATTTTGTAGTATATTGCAATATGATGTGTTTACGCACAGAATCCAATCAGATCTGGTTAATTTTCTCTGAAATGCAGGGCAAATGATGAAAACGCCTTAGAACTTGATTTTGGAGCAATGGACTTCTCTATACCTCACCTGACTCTATCTTCTTCGATTGGAAATGGAATCGCCTATGTTTCAAAGTTTTTGGCTTCCAAGCTGAATGGTAGCCCATGCAGTGCACAACCTCTTGTGGATTATTTGCTCTCCTTAAACTACCAAGGAGAAGTATGGAAACAGGAATCTGAATAATAAATAAATAAATAATGATAAAGAACGTAAATTGATCAGTCAAATCATGAATTTATATTAATTAGCGTTTTTCTCATTGAATTTTCAGAAACTTATGTTAAACGAGACCATCAATACAGCTTCAAAGCTTCAGTCAGCATTGATAGTTGCTGATGCTGCCCTTGCTTCACTACCAAAGGATACGCCATATCAGAGCTTTGAGCTAAGGTCAATCAGATAGTTTTTTCTCCATTTCCTTCATTTGCTAACACAAATTAGAAAGTGGAATAAGACACAATATCATCTTTTACAGGTTCAAGGAATGGGGGTTTGAGAGGGGCTGGGGCGATACTGCTGAAAGAGTTAAGGAGACAATGCGATCAGCGTCTGAGGTACTACAGGCTCCGGATCCCTTCAATACGGAGAAATTCTTAGGCAGGCTTCCAACAGTGTTCAATGTTGTACTGTTTTCTGTCCATGGATACTTTGGCCAATCAGATGTCCTTGGCTTGCCAGACACTGGCGGACAGGTACACATTCTGTAATCTAGTGACTGAACAAAAAGGTAATTCGATACAAATTGAGCTAAAATTTGCTGTTATCCAATAACAGGTGGTCTATGTTTTGGATCAAGTGGTGTCTTTTGAAGAAGAATTGCTCCTAAGAATTAAGCAGCAAGGTCTCAATTTGAAGCCTCAAATTCTTGTGGTAAGTTCCCTGCATGAGTAAAAGTTGTAATGGCTATGAATGGCAGGCAATCATCAAGTATATCCTTGTGATGCAGGTTACAAGATTGATCCCTGATGCCAAGGGAACTAAGTGCAACCAGGAATTAGAACCAATAAACAAAACAAAGCACTCACACATCCTCAGAGTGCCATTTAGGACAGAAAATGGAGTCCTTCCCCAGTGGATTTCTAGATTTGATGTTTATCCTTACCTTGAGAGATATGCTCAGGTATGTCCTGGGAATGAATTCTGGTATTTGTTGCTACTCTCTTGAGCAACTTATTGGTTTATGGACACATTTTCACTTTCTAATAGGACGCCAGTGACAAAATCATTGAACTAATGGAAGGAAAACCAGATCTTATTATTGGCAACTATACTGATGGAAATTTGGTGGCATCACTCATGGCTAGTAAGCTTGGGGTAACACTGGTATGTTTTTATTTCTTTGGACTTTACCTGTTTAAAAGGGTTCAAAGCACCAAGAACTCAGATTGAAAAGATGAGTTTAATAATGTAGTGAATTTTGGTCTAGGGAACAATTGCACATGCCTTGGAGAAAACGAAGTATGAAGATTCCGACGTCAAATGGAAGGAATTAGACCCCAAGTATCATTTCTCATGCCAATTTACAGCTGATTTAATTGCAATGAATACGGCTGATTTTGTCATCACAAGCACATACCAAGAAATAGCAGGAAGGTAAGAAATTGAAGCTCTTTAATACACAATGTTATTGAAGCTTATGCATGTTTGCCTGCGTACCTGGTTATTTACTCCTGGTGCATTTCGTGCTTTCATGTGACTAGGCTTTTCCAACGTTGTAAAATAAAGTCCTCAAAAACTGTTGGTGAAAAAAATGCCATTGGGAAGTACATAACAGCAAATAATCAACTAAACGCAGTGAATTGCTATTAATATTTTAAGTTTTCCATGATTTGCAGCAAAGATAGACCAGGCCAGTATGAGAGCCATGCTGCTTTTACACTTCCAGGGCTGTACAGGGTTGTTTCAGGCACCAATGTCTTTGATCCTAAATATAACATTGCTTCTCCTGGAGCTGACCAGTCGGTCTATTTCCCCCATACTGAGAAGCACAAGAGACTAACACAATTCCGTCAAGCCATTGAAGAACTTTTGTTTAGTAAAGCTGAAAATGATGAGCATATGTAAGTATAAACTTCCAGATGTCCGTAAGTTTGCGAAAGTGAAAAGCTGCCTGAAGTTCTAACATATTTGTTTTCTCTGACTTGTTCCATAAGCAGTGGATACCTAGAAGACAAAAAGAAACCTATCATTTTCTCCATGGCAAGGCTCGACACAGTCAAGAATCTTACTGGATTAACGGAGTGGTATGGAAAGAACAGGAGGCTGAGAAACTTGGTTAATCTTGTCATTGTTGGTGCATTTTTTGATCCTTCAAAATCCAAAGATAGAGAAGAAGCAGCTGAAATACAAAAGATGCACACGTTGATAGAAAAGTACCAACTGAGGAGTCAGATAAGGTGGATAGCAGCTCAGACTGACAGGAACAGGAACAGTGAGCTTTACCGCACTATTGCTGATACAAGAGGGGCTTTTGTCCAGCCTGCTTTATATGAAGCATTTGGACTTACCGTGATTGAGGCTATGAATTGTGGACTGCCCACGTTTGCAACCAACCAAGGAGGTCCTGCTGAAATCATAGTTGATTGGGTCTCTGGTTTTCACATTGATCCCAACCATGGAGACGAGTCAAGCAACAAGATCGCTGACTTCTTTCAGAAATGCAAGGAGGATCCTGAATACTGGAACAGGATTTCAGCCCAAGGTCTACAGCGTATATACGAATGGTACCAGAACAAAGCTAAAATAAACTGCATTACGAGTTCTTGCTTATCTCACTTTCCCATAGCCATTACAGAATTTGTGCTGATGATGATGATGCAAAATGACAATCCTCATTTGACCCATTTTAGAGATTTTCATTCTGATTACCTCAGTAAAATTAAGAATGATCACTTTTGCTGGTTTTTGTTGCAGCTACACATGGAAGATCTATGCAAACAAGGTCCTGAATATGGGGTGTGTATATAACTTCTGGAGGCAGCTGAACATTGATCAGAAAATAGCAAAACAAAGATATATCCAGACTTTCTACAATCTTCAATTCAGGAACTTGGTAGTACCATACTAAATTATAACTAGCTATACTTTCTTGAAGTGAATTGTTAATTAATTTTTCAATGACAATGTCACAGGCAAAAAATGTTGCTGCAAGAAGGGATGAAACTCCAAAGCAAGAGACAAAGGAGAAACCTAAGCCCCAGCCCTTGAAAAGGCATGAATGCTGTCGCCAACTCTTTCATTTCCTGTGAGAGTCTTGAACAAAATAATAGCTGCTAGGATCTTCAAAAGGTTTTTCATTTGCATGTTTTATTTAATAGCATCCCATCCACTAGTTTCTCCAACAAAGGGTGGCATGAAAAGATGAAAATGAAAATGTCAGGCTGTGAAATGAGTTATGGACATACTAAGCTGGCAAGAGTAGAAATTTTGGATAGTTGAAAAACAAATAGAAATTGAACATCTGCTTGTTGAATGGATATATGTACTTCTGTCGCATGGAAAAATCAGGAACATAGGTGGTAGAAATTAGAAGCAAGCCTAAAACAGAAGAAAAGAGAAAAAAAAAATTACTAAGTGTGGTACAAGAAAAACTTCAGTAGTGCCACCAGTGCTTAGTTTGAACAGAACAGATTTCATATTTTTTGCGAGATAAGAGTACAAATTTGCTGACAAATAGAGACTAACGTAATTCTCAATTTGGCAGCAGGCGCTCACAATCCAGGCTGCAAAGGTAGGACCATCAATCTGGCTATATCTTGTTGTCGATATTTTCTCGGAGGTAAACACCTTATGGATTTGACTCAACTTCCAGGTTGTTTGGAGCTTGAAGAATAGCAACTTGGCCGGGATTGGACTCCTACTACTCTAGTCCCCACAGTCTGCTAAATTTGTCAATTGTTATCATTACTTATTTTATTTATTATTTTTTTATGCAAAGTATAAAGAAGGATGACAGATGTAAAGGGTGAGATGAATCCTGTGTAAAGCAATTGCTGACAAATTATTCTATTGATTCAGATAAAATCATGTATTGATATGTTTGATGCAAATTCAGTCATTGTGCTTGTTTGCTGCTTGTTTTTGCGTCTAATAAGACGTCAGTTCAGGAACGACAATGCCATAAATCCTTTTCCTTCCGCATTTGCCTAGCTTGTGACTTAGGTCAGCTCTTTTCACGCTGGCCAAGGTCATGGGGCATAGGCTTTTATCTTAATTTGGTGCTAACCAGATCTTATTTTGATCTTAGGAACGTATTACTGCTTAGCTCTGTATAACTACATAATTTTGGCACTGTCCTCCGGAATTGATAATTGCATCTCTGCTTTTTATCTATCAATGTGCTTAAGCATCAGAATCTGAAACAGTAGCATGGAAACTGTGATTATGACTACCTTTCACTTTCGAATAAAGCCTTAAAAATATGCCAGATTCTGAAACTGGTATTATTTAGATTTATAGCAAAACAATCAAATCATACACTGTAAAGATTGGATTTTTCAAGCTCTTCAGTTACATTAAAGAAACTGAGCACGTGAAACCATTGTTCCCACTTTTTTAGCCGGTGAACTGCAATGGTGTCAGGAATGAGATCATGTGAGCACCTGCTATTAGTTCCTGGATAGTCATACATTGCTGGCTTATTAGAAAACCTGTTCATTGCCTTTTTCCCCATATCCAGCCATTTTCCAACAAGCTTATCTTCAGGACCAAAGGTATCATTTGCAGGAATGTCGGAAACTGCGATCCACTGGACAAGGTCCCAAGACAGAATAAATCCCATTCCTGACATGTAATGCACAAACGGGTTCATGCTTGGACAAGGAATGACGAATCCATAATACATATCCGATCTTGGTAATGGCTGGAGAGACAATGCCAACGGCACAAGCCTCAAGAAAACATCATCATCGGCTTTCATGACATAGTCATAATGCTGTGGCAAGATTCTTGGTAGGCTAGAGAAATAAGCATAAGTTTTTCCACTGTTCATGTTCTCGGTACAATTAAGGATGATAATGTCGCGAAAGCGCATGATCTCAAGAGCAACGTAAGTTCTTTGTTCGGGCTTGGTGAGTTTGCAGAATACGAACTTCACATCAATCTTGGCTATGGGAGAGGATTGAATCCCGTAGATGAGGCGGAGGAAATGGCGACGTTCATAATTGTCTGGACGAGTAAGAATTCCTATCAAAAGGCTGAACTGCGACTCTAGATGGGATGTGTCCTGCAGTATAATGATACTTTTTGTTGCAGTTGAAGAAGGGGACTTTAAGCGGATACTGAAGAAGATGATGAAGATGAAGAGGACTACGGCAAGAGAAGGGAATGCAACAAGAATCAATTTTTTCTTCCTCATGTACTCAAAGATTGTAATCCAACAAGACTTGTGCAAGGTAGAAGAAAGAGATGACTAACATGGGGTAATTTTCATGCCAGCTCTCATGTTTCTAATAGTTTTTCGAAGTACTAATACCATTATTAAAAAGCCACCTGAAAATAAAGCTATCATGCGTTGATTGTGGGATCAAAATGAGAAACTGTTCTCAATCATGCTTTCCTTGCTCGCAGTTACTGAACTCAGAGTAGGAGAAATGTGAATAGATGATGCACATTAACAGTAGCTAGTAGCTACCCCCAAGCCCAGTGGGACAATTGGGAATTGGGATACTTGAAGATGGCTGTCAAACTGATCATTGCTGTTTAGCAGGTTCACTTTTGATGCCTTCAACTGAATTCGAATTAGCAGGTGAACAGAAATCATATCCCAAAAGTTAATTGCATGCTTCTGTAATCATTCAGCCATTTTAACTTGCATGCATGCTTCTGTTTAGCGATTTTAACTGATTCTTGATGTAAATCATTCAAGAGGGACGGATAGAATTTGTCAAATTAACTATTCTAGCAAGGTATAACTACAGGATCCATAGCAGTTGAACTTTCCCTCTGGCACATGTCAGGACTGATGTTAATAACTCCTTCACCCTGCATCATGTAATGACATTTAAATTAAAATTATATGAACTAGTAAGTTGTCGTGTTAAAATTATATGAACTAGTAAGATTCTCCTAGATTTGCACTCTACCATCTTGTACACCACAAAATACCCTACCTTAGCAACATTTCTGATATAAGTTGTCGTGTAATTCCCGGATGGAGATAAAGCTTCAATTAAATCTGCTAGGACCAATTGAGGTTGAGAGACGGCTCCATCATACCAGTCCTGCACTGAAGAAATAAAAAATAGACCCAAGAACCAAAAAAAAAAAAAAAGAGAGAGAGAGAATTATCAGGCCATGGCACACAGCATGATTCATCTCCTGTAACAATTCTCTGGAACATTTATCTACGAATGTCATGTACTGCAAATTAGATGTGTGATCCAGTTTTTTGAAATAACATCAAAGTAGAAATATCCAAGCACATTCCAGTTAAAAAATCTATGCCAGGCAGTTTTTATTTTTTATTTTGGAGTCAGAATTAAGGAAAAGCAATGAGAAGCCCTGCTCACCAAGAACACTTGATTTTTGAATTCTTTTGTCGAACCTCCACAAGCTTTGATTTGCAAGAAATGCAAAGCAAGACTTATCTTCCAAATTTGTGTTTTGGAGGAAGGTCGAGAGCATATAAGCATCCGGATCAGGAACATAGGTTTCATCAATCACCACATCGACAGTCTGCATATGATGTAGAATCAAAAAACATAAGCACGAGTAGACCACATATATATATTTTTCCTCTCATTTCTTTGTCTGTGAAATATATCCTCATCATGGATGATGATATTATCAGGAAAAATGATACAATTTAACATAGATTGACTCAGATTATATGGCTTACTAAACATATAATCAAAATCAATAAGGTGCATTCAAGTTCCAATCTGACTAGATTTTAGCCAGACTTACACACAAAATGGCGTAAAACTCCTCCAAGTCATCTGGTATGGAAATGTTATATGTCACTTTGTTAATGGAATCATCAATATTTGCTCCTCCAGCATCCTGAACATACTGCATCGGGGATTCGAATATGAACAGTTAGGCCTTTACAGGAAAAAGAATGGAAAAAAAAATCATCTAAGAGGGAGATCAGGAAGCCTCCCTCAGACCATTAATGAGAAGAGGAATGATTATGCCAATTAGAATACAATTAAATTGTACATCAGTTACGTCTGTGGACAACAATTACTTCATTATGGTATCCAAATGAAATTTTCCATCAGACGGTTCTCAATATTTTAAAACAACAGTATTCTGTCATATTCCTAAAATGTTGTTTCTCATGGGAGCGCATACTTGAATTATAACTTCTAATGTTTCAAGCAACTGCAGTTTGGAACTTTACTACCAAAATAAGTGCAAGAGTTCGAAGAATGATACCCATAACAACCAAAGATTTTAGCAGACGCTGACCATTGAAGAGTAAAAGCGGAGTGCCAATAGAACATACTTGAGCAAATATTTGAAGTTTGTTGGAATGGTGAATACCTTTAACTTGTATGTCTCTTTTGTGAATGACCAAACACCCTGGAAAATAGGCCAGAGATGCGTTAACAATTTGAAGAAAAGAGTTTCACAAGAGAAATGGCTATGAAAATATTCAAATCCAATCAATCGGAGGGCAGGGATGCTTGAAAAATTAAAGTGCTGAATTTAATCTCAACGATACACACATCATTGAACTCCATCCAAGCAACTGTAGGTTTGAAGGATGCAGTCTTATTAGCTGCTGCTCTACTCAAACATATGTAGTTCTCTTTAATCTGCAATATGAAAGCTCTTTCTGTGAGGTGTTGCTTGCATAAAACAGGACTAACGCAGGAAACTGACACTTTCTCACTGACCATATCGTAGACCCGATTTGCTCTTGTTTCAAGATTTGAAAAAACTCCCAAGTACTTGATCCATTCTGCCCTCTGAGACAAATAATGTTTCAAGTTTGCAATAACAGGATGAGATTGTGATAAAGCACTGAAATGAAAAGTTAATTTAAATGCCACAACAGGCAGGTTGAAAGCATACAATCTACAGTCCATCGGACAGAGTTTTAGATATGGTGCTTAATAGCAATGTGACTAGATTAACTTTGTGATCACAGACATGTTTATGCAATCTCCATTCTTTTGCTTGTGCCCGGCATCTAAAGATGTGAAATTTAAACTGGGATCATGACCAATGCTAAAAGTACTCCTACTAGCATATCTTAGAACTCAAAAAATGAAAAATAAAAATTTTGAAACTTACCTGTAGAGGTGCATCTTCAACAAGTGGGACAAATGTTGCATAGTTGCAGGATTGTGCTTGATCAGTATCACTAATGAAATAAGCTGCAAATTGAGAAAGCTGCCCTGGCTCAGTCTTGTTAACCACCCCAACTTGTCCCTCACTATGTAATTTCAGTACACACGGTGAAGCTACCAAGTCTGATGTTATACCCTTCAAATTACCTAGTAAACCAAGAAGCTGTGGGCATAGATAGCTGTTAGTCATTAGCAAGCTCAAAAAAATTATACATTGAGGTCTAAAATTATGCAATGCAAACCTTATACTCATTGTTAAGCAACTGGAGAATTTTGATAAGTTATCAAAAAAAAAAAAGAAAAAGAAACAGTTATTTTTTATATTTACTGAAATCAAAATTGATCAAGTTTGTCTAAAAAGATGGAAAGGGCAAATCAACCAAATGGGAACATGTACTTCAAAAATGACTTACGAAAGCATGCGGGCCTCACCTCAAAGAAAGAAACTGTAAATTAGGAAAACAAGAAATGAGACTTTCAGAAACAAATGACAAGCAAGTAATAAACTTACAAAAAGAAAGAATAAAAAAAAAAGCATTGTCAGTGTCGATTATACCTGGAAAAAGTACAGTATCGACTGAATAGTTTGACAATGGGATGATGAATGATCTTATTCTGGGCGTGCAATATTTTGTTCTAGCTGCCATCCTTGTATTTTTCTGCAGGCAATCATATAAAAATTATGCAGGAGACAACGTACGATAAATTCGAAGCAGAAAAACCCCAATAGCAAGCAAATAATTCAAGGGCAAATTACTAATAACTCCTTGTTAATGGAACAAATTGCAATGGTTTCACACATAGAGAACAAAAGCTTAGTTCTTTTTTTTTTTCCTTTTCTTTTGGGCACCTTTATTTTTTCTTTCAGTAAACTCCAAACCAAGTAATAAAAATAAAATGTAGTTTTATTGTTCAAATAAGTTATTTTATTTGCTAGGGAAAAAATGAAGTACCACCATCCATTTTTTTTAAAGATGCATATTACGATTTTTTAGTAGAATTCAGAAGTGGTGTCATACGCAATTTAATTATCAAATTTAAAGAAAGATTGATATGTGAAAATGTGCAAAATAAGAGAAAAAGGGGAAAAAAAAGCCAAAAAAAGAAGGTTGACAATTTTGACATGGTGTTTTATTATTTGAAAGAGACAGCCATTGAACCGTGATATCGCAAGCCATATCATCTACAACTAGAGGTCCACAACTTGTAGAAGCGATAAAGGTTACGGCCGATTGCTGGTGTACCAATCCTTTCAGCTAACAATCAAGATGCAAGACACCTCTATTCCATACATCAATATGGAAATTTTCTTTTTCAGGAAAAAAAAATTAATGTTCAATCAGCAAGTAATGAGTACCTATTTATTTTCCATTATACCAATCAGCAAGAAATGGTATATCTTTCATGGTTTTAGTGAATATAATTTGGCATCATAAAAAAGCAAATGATACATTGCAACGAGGAGGACTATAATTACCTGAATGAGAAGATAACTCTGGCCATCTAATCCGTTCTTGATGACTTTGAAACTGTTGCCATAATATAGATGAAAGTATGCAGCATCCTCCACCTGGGAGACATTGGCGACATTGACACTAGGACTTGCAGCATTCGAAACTTGAAGAAATGCAGAAGAACAGAACCAAGCCAAGAGCAACAAGGAATGCAGTAAAGTACTCCAGAAAGAACAAGTTGAAGAAGAGTGTGACAGTGAAGACATTGTTGTATGACACAAGTGAACCCCTGAGCTAGCTAACAAAAAGCTTGTAGAATCATAGTCCCTTCATGAATCATGCACTACTTATAAAGGAGAAAAAGGTTATAATAAAGCAAGTTTCTTTGCTCTCAGCTCGGCATCTTAAAGAATACAGAGTAAGAGATATTTGCAAGTTTTGGTATGAGCACAGATACTTGTTTACTTGTACAAGGCAAATTGCAAAAGTAGTCCCCCCCCCCATATTTTGAAAAATCTGTATTTAGTCCCTTGTAAATAAAATGAAGCATTACAAAGTCTGCAATTAATAAGCCGTACCAAGTTGGTCTACATTATAGATGTGTTTTCGGTTTAAAGAGATGAAAATTCTTGTACGACTTGTGCTAGAGGGTGAATAGTGATTACTGATAGCTACGGGCATCTTCTGTCAGATTCACACAGATTTCAGTGTAATGGTTCGCAGTAGCACATGATCTGCGATTGAAGGTCGCTTAAAAAGATCGAATCCAAATTTTGCTTATATTACAAGCTTATAAGAAGGTTAAAAAAGAATCACAACATGATCAAAAAAAATGTGCTGCAAGGCTTAAGTGTGACTTTGTAAACTGAGATGCGACTGGAATTAGAACCACAACCAATTATATATGTCGAACTGCATCATTTTAGATGTTCTAGACTAAATTGAGATTCTTTGAAAATACGAGGGACTCCATTAGCAACTTGTCCATACACTCTACATACATAAGGTGGGACAGAAAACAGTTGAAGCTGGGCGTGAATGATTTGACTTCTTAAAAAGGACTGGGGGTTATTGGCATGCATGTGTAATGGAGGAATAGTAGTGTCAATTACTACTGCCGGTTGTAGTGGTTAAAACTTAAAAGTCTATACTGGCCCGTGAACGAATTTTTGCTTGGTGCTGTTTGTCATCTTCTCTTCATCTGTTTGCTTGCAGCATTTGCTGTTGGTTGCACATAAAATTCCTATCTGAGCAGTATGCACTTTGCACGCACCCCCACCATGGCCCATGCCCTAACCACTTCAGCAGTAAAAACCAGTAACCATTCCTCCTCATCCCAATAGCAGCCTAGCTAGAAAAAGTTTGTACGCACTAACCTTTTTCTTTTTCTCCTATATCTCAAAATTTTGCCCATCACCAATACTGTTTGTCTATTACAGTTGATGGAATGGAAGTTTGTTTCTGTGTGCAGTTATTGTACTTTTCTTTTTGCTTTCTAAGTAAATGCCAGAAAGGCAAGAAAACATTTTAAATGATGATTTAATTTGGGCTACAGGCACGTTTATACCACATTCAAAAGTTGAAAGAGAATGTCTATTGCTTTCAGTTCATATGCTGAATAGTTGTGGCAGCATGAATGCGTGCAGAGCTGGAGCTAGTACTGCTTGCACTTCATACCCAAAGTTTTTTGCCTCGTGAATTCTTGTACTTTGTATCCAAAACTTGGTGATTGTGTTTATATATTTTGAGGGATATTTGACCTATATTTATTTCAGAGATAAAAGAACCCGTAGTATATATTAAGTGCTATGTTTAGCCTTTGGATCAAAGTTTAACTCAACTATTATATTGAGCCTAGGTGCACTTCTAAAATTTTGTAAACTAAAGTTCCAACTGGAAATCACAGACAAGGTGTAAATTTTGACAGCCACGCAAAGTAACAGTGGAAATCAATACCCATGAAAAGGTTGAATCTAGAAGCCATCCTGAAACTCTGAAGAACCACTACAAGCTTTGAAGCCCTTCCTTTTTTTTTAAGTTCTAAACTTCTCTAACCTTAATCTAAGTAAGGGAAGTCTAACTGGACTAGGGGAGTTAAAGGAACGGTTTTCACTTCTAAATCAAAAGAGTGCACTACGTATATAATTTTTGGAACCGCAGAGATTTGAAATCCTAACCTGCAATCAAACCAGTACCTTATCTTTTTACCCTACGCCCAACTCACCTAGGATGGCGAGTGGGTGTCAGGAACTCAGAAGTTAGCTATTGTCGTTTTATTCACATTGTTTAGCGTTTGGTAGGCGCAGGACACAGACACCAGAAAAGGTGTCGTTCAGCTAAGTGACAGTTAGTAGTTAATAAAGGCGGTTACAGCTTAATTGCATAAATAACCCACCGAATGATTGTAATAGGCAGTTAGGATTTTATTTGTCTGAAATCAACAAACTCCAACATTTCCCTCTTTCTGTTAATTCCCTCTCTCTCTTCCTATACCTACCTTTCTCTCTTTCCTCCCTTTCTGTTATCTTTTCCGGTGACTATTGAAGCCATTGTGGCAGTGCTAGCTCGGAGCCTGACAGTTGGTATCAGAGCAGCCGATCCTTGGCTGCTGAGGAAGAAGGACTGCCATGGCGGAAGGCACGAGATACCGATCCTTGGAAGATCAGCTGAAGAAACAAGAGAGTAAGCTCCAGGAATTGGCCGAATCCATGGCCGCTCTGCATACGTCCGGGCAGAATGAGTTACGGCAGAGACTCCAGGAGGAAATGGAGAAGAGCAACTCGAGACTGGAGACGGTGGTGGGAAATCTGGACCAGAAATTCTGCAAGTTGGAGCAGAAGTTCAGCGTGTTAATGAAAGTGATGATGAAGGACAAGGGAGTTCAGGAGAACGAAGGAGGATCCTCCGAACCTCTTCTACCTACACCACCCTCGCATTTCCGACTGGCGGCTCAGGCTAAAATGGCAGGCCATCAGCAGGAATCCAGAGGTAGGATGTTTACTCCCAATGTGCCTAGATTAGATTTGCCGATGTTTACGGCAGGGAATCCAAGGGAATGGCTTAGGAAATGTCATAAATATTTTTTGAACTACCAAATACCTGCTTGCCAGAAAGTAGATTTAGTGGAGATGTTATTAGAAGGCAAAGCCGATAATTGGTTCCAAGGGGTGAAATTAGCTAAACCTGGGCTAAATTGGGAAGAGTTTAGTGAGTTGCTATGTGAGCGTTTCTCTGGAAAGGGGTCACTTGACATAGTAGAAGTATTTAACAAACTGCAACAAGTGGGGACAGTGGAGGAGTATGAGGAAAAATTTGAGGAATTAAAAACTCTGATGTTGACCAAGAACCCCAGATTAGATGAGTCCTATTTTGTTTCCAGCTTTATCAGTGGGTTGAAAGAGGAGATCAAGCCCATGGTAAAGATGTTTAGACCACAGACATTGACCAAAGCATTTGAGGTAGCAGAGTTGCAAGAGTATGCACTGGCGGTGCAATGTAAGCAGACCAAAAATTCTGGCAGGATTGCCATGGAGCCTAAGTATGGGATGTACGAGGGCCAATTTGGTGGGCAGAACTTACCTAGTTCTTACAGGCTGCCTGCGATAACTCCTAACACTAGGAGGACTGAAAGTGCACACAAGGAGGTAGGAAGACTTTCAGCAGAAGAGCTGCAGTACAGGCGCAAAAACAACCTGTGCTACAGGTGTGGAGAGAAGTTTGGGTTGGGGCATCAGTGTAGGACAAAAGGTCTGAACTGCCTTAGTGTGGAAAAAGAAGAGGAGACTGATTTTGAGGATGCAGTGGGGGAACATGATGAGTTTACTGGTAGAGTTGGAGAGATGGCTGAAGTATCATTGAATGCCTTGTTTGGTGCTATTCAGAGGAAGTCCATCATGCTGATTGGCAGTATTGGTGGCTTACCAATCAAAATACTAGTGGACACCGGGAGTTCTGACAGTTTCATCAACCATAGACTTGTTACCTTACTGCACTTACCTTATCAATCTGTGAATCCTTTTACTGTGACTTTAGCGAATGGGACAGACATCACCAGTGGGACAGCCTGTCCTAAAGTAGCTTGGAGGATACAAGACTACCAATTTCAGTTTGACATGAAGATAATGGAACTAGGAAATTGGGATATCATCCTGGGAGTTGATTGGATGTGTCAGTTCAGTCCAATCACCTTTGACTTCCACACTCTCAGTATCGCACTCAGTGATCGAGGGCAATTACTTCACCTCCAAGGGTTCATAAATCAACCTACGATGGAGCTTGTGAGGGGAAATGATCTCAGATCCTTCATCCAAGAAAAAAAGAGGAGCTGTGCACACCTGCAGGCGAACTCCACCAAAGACCTTCAGAAAGACATCCCAGAGCTGGTGGAACAAGTTTTACAGCAGTTTCCACAGATATTTGCTACTCCAACGGGACTGCCTCCAGAAAGGGAGCTGGATCACCAAATCCCTCTCAAACCAGGGGCAGAACCATTTAAACTCAAGCCTTACAGGTACCCCCACTCCCATAAAGCAGAAATTGAGAAGCAGGTTGCAGAAATGCTTACGAATGGGATTGTTAAACACAGTACTAGTCCTTTTGCTTCCCCTGTCTTGTTGGTTAAAAAGAAAGATAGTACTTGGAGACTATGTATAGATTACAGGAAGCTAAATGAGGTAACTGTCAAGGATAGATTTTCCATCCCCAATATTGATGAATTGCTAGATGAGTTACATGGCACCAAGTATATGTCTAAGTTGGACCTCAGGGCTGGGTACCATCAGTTGAGGGTCAAGGTAGCAGACACTCCCAAGACTGCTTTCCAAACACACCATGGGCACTTTGAATTTCTAGTAATGCCTTTTGGCCTAACAAACGCACCAGCCACATTTCAGGCTTTGATGAATAGGATTTTTCAGCCATTCCTGAGAAAATTCGTATTGGTATTTTTTGATGACATCCTGGTCTACAGTCTCACTCTAGAGTCACATGCACAACACCTAAAAATTGTACTCCAGGTCTTAGCGGATAACCAGTTATACTGTAAGAAGTCAAAATGCTCTTTTGCTCAGACATCCATGGAATATTTGGGGCATGTGATTTCTGAGGTTGGGGTCAACATGGACCCAGATAAGGTGGGGTGTATTCTGTCTTGGCCCACTCCTAACTCAGTTAAAGAATTAAGGGGATTCTTGGGGTTGACTGGATATTACAGAAGATTTATAAAGGGGTATGGTGTAATTTGCAAGCCTTTAACTCAGCTATTGAAGAAGGAGAGTTTTGGGTGGAACCATCATGCTCAGATGGCTTTTGAAGACCTCAAAAGAGCCATGACCACAGCCCCAGTACTCAGTATGCCTGATTTTGAAATTCCTTTTGTTATAGAGACTGATGCTTGCGGAGTAGGGATTGAAGCAGTGTTAATGCAACATGGACATCCTATAGCATTCCTCAGCAAAGCTCTATCCAGCCAGAACTTGGGGTTATCTGTTTATGAGAAGGAGCTATTTGCTCTGGTGCTAGCCGTGACCAAATGGAACCACTACTTGGTGGGCCATCATTTTGTCATCAAATCACCAAGCTCTCGAACACTTGCTGGAGCAGAAGCTCACGCACCCCCTGCAACATAAATGGCTCACCAAATTACTTGGGCTGGACTACGAAATCCAGTACAAAAAAGGAGCTGACAATGGGGTGGCAGATGCGCTATCCAGGAGGAGGACTGAAGACCCTCATGGGGACATAGCAGTAAATTGTACCATGTGTGCAATTTCCTCAGTCCAACCAACATGGATGCAGGAATTGGTTGCAAGCTATGAGGGGGATAATGAGGCTCAGCAGAAAATAGCTCAGCTCCTGTTAGACCCCAATGCAGTCTCAGACTATCACTTGGATAGGGGAATGCTCAAGTTTAAAGATCGACTAAACGTGGGATCTGCTAATGGTATTCGTGGCAAGGTGATCAATGCTCTACATGACTCAGCAGTAGGAGGGCATTTTGGCCAAAGGGGATGTCTACACAGGATACAAACTTTATTTTATTGGCCGGGGCTCAAGCAGGATGTTGTCACTTTTGTCAGGTCTTGTGATGTATGTCAAAGGAACAAGCATGAGAATGTTCCCTATCCTGGACTTTTGCAACCTATTCCAGTTCCACAACAGGCATGGTCCCACATAGCCATGGATTTCATTGAGCAGCTGCCCCTATCTCATGGTTTTGACACTATCTTGGTAGTGGTGGATCGACTGACAAAATTCAGTCACTTCATACGTCTCACACATCCTTTCACTGCGCAACAGGTAGCTCAGGTCTTCCTTGACCAGATTTATAGGCTTCATGGACTACCAGAATCTGTGATTTCAGATAGGGATAGAATTTTTGTTAGCAGGTTTTGGCAAGAATTGTTCCATCTGTTGGGAGTTGGCCTGCATTATAGCTCATCCTACCATCCCCAGTCTGATGGTCAGAATGAGCGAGTGAACCAATGCTTGGAAAACTATCTTAGGTGTATGTGCAGTGAACACCCCTCTCAATGGAGTAGATGGCTACCCACAGCTGAGCTATGGTACAACACCAACTTCCACACCAGCTTACAAATTACTCCATTTGAGGCATTGTATGGATACAAGCCCAACCACATTCCTTTGGGACCCTTCCACGACAGTGTTATTCCAGCTGCAACTGACCTGGTGCAGGATAGGCTCCAGGTCATCTCACTCATCAAGGAGAATTTGGCAAAGGCACAGAATCGCATGAAACTCTTTGCTGACAGACATAGGTCTGAACGTACACTTCAAGTGGGGGATTGGGTGTTTCTTAAACTACAACCTTATAGACAACAAACGGTGGCTATTCGAAGGAGTTTGAAACTCACAGCAAAATACTACGGACCTTTCCAGATCATTGCCAAGGTAGGGACGGTGGCCTATAGGTTGCGGTTACCTGATGGAGCTAAGGTTCATCCAGTGTTTCATGTTTCGCTGTTCAAGAAAAGGATTGGAGATGCTCAGGGCACTAACCCTATGTTGCCTGCATGGGACTCCTCTGACCAATGCTTATTTCAACCTGAGGCAATCTTGAGACGAAGAGCTATCAGGCGTAACTCTCAAGTGGTCATCCAGTACTTAGTGAAGTGGGATCAGCTACCAGAATCCGAGGCTTCTTGGGAAGACAAGGACTTCATCGACAAACAGTTTCCAGCATTCCAAGCTTGAGGACAAGCTTTGCCTAAGGGGGAGGAATTGTCAGGAACTCAGAAGTTAGCTATTGTCGTTTTATTCACATTGTTTAGCGTTTGGTAGGCGCAGGACACAGACACCAGAAACGGTGTCATTCAGCTAAGTGACAGTTAGTAGTTAATAAAGGCGGTTACAGCTTAATTGCATAAATAACCTACCGAATGATTGTAATAGGCAGTTAGGATTTTATTTGTCTGAAATCAACAAACTCCAACATTTCCCTCTTTCTGTTAATTCCCTCTCTCTCTTCCTATACCTACCTTTCACTCTTTCCTCCCTTTCTGTTATCTTTTCCGGTGACTATTGAAGCCATTGTGGCAGTGCTAGCTCGGAGCCTGACAGTGGGTTTGAGGTCCTTGTTGCTGCTGCGGATGTAATGGGACTTTCCATTCTTAGGTTAGTTTTGATTTAGCAGGCTATAATTTGCCTTGACAATTGGGTTAAATGCGCTGCATTCTGAAATGTCCAAACTTAGGCCCAGTTAGAATCATAACAATCGGGTTCAACATTGGCCCATTAAGGTTTCGATATTGTTGCCCAAGTCAAACTCTTTTGTCTCATTCGATTTTGGGCTCCAAAACGGGCTTGCCCAAATTCAATAATTTTTATTTAAAAAATTGTATTCTTCTAAAAATAAAAGATATTAATTAAATAGAATCAACGGTTAAAATTTTAAGAATGAGATTAATCATAATTACTATTATTAATTTCTTAACTAATAGTAAAATTTTACATAATGAGCAATTATTTAAGAATATCAATTTTATTTGATAAACACTTTTATATAATCTTTTATATTAAACATATATAGATACATGGCTTGGTCTGATAATGAGCTAAGCTTAGTGTTATTCAAACTCATCCCATTTTACTATTAGACTCATGTTTTGAGCCCATAAACAATGTTAGCCCCGCCCCCTAATTATAAGGCCGGAAGGGTCAGATCAAATTGGCCCAACCCTATTAACAATTCTTGCTGCAGGCCTTTTATGGTACGCAAAAAAAAAAAAAAAAGAGAAAAAAAATATTGTCAGGAGTCACATAGTGGATTATTATTCTTCTAATAAAAAAAATCTTTTAGTAACACACGCATTCCTTATACTGGGCTTTGGCTTGCCGGATCTGGAAGGTTGCCAGCCGCTAGTAAGACTAAAAATTGCGCAGTCTCTTCCAGTATTGACTAAAAATTGTGCAGTCTCTTCCATCATTCCAGTATTGCACCGTTTTTCTCATTTCAAGAATTTACCATAGCAACTTTACTGCGTACGTGTAAGAAGAGAATTTAGCATAGTTAGACTTGATAGGATCAACTTTCAGTGCTTGGACTAATTCCGGATTGGAGTTTCCTGAAACTTTAAACTTTAGTGGCCATGTCATGTCTACTTTGATCAGAAGTTAGTGAATGGTTTATCAAAGTAAAAATAGCATATGAGCTTTCGAATATGCTATGCAAAGGTGTAGTATGTGTTTGTTCTTGGGTTCAAACAGCTTATCTTCTCACTCCAGCAAACTCAGAAGAATAGAAACATTAATTCCTTAGTTGAATACAAAAATAAGAATACTATATCACTATGAATCAACTTACACATAATTTATGTGTCAGCTTACATCTTTAAAAAGTAGTATGAAGTGTGGTCCACTGTTTAACAAAAAATAAAAAACCAAAGAAAAAAGTGCATATCTGTCAAGACAACTAATGCCTTAATTTCTAATCACAATTGTGGTTAGTAATCAATATTCAGAACCAAGTCAAGGGCTAGGCACTATCTGGTGCATCCAAAATGTACAGAGAGCCAAAGTCAGTGTTAGATAAGTCCAAATCTTGTTGTGAACCGCACTAATGCTGCCTCCTTTTCCCACCATTGAAACCCTGGATTTCTCGCAATTTAATTCATAATCTTGAACTTTTATTGTCTTGATCATGGTCTTGCTTGTACAGTCACCCTCTATTAGCTCGGAAGCTTTGTTGCTCAGCATTACAGGATCATCCATTGGCTCTTTATCTTCCAAATATTCTCCATAAAAAATCCAGTAAGCATTGAGAATGGCAATCATGCTTATAAAAGTCCTCACCGTTTTCCTCCATGGCTTGAGGGATTTGGATATTGCACTCGAAAAGGTCGAAAATTTGGCTGGAAAATGTCCAGTTTTTGGTACAGTTCTGGAATCTGATTTCGCAACTGGAAAATCATGCATGATCATGGGGTGCAAATGGACTCTAACGGTCTTTGAAGGCATCAATTGATGATAGAATGTGTTGGCTGTTTGGCGAGTCGAAATAAGCATCCCATGACTGACTTCTATCTTTTCATAAACCTCAAAGTTGGAAGTACTTGAGAAGTCTTCCACATCTCCATCAGTTAAGAAGTTGTCACTTCCCTTGTCGTTGTTGAATCCAAGGGAATAATCAGTCTTTTCTGCTTCATTCTGGTCATTTTGGTGGACGGTTTCTCCTGCAATCATTTAGTAGTCAAGATTCCAGAGGGCATCTAATTAAATATTTAATGAATAGAAATAGAACCAAAATAATTGGGGATTGAAACGTGGAAGAAAAAGCCAACCTGGAACCTGATTCTCTTCTCTTTGGAAGGTTGATATGCTTTCTATTGGGACTGTCTTGAATTCTTCCAAGAAAGACTGTCAATTAATACAAAAAAATAAATTCTTGTTGACAAAAATTCAGCGACAAAATATAATTAGTATTTAATTCTAGCATATTTGTCGTGGAGCGGAGGGGGGACGACAATGTATAGTACCTTCTCAAGATCCTTGTCTGACATTCCCACCCATCTCAGGTTCTCAACCATTCTCTCAGATTTCAACCCCTCATCCATGCCTCCAATGTCAATGGACCTAAAACTGCAATCTTCTCTTAATTTGTCTATAAATTTGAAGGAACTAGAATCATGTATTTGGTTGGTAGGAGGTAGAAACGAGAAATCATCAGCAGGAGCATAATTTCCACCCCAGGCGTCTTCGTTCATGAAATCCTGAGAAGCTTGTGCAACAGATAGGATCTCCTCTACAATATCTTGCTGATTCGGGTTTTCATGAATATAACCCAGTTGTGGCATCCTAGCATCGGCAAAGCCAACTTGGGGAAAATCTTGCACCTCCAAAGGTGACAATGGGAACCTGTGCTGCAATCTTGCACATTCCAATGCTATATCCACCTGAGTCACAGTTTTACAATAATTAAGGAATGAGGGTTGGAAAAAGACATGCATAGGACTTGAAGAATTAACGTGTATCATAGAGAGAATTATACATGGGCTCTAATTTTCCTAATGATCTATTTGGAAATAATAAAAATCTTCGTGAAAAATGTACAACATCAGCAATTTCGAACATTACCCTTGATGGGGGATATGACATGGCTGCATGATTTGGAAATGATGGATTGCTAAAACCAAATGCTTCATCTGACAAGTATTGCATCCACCTACTATCACTAGGTCCCTCATTGATGTTATTCAATGGAGAACCATGGATGATGTTGGATGAGCAACTAGCTGATTGCATTGGATAGTTAAAGTTGTTAATAGTTGTAGCCGATGGCATTGAATAATCAAAGCTCTCTAGATCATCACATCTTCCTTCTGAATATGGATCAATGCTAGAAGAGCGATCACTAGCTGTAGCAGTTCCATAATGGTCTCCAATTTTTGGAATGTTTAAACTCTTCTTGAATACTCGACAAAGTGCATATGCATCCTGGAAAATTTAAACAAGAACAAGTTAAAATCCAATAGATATCCATTAAACAAATGACAAGTTTTAACCATCAAAAGAAATGTTGCCATATTTCTTACTTTAGCATTCCCAAAAAGGCCAACAAAAAAAAAAAAAAAAACTACTAGTGAAATTTACTATGTTGCACCTGCAAGCCTGAGTTGGTTTCACATTCTCGTTCATCTAAGCGGTATTCATGCATGACCCAATCAGTTCGAGCTCCATGGGGTGCCCTCCCTCTGTAGTAAACTAGGGTTTTCTTCATGCCCACAGCCCTCGCCTGGGAATTTACTTTTCTGTCTTTTCCGGTGGCCTTCCAGTACCCGGCTTTCGTTGCCCGATTAGTCCTTGATCCATTGGGATACTTACGGTCTCTGGGACTAAAGAAGTACCACTCAAGATCTTTGCTTGGTAATAGTGATTTCCCTGATTAATTAGGCAATCAAATCATTATCATATTAAGATATATTTGAACAAAAAGGTATTGATAGAAAGAAAATCAAAATTAAGTTGCATCTTGCATGGTTTCTATAAAGATTCTAAGGCCCCTCATATTTTGAATCGAAGGACATCCTTTTTGTCCAAGAGAAACATGAAAAAAAGTGGATGTCTGGTGAAGCTTCTATGGAAAACTGAAATGCGGGGCGGAAAGAAAAAAAGGCTGGAAAATAAATCTCTAGTGGACAATGCAATCATGTTCGATCTTCCTTTTTGACTCCATAAGTACACATCTTTAGGCTTCAATGGCAGATTAAAAGACGTAGGGACCAGTCGGGGTCTTAAGCAAATTTTCTTTTCGGCTATGAGCAGAAGATCATATGAGATTATTGTACCATAAAATAAAGATTTTTTTTTTTACTGTTGAAGATTAAAGTGCTTGTTCAAACTTTAGAGAATATCATAGATGACCCTCAACCGAAAATAAAATTCATCAATTCGGCCAAAAACAGACCAAGGACTCGTGTAAGAAAAACAGCAAAATTAAAGATAAACTATATTTTCACACCCCTTTGTGGAACCTACAAGTAGTTAAATTATGTTCAAGAAACTTCAGAATTTGATCAACTATATGACTAACAAAACTGGCAACAGTTTTTTTTTTTGAATTAAAATTTTTAGGGTTAAAATTATGATATTGCATACGTTGTTTTTTTTGTAGAATTTTGTCTTTATAATTCTCAAATTTTAGTTCTGAAAACTTTGGTATGAGTAGAAAGCATTGGAGAAATGTAGTGCTCGCATAACCATTCGATCGAAGAAAATTTTTTTTGATTGGTGTGGACTGTAGTTTCATGGAATTTCCCGTATACTTGAGCGTGAAGGTAGCCAAAATATTTTCTATACCTTTCTTGGTACTCACTTTCCAACGTCCAAGTAAACTTTAGCAACGCAATGACTTGAGATTACCAAAATGCATTGCATAAAGTAGATTGAAACATTGCTAATCATCGAATTTAAACTTTTCTAATTACTACAATTTTGAGGTCAAAACATTTATTTTATTTAACCTTGAAGATCAAGATGATTGTTAGCATGGTACCTGGCAGTTCCCAAGGTTCACACTTGTAGAGATCGACTTCAGGGATGATCTCAAGCTCAATTTTTCTGCCATTGATTTTTCTTTTGAGATAGTAAGCCACAAGTTCCTCATCAGTGGGATGAAACCGAAAGCCCGGTGGCAATGAAACAGGTGCCATCTGCTCTAAATTTAACTTCTTGTAATTTCTAAATTCGGAAACTCCCAGAAAAACAATAACCAACTATACCAGCTTTTGATCACCTACAGAAAAACACTTGGAAAAATCAGTGATCACAAATTGAAGCAAAGACAATTGTGATACAAGACAAAAGCAAAACATTAGAAGATCAGCATGCTTCGAGAAAAAGAAAGAAAGAGGGAAAGGGAGAGAGACCTGAGAATTAAGAAGATCCCAAGAAGAGAGAAGGGGCACAGAAGAAAGAGCAAACGATGGAGACAGGAAAAAAAGAGGGAAGAAGGGGTTGTGAAGTTGGGACCTGAGGGGGTTTTTGACAAGAGGACAAAAAGAGAAGGAACTCAAAAAGCAAAATGAGAGGGGGAGGCTGCCACTCCTAGGAACTCACTTTTGCCTTTAAAATTGTTTTTTCACATCAAATGATGCTTTAATAATCTTTCTTCTCAAGCTCCTCCAAAGCCCATATACCAGCAGTACATGCAAATCTCTCCTTCATACCTGCAGATATATGTCGTAGTTATATACACGTCCTTCTATATATCTCTGTGTCTGTGGAAATTATCCCATGCTTCAAAGTTGTGCTTTCTTGGAATCTGAGCTTGCCTCGTCCACGTGGTAATAGGCTATTTGATGCATTTCCGACCCGTGTCTACGTCCTATGTTCGTTGGTTGGGGAAGGATCTTACGTTAACCAACTATACAAACTGAGCGGCTTTCTTAACTGCAATCTCCAAAGAATGTTCCTTTCACATGGACTTCTAATCATTTGCTCCTTGTCCTCCCTCGCTGATCATCTGTCAATAATTATATAATCCGCCAATCTCCATGCTAATTATTATTTACTGGTAGTTGCTTTCTGGGGATTAGCTAGGAACCACTACTTGATCAAATCCCATGAACGATTTTTAAAATAAGGAAATTGGAATGGCAAGTATGTTGTAAAAATGTACAAGTAATGTTCATTAATAAACAAAGAAATTGTGCTTCAAAAAAACAAAGAAATTGCATAGAGAACCATCCCTTGAAGATTGAAGTTGACGTTATGTGAATTCCCCTTAATTTAATCTGGAGACTGCACCTAGAACTTGATCTATTTTTCTTTTATTCGTGTTCTCTCAAAATACTAGGAAACGGGTTTTTAATAGTTCTATTTAGCCAAATATTATAAACTGTACAACAATAATCACACCTTTACAGCACCTGCCTGTGTCCCTTATTCATCTTGTTTAATGATAGTAGTATGAGTCTCGCTGCTAATAATCTTTTATTGGTCATCAATTTGTAAGAACTAATATACGTTGCTGAAAGATATGCTAACAATCTCTGGGAAGAAGATAACCTTCTAATTAAACTCTTCTTCCTCATGAAAAACACATACATTACAGTGTGCTTGAGCCTCCTGTCCAGTAGTACGTAAAATAGGTTTGTTTCCTGTTCCTTGGAGGCAGCTCGATCGTGCTTATGATAAGCAGATCAATTAGAGGGCATTGGGTGGGTGGATGGATCGGATCATCATGTGCAGCTCTTCGTTCTTTGCAATTTGCATATTCAAAAGTGCAAAGAAGAACAATCACAAATTCCTCGTAGAGATGAAGGCTCAATCACTAATTCTGATGGGGCCTACTTTTTTCCACGTGATTGAAAAAGTTCTTGTGTGGCGGTAGGCCAGGATCCCTTGATGCAGTCTTCTATTCGCTTCTTCTCCTGCTCGGTGCTCTCGTATATATCATATCCTATTCCTGGGTTATTCTGCTGCCTCTCTCGCATACTTTTCCTTTTCATCAATCTATCTTTTGGTGCTTTTCCCCTTTTATGGGTTAATGTTTTCTTCTCAATTCATACAGCGCATTAAACAATACTACATTTTATAGCTTCAAGTATAATGTTCGTTGCTATAGCCTATAGTATAATGTTCGTTGCTATAGTACAAGCTTCTTCTGCTATGTACGTAGGATGGCATTAATTTATATATAGTAGGCTCTTCATCATTTCAATGATAGCAATTGGATGTAAAGCTGCATATGCGCTCGCGCGCGCACATTTATATATATATATATATATATATATAGTAGAATTAACTTGGACAACCTAACCAGTTAGTATTCGACTTAACTTCTATATAAAAAACCATGCATGCTGTTTTTATTACTTTTAAATTTTGAAATGCCTCAATTCTAGTAATCAGGGGATAATTACAAGTTTACGACTTATGACATCTAATTAAAAGTAGA
This sequence comes from Coffea eugenioides, assembly GCF_003713205.1. Lineage (NCBI taxonomy): Eukaryota > Viridiplantae > Streptophyta > Magnoliopsida > Gentianales > Rubiaceae > Coffea > Coffea eugenioides. Next base: position 4,886,436 of record NC_040041.1, read on the forward strand.
TGAATTAAATATAGGTATTAGTAATTGAACCAAATTCTACGAATGTGGTTAGAAAAACGGAGTGGATTGTTTGTTTCGCTCGCTAGCTAAACTAATAATGTTCGACATCCATGATTGTACCTTCCTCTTGCATTTAATTATTAGTGTAACTCTAGCATTAATTTAATTTCTGGACAATATTATACCATTTGAAAGGATTCTCACTTTGAGATGCCCAGAAAAGCAGAAAAAGTTTTTTTGAAAAAAAAAATTGAGGGCTTTCACTTGAATTTAGGAAAAGGTTGTTTGAACGCATATAAAGAAAGATACAAGTAGTACAATCATGGCATCGTTATAACATGAATTAAATTAATGATTTATTTTCTAAGCAGAAGCACTTGCCGAAAGAGGGCATCTCTTACTTCTTCTTTGGTCTGAATGTGCGCAAACGTTTGCTACATGATTCTACAACCCAAAAGAGGAAAAGGAAAAGCACAATAAAGTGACTTCTTGTTTCACCCGACAACAGTAATCATCGATATATACGGTCTCTTTTCCTCGGTTGAATACAGTATCAAAGGTAGCAGTATCTTCTTTTGAACTGTTATGTCCACACTGATAGGCTGATAGCTAGTTAGTGTGTGAGTATGTGTGTGTATATATATATATATATATATATATATATATATATATATCGGTGTGTGTGTGTGTGTGTGTGTGTAACTTTTAAAATTGCAGGATGTTCATCATAATGCTACTAGAATACTCTTTTGTATAATACTCAGATTAGTTGCATGTCATCATCTGTGACTACAATACTACAATCAAACGTTCAATGTTTCTTGTGTGTCAAGATAGACGGCATAAACTAACCGATCATTGGGTGACATAATTTCTTACTTATCGAGCAATCATTAGGAGGTCTTTATTGACTGTTTGAGGATGTTAAACGTCAATTTCTTCTACTTGAAAGAATGGATTCAGCAATTTTTATTTGTTTTGTTTACTTATAGCGGATAAAGAAACAAATTGTATGGATGGCGTGGTCTTCTGTGCCTCTATTTCACGCCTTTTGATGAGAGGTCCTTGTTTCTTTGTAATCGTGCCTGTACTTCGCTCGTTTTCTCGTTGTTCTGTTTTTTAGCTTTTTTTTTTTTCTTTGGATTTCTTTTGGGTAAAAGCTCCATTCAAATGGATGGCAGGAATAGGATAGGAGGCCTAGGGACAATTCCAAAATATCGGAGCTCAATCTGTTTGTGGAAGTTGGTCAATTAGGTCGCTTGATTTTAGTTTATTTCTTCATATATTTTAGCTTATTAAGTTGTTGTGATCAACAAGGCTACAAGAGACATTATAATGTGTTACAATTGTGTACATTTTTCATTTCTTAAAATCATCTGGACATACATGTACAGGAAAAAAATTGAGTATTTTTAGATTTGTTTATTGTTTTTAAATTATTTATTTCATCATACTAGAAAATATTACCATACTCCAGTTATCCAAATTACTGTCAAAGGATTTAATGCAAATGTTAGAGAAGGCCCTACACATGAAAAAGAACAAAAGAAGAAAAAAAAAGTTAGTGCCAAATTAAGCAATTATGAGGAAAAATAAACTCTAAAACGAGCAATAATTCACACAATCGTAGTCCCTATTAGGCAATTGTATCCTTTTTATTTCTTAGTATTTTCTGGACCATTTCTTGGAATGTTGAGCACAATGAAAAGTCAAATAGTACATCAAGCTCAGAAGGTATTACATACTCTATACGTGACATGCTACATGATGTATTAATACAAATCACTGATCACGTAAATGGACAATGAATGATCCACCATTATTATTTGATACTAATTTATTTTTTCTTTTTGGGCTTGATACTAATTTATTAGTATTATAATACTAAGTAAGTTTTCCATTATGTCCTTTAATATCTTTTGTCCTCACTATTTAAGACAAAAGATAGGCAGAGATGCCAATTTTTTTTTTGTAGCCAGTTTTAGCTGGCATCACCAACATAAATGATATCTAATGCAAGAAAAAACAGAAAAGAAAGTCAAAATTTAATCAGAAGTTCCTCGACAAGAGAAGTTGTAAGCTAACTTCTACGACAACATTTCTACAAGTAAAACTCGTAGTATTTCATACTTTCCGCATCAGAAGTTCCATCCATCGTCAATGTTTTGAAAATCGGATCAGACCGGTCGGTTTGATAGGTTGAACTGTGAATCCACCATGACATCGGTCCGATTCTATACTAAAGTTGAAAGTATCAAATAACTAGTCAAACTCGTCAAAACTGATAAATCCATGAATTGAACTTGAAACCTTTGCTATTGAAGTCCGATGCAATAACCACTGCACTATCACATTCAATTAGTCTCTTTTGATAACACATTTATATGAAACAAACATTTATCTTTCATTTCTCAATTTTCCCTACAAAATATCATCTTCTCATGATTCTTTTTTTCTAGTTTTCAACTCTCTCTCTTCTCTTTTCTTTTGTTAACCCCTTTTTAATCCAACCTCTTTTGTTTTAATTTATTGATGTTTTCTTCCATCTTTTGTTTTCTTCTATCTTTTAATTTTGATTTTGTCTATTAAATTAAAAAAAGAATTGTTTTTCTTTAATTCTAAAGACTAATTATTAAATGACACAACCACTCACTTCATCTCATTTTTTGTTTCTTATCAAGTTTGCATCTCTATTTTCGATTCTCCCGACTTTTTCCAAACTCCAAACTTCATTTTTTTAAGTTGCAATTTCTAAATCCAAAAAACGCGAATTAAAATTTAAACTCACAATGTCTAATTCCCATAGATGTGAATTTTGTATAATTTCAAGATATTGTGATATTTTTGGGTTGGATTTAAGATTATTTTTTTGGTAGATATAATTGAAATTGAGATAAAATTTATTTGTTTTAACTTATAATTTAAATTTTTTATTTTTTAAAAATCCAAGTTCTTTGAAAATATTAAACTTTTCATCATATAAAGTTTTAAATTAGTCCATTGTATGCCTTATGTTGTGCATATATATAAGTTATTTTTAAAAAAATTTATTAAATCAGGATTGAACCGATCCGACCAGTTGAACCTTGACCCGAACATCTCACCAGTCATCAGTTCAATTAACTGTACGAGTTTTAAACATTATTGTCTATCGTAGGTTGAACTATCACAAGAAAGACACAGAGGCCCACTGCCCACAGACAGATTTTGAGGATTTGGCTTAGTTTGCGTCTACTCTTACATGAGTAGAAAGGTTTGATTCACTGATCTGTGGGTATCTTTTACACGTCAATTCAAGGTACAAGTGAAGTAAAGCTCCATCAAGTTTTACTCAAAAGTATTCAAGCCGTCATGAACTTTGAACCTTGTTCTGCTCCTATTTCACTTTCTTAATTCTCAATCAGTGCTGAGATGGTAAAAGTAGGTCGTGGTCCAATGTTGGACAAAGACACTAACTTTATTGGCCGTAATTCCACGAGCTTGTCTTTAAAACAACTAAATAACATTAATTTGTTTGTGTAGTAAAAAAAAAAAAAAAGAAGTTAGAATAAATCTTTTATGCATGGATGATGGTATATACATTTACAGGTCTAGATGTACGTTGGACGTGCAAATTTTGTTGTTTAAGTATTTAAACATCAAATTTTATATGTGTAGCATGTATTTAAGATCCGTAAATATATACACTGACAAATAGTAGTATAGAAAGGATTAATCTAAAAAGTGAATTATAGTATGCATTCTAGATTATCACCTATAAAAAACTACCAATCTTGACTCTTTCAGTACCTTGTAAGCGTGTACTACTACTCTACGGTTATTTTTAAAACTATTTTTTAGTGAAAAGATTTCAGAACTCCCAATTTGCATTTGCTTGCGGACGCAATACTTTAATACATTCAAGAATGTCCAAATACACCTTCATTACCACTACAACATGTTAGATTGGATGGGCGATCATTTAGAATGGAAGAATCCTGATTTACATTTCCTTTTAGATAAATCCCTCATTAATGTCGAATGAACAATGTAAAAATTCAACTGGTTTTCTTCTAATAATTTTTTAGAATGATTTTGAAATGAAAAGTATACTGAGATGGGCAAATTACAAAAAGAATCTTTATTACTTTCCAAAAGCATTCTTCTGGTCAGGATCAAGCATGGCACAAGATCTTTTTTTTTTTTTTTTGGCTACGAACCCAGATGGTAAACAAAATTCATAGAGTAACACGAATACGTAAAATTGGCGAAAATCAACTGAATAAAATTGCCTGGGGTAAGAAAAGTTATCTTAATGTATACAAATTTAAAATAGCATTAATGTTCATTATCCTATCCCACACTTTTCGTACATGTTTCAGAAAGACCTGCCTATCAAACACAGTCACAGATTAATAGATTGGGCAGCAGGACATTGAAAGGATACACAATTGTCAGACTCGGGTGGCAAAGAATCCCTCCAGAAACAAAAGTAAGTTTCAAAACCCACCATCAAGAGTAAACTGTGAGAATCAAATTGATACAAAAGATGACAACATGGATGAAAAACTTTTGTGGCAGCAAAAGCCAGAAGACAAAATTTTCAGGCAAATGTAATTACTAATAGCCTTTCGCATTTGGTAACATGAAAAAGCTATTTGAACGATGCATCACTAAGAGTAGAAGATGCTGCGAAGCCAAAGGAAACCTCATAACACCATCATACCTTGATTTGAACTTGTATATTCCTCAATCTCAAATTTTTGATACACTAACAGTTGATTCTCATCCCACCATCTTTCTGCCTCTCTCTCGGTGAACTTTTTCCGACTGCAAAATCCCATGCCAATAAAAATAAGAGCTGGCACATATTATACCTATCGTAATCAAGACAAACTAAACAAATTAAGGTATTCATAATCTTATATTAGCTGCTCAAAGTTCACTCCTCTCTTGTTCTGGATCAAGGTTATCGGAGTGAACGCAGAATGCTACCCAGAATTCATGATGAGAAGCTGACCTGAATGGTAGTGGTGATGCAATTTAATATATTTTTTTTAATTTATGCTCCTATAATATGCAAACTATCTCTATGCTCCAAAGCTGTTTTGACAGCAAATCTTGCATGCATAACCATAAAGTTTTACCGCCAAGAAGAAATGGTTACCTGAATCTAACTCGCCTGAGGGCCTTCTGTCCATTTGGCAGTGCTGTGAGTGTGATGTAGATGCCAGGTTGATACTGTTCTACCCATTCGAGCTTCAAGGACTTTATTCCAAGTTGTTCAGTATCTACTTTTTCTGCACAGGATTTCTCTACTGATGCAGCATCTCCATTACGGTGTTTATCTCGGAGATACTTCAATGTGTTGGAAAAAAGCATTGGAGAATTGCATACACTATCCACTCTTCTGTCTTCCATTCGACATACTTCAGGAGGCTCACATGTAGTAACAACTTGAGAGGACGATATGGATGTGAATTTCTCCACACTAGCTTGATCTTTAAGATCCCTTTCAGCAGAGAGTTTCTCTGACATTGTTTTAAGCTGCAATAAAGAACACAAGATATCCTGTGAAACTCTTCTCAAGTAAGAAATAAATCCAGTGTTATGTAACATTGAAGTCAAAATTAATATTTTAAATTCAGCATTAAGCTGGTAAAAAAATTTTCACCACTAGCAAATGATGTTCAAAATAATGGATGCGATGCAGGGAGAGTCTACTTCAAGATGAATTCAGATAAAATTACCCTTGATGTAAGAGCTTTTATAACTTCCTTTGCTGCTTTACTCTTGGCAGCTTCCTCCTTTGCAAGTGCCCACGCTTCCTCCAGTTTTCGTCGACATTCTTGAATTTCCTCATCTCTTGTTTGGCATAGCTTTTTAAGACTCTCAGACTTTCAAAAAATGAAGACAGTGGAAGTACAAGTGAGAACCTTTTTGTTTGCATGAAAGGCTAAGCATTGAAAAATTAATTTTCAAAATAATTCACACACAAAATTGTCAGTGAAACAAAACTCCACTGAATTACTAACCTAGTGTAGAAGAGACACAACAGAATATGACGACGTGACGAAATTTGTTTCAATGGTTCACTAGTGAAGTAAGAGACTAGATCACACTTCCCAAAACCTAGTGTAGAAGAGACAATTTGAATATAACGACATCACAAATTTCATTTCAATGGTTTACTAGTTCATCAAAGCAGCAAACTTGGGAGACTACAAAACTCTTACCACTTCAGCAATACTTTAGTACAAAAAGCATGAGGTATATGCTTTGAACATCTTTCATCAGTTTCAAAGTAGATGAAAGAAATATGCATCGCATAGCTAGATTTTTTTATGACACACCTTCACGTTCAAATTCGTGAGTTCCTCATTATGTCAAACAAGCTATGCAGAAAGGCTCTCTTGGTCATTAAGTTCCCTAGCTACATCCTTTCACAAGTCCTTAGCTTGACCCAAACAAAGTCTTACAAATCCTCCACAATTACCAAACCTCAGGGTTTCCACTTCCATGTTTAATACACTTGCATATAGCTAATTAAGCCAAAATCTTCTATTTAAGAGGAAGCTAGGACAAGGTGATCATCAAAAAGGTAATACTGTTTCTAAGCCACATAATAGGGAGACTTGTCCATTTTCACCACACATGCCTCCCCCGTCCTCACAACCCTTCCCTCCAGGCAACAAATTTCCTTCTAAGCTATGGTACTGATCAATTATTGTTGGACTGTTTAGTTTGTGTTGTGTGTGAATTTGTGAGAGTGAGAGAGAGGGACACAGACAGACAGTTAATACCTCCACGAAATACTGTTAAAGGCAAGTATAAGCTGCAGAAATTTGATCTCAAAGAGAAGGGGCAAGAATATACTTGAATCCTTAGCTTCCGTATTTCTTCAAGAAGGAATTCATCTGATAGCAAAGTGTCCTTCTCTTGATTCATAGCAGCAAAAGATGCAGATTTCACAACCAAAGGAAGTGCTTGGAAGTTAGCTGGAGAAGAGGAAGCTAATTGAGTCCTCAAAGGTGAAAGGGAAGACAGATGGGGAATTCTTTGGTCTCCAGAGTTTATTCTAAAAGCTCGAGGGCAAGGAACCTGCCCCCACCTGTGCAATCCACCCAATGAAGATGAAGTGGAGTCCAAGGGCTGCTGTTTGTCCCCTTGAACTTTCTCTTCAGAGTAATTTGTTGTCAATTTCATTCTACTCCATGCACCACTTCCATCTCCTCTGTATTCTTTTTCATCAGACATAGCCTTCAGTGATGTTAATAATAATCTTGGGCTCTGAGAATCAAGCTTATACTGTCCATCAGAATCAGCTATTTTTTGCAACTTTTTAAAGCATGGATCACATACGCGAAATGACTTAACTTTGCTAGGTGCCAAAGATGCATTACTAGCTTTCTTGCTGCAGCATGCACGGCAGAACAAAAGCCCGCAATTGTAGCAGTTTTGCTTCTTCCTTGTAAATCCAAAAGCTGTCCCACATCCTTTGCAAGCTGATTGATCAGTTGTAGCAACAGATTTGTGCAAACAAATAGCAGCTGTAGAGCTTGATCCACAGGTAATATGTTCTACCTGCATGTCCCTGAGGGCTTCTACTAAAGTTGGAGAGTTTCTATCCCTTCTATCACCCAGTCCCAATTGTCCATTTGCACCTTTTCCCCATGTGAAAACGTTGCCCCTTGAGGTTAAGGCAGCAATGTGACTAGAACCTACAGAGATCTCTTTAACATACTCATCTTTTAGCTTCCCCTGTACAATTGTTATTGATTTATCCCTGGCATGAGGATTTCCCAGTTGCCCATGCTCTGCACTTCCCATTGCATATATCTTACCCATATTAGTCAGTCCAGCAGTCAACACTCTTCCACATGCAACTTGAACAAAATCGTGATCAACAAGCTCTGTGACACATGTTGGTAAAAGCTTCCTCTCTTGATCCGAATGACCAAGCTTTCCTTTATCCCCATCTCCCCAAGTAAATAACTTCCCTCCTTTACGCTTGATTTTAAAACAATCTGTCACAACTTCCACTATTGCAGCTGTGTGCCATGGACCACATGCAACAGATTTTACCCATAGCCCAACAAGTGACTCGACTTCTTTAGGGCGTGAAATGCTTTGGACATTTCCATGACCAAGTACTCCAAATGTTCCATCACCAAAAGTAAATAATTGCCCATTTGCAGATACAATAGCTGTATGCCATGCTCCACAAGCAACATTGGCTATCGAAACACCATCCTGCAACCCACAAAGTCTGTTTGGCAGCCAATGGCTTTGCTTTATATCTCCACCTGCTGAATCGGCACTACAACCACCATCACCCCACGTGTACAGCTCACCAGAATCTGCAAGAGCACAGGTCTGATATTCACCACATGTAACAGATTTTACAAAAACCCTGTTAAGGGAGTCAACAATTTTTGGACATTCAGAATCCATATCGAGTTTGTGACCAAGCCTTCCCCTCTTTCCTTCACCCCAACAGAAGACTTCTCCTTGTTTGGTGACTAAGGCAGCATGTTTCCCCCCTAAAGACACTGATTGCACATCAAGCATCATGGTAGAATCCAGCACTTTGGGTATTAATGCATCGCATTGCTCTTCACCGCCAGCAAAACATCCTCCTTCTACTCCTCCTCCCCAAATCAGAAGATCTCTTAAGACATCCATTCCTAATTGGGTAAAATTACGAGGGGGTCTCCCAAGCTGACTAAGGCTGTGAACGTGGGTTCTTGTATTGGCACAAACTGCTTCTTTCTTATTTAGATCATCAGGGCCAAGATATGGAGAACTTGTGTTAAAGTTATCCACGGAATTTTGGGTACTTGATAGACTTGACTCCGAATAAAAGCTATCAGAAGAACATGATAACCCATCCGAAAAACACCTCTCTGAAAATGATTGTGCAGGACTCCCATCTATGCTTTGAACCTTCACATCAGTAAAGCTAAATAAGTTCTCAATGACTTAGAATCTGATGAGCATAGGAAGACAAGGAGTAAACTAGAATCCGAAAAGAACCAGGCATCAACTAGATTCCTAGGAAGACAAGTAAGAAAACCAAAAAATTGGGAATGACTTTTCTCTGGGAAACACAAATGCCCGTGAACCTTTCAACAAAAACGAACTAAAATTTATCATAATGTCCGCTATTAGCTTGATAGGATTCTTTGAGTTGAGTGCACATACTACTAGGTCAAAGTTGTTTGGTTATTTGAAATGAAACATATATGATGTTTTTACAGATATGCATCTAAGCCAAGTTATCTGTAACATCAGTTATAAACAGCAGCAATAGTGGACAATCAACTGGGACTATCACTTGACTACACTTACCATCAAGATGCTGTTTGTTTCCAATTGAAGTATCACTCACACTTCATATTAGTATGAAATTATCTTTCAGACGTTAATCATTTTCTATTCTTACTGTCTTCAAGGTCTTAAATCCAATTATTCAATGTTGCTATTTGAAATTAATCCAAGTAAAACTTCTCCTCTTTTTGAGCCAAGTACAACTTCATAATTAGTACACCCTTTAATTTTATTCCAGCATGTTGCAACCTTATTCTGCTTAAGGAATGGCAAACAAAACAGATACACCAAAACAAGAAATGAAGACGTTCTGAGAAAATCCTAAAAAGAAGGTCTCTTCTTCGGATCAGCTTCTTGTTTTAATAACCAGGTAAAGAAAGGTAATAAGAACCTGAGATGATTTAGCTGTCTCTTCCGTGATTCCAAGAATTTGCTTCCTTCGCATGTAACTAGCTGGACTATTGACACAACTTTGAGCCCATCTTTGGTTTTTCAATGTGCCAAACAATCTACGATGGTGACTCCTGGATATTATAGATTTCAAGCCTAAAAACCAAGAATCAGCCTGTGCTTTGTCCTTGCAGATCTGCATGAAAGAGAGAGAATAAGCATACACATTAGTAAGGACAATATGATCGAGGAATGCAAAATTTATACAAATAAATCCACTACCAGATCAAGAGAGCGTTCACCATTCGCATAGATAAGTGAAAAACTTTGACTTTCTCTTTCTGGTTTCATTTGTTTCTGAAATTCAGCATTATAGATTAACAGGGCGTCTATATCACAAAATGGAAAAGAAATCCCAAAAGAGACAGTTCATTCTACTCACAGTATTTTGACCGCGAATGATGTTTGTAACCGAGCTTAATTTCAATTGTTTTTCCATCTCACCAGAATACCAAATCAAAGATTTCTCATCCTGAAATCAAAACCATCCTTCAGGCTTACAAAAATATTGATTTTCAGGTCAAGAAAAATTAAACAGGGAGCAACAATTAAAAAAAGAAAAACACCTGAAAGACTGGTCAACTTGATTGAGCTGTTATCAAGTCAATTCAATTAGGCTAAGAGGTAGGGTGCAACAAAACTTTTGGGCAAATTGGAAGTGAATAAATAAGGGTACACAAAAATATGGGAACTTCTTCTTAGATAGCAACATGCCTGAGATTTCTCCCAGTTTATCTAATAAAAGTCGCAAAAGGTAATCTGCATAACAAATAATTTAAATGGTTAAATAATGTTCATTTCAAGTTTCAGTGGACACTTACAGTTGCTTTCCATAGTAACATGTTCCAGCCATTTTTATTTACTCGATATCAAACTTGAAGGCCTAAAATCAAAAGATAACATCATTCTGTTTTCTGTTTTTCTCAAAAATTATTAAGTGGAATGTTGTTTATTGACAGACACAAAAACCTTAGGAAGACCAGTAGATGCCAGCTAGCTGGTATAAATTTAAGATTACTGCAATTTCACTATGCCTTTTGGAGCTTCATCCCCTACCCAAAGTAGGAACTTTCAAGGAACACAACAGACAATATTCTGATAAGCTGAATTCATCCACTCATCCCTGAATGAGACTTTCTATTACAACCCACAAGATGAACTACAAGCTTTTGCACAGTGGAGTCTCACAACACAATATCATGTTAGGTCTTTTTAAGCTTACCATGGAAAGCCTAAAGGGGCAGAATTTGGGCTTCCCTCTTCTGCCATACTTCAGAAGGTGTGCACCCTTCTTCAACGCGACAATTGCCTGCATTTGGCTTAGGATTAGTGCAACAATTATGAAGCCTAAAGCCCTAAGCTAAGCAATAATGCTAAGTTTATGAAGTTCAAACTATACATCCCAAAGAAAGTAGCTTAGAAAAAGAATTTGTCTTCTGCACACAAATGCACAATTCTTGGATGGATCAAATACAGAGGAAGTTGAGATCAAACAATTGCTCTAGCAAATTTCCACAAACTGAGACGATAATTTAGCTGTAATCATAACATGAACAGAAAGGAAGGAAAAAGGGTAGAGAAAAGCAAGGTCAGTTGGACATTCATTACCAGGGGTCAAATGAGCAGAAAAATCTTAAAGCGCAATATGGTGCAAATCAATAACATTCAACAACTAGCAGAAAGTTGGGTAAGGCACAAACCAAGTTTTTATGTCTTAACTTTAATTTCTAAATTTCTTATAGATGTCATTTCAGCAATTTGAAGACCTCCAACTTCGTTGAATAAGATTAAAGAATACTAAACATGCAGTCGAAGAAAAATAGCAATTTGGCATGTAAATGATGGGTTATTTCACTAAATATTTTGCAGAAATCTTCTGGGAAAAGAACAAATGGTGGCAATTAAACTCAATATCACACCTTCAATAGCACTAGGAACAAAACAGAAAAATGAAAAGCAAATATTTTTACTGATTTAGAACACAAATACAAGCAGAATTTCCAGAAACATTGATAGCAGCTCCTAAAATTGAAACAGCACTGATCCCAAGTTGGATTTTTAAGTTTCTTTCCAGTAGTAATAAACTATGGTCATAGGCTAGGCATTCTGAGGCAGATAACAAGAGAAAAAACTGGTATACAGACATTATTCAACTTTCAAATCCATTAAACTCCAAAGAATTCAAAGAAAGAAAAGGAGGGGTGCAAAACCTGTTCAACTGCTCTATCAGAAGGGCACAATGCTACATGTTCTTCACCCATATTTTCCCAGAGAACTCATGTAAAGTTGAAGAATGTTTAATATAGAAAGAAGCAATAAGAATACGGGAAGGAGGGAGTGAGAGGGACAAGAGGAACAGAGAACAAAGGATTTGGTTTCCTTTCAGGGGAACCTTAAAACACAAGAGAATGTGTGAAAGCTTGTAGTCAGAAGAAGAGCATTTCAGTGCAGTTAAAGAGAGCAAGAGAAGCGAGAGAAGAGCTACTTTTCTTGGTTTCAAACTTTCAACTTTCAAGTGGCACTATCACTATGGCAGTAGAACTGGATGACTCAACTAGTAGTAGCACTCCTGGAAATTCTTGGTTTGGAAGTTAAAAAGGGTAAAAAAAAAGAAGAGAAAGACGGAAATGAAGCGAAAAAGTGTGATGGGATCCCTCCATTTCACTTCACTTCACTACTTCTCGACTTTCAATCTTTCTTTTGCTTTTTTTTTCTTGGGTAGTGTAGAGAATGATAGTAGCAGTAGTAGTGATCCTATTCTTCTTCTTGCATCATGACAACTCCCATACTTTGGGTGTTGTGCAGAAGAAAGAGGATGGAGCCGAGTCTTTTGTTTGTTTTATTATGGAAGTTACTCAACTATACCGCACGTGTTCAGCATTAGAACATGCTTATAGAGTACATATTATTTTAGGCTATCCAATCTAATCAGTAATCACCCAAGATTATGACCTTTCACTGTTATTTCTCCCTAATTGAAAGGTTGTTTGAAACTGTTCCCCAAGGATCTTTTAAGATACAAGATTTCAAGATTTTGTACATCTTGCCCTTCATCTCCCTTGAAATAAGGATAGTCATTGGCCACATTTATTGCAGTAATTTTCAGTACTTTCTCGAAGTAAGTTGCGAGCTAAAACACTACAACTCTTTTTAGCCTCCCACGCACTCTTCAACTTAGTTGCTTGTATTCTTTAGTGGCACTGTTCAGCGAGTAAATTGAAGTGCTAGGAACTAATTTAGAAGCGCGAAAATCACTTTTATTCATTTTTTTCTTCAAAATATTATGCATCTTAAACTTTTTTCTCAAATTAGATTAGACTTCATAAGGCACTAACATTGAATTGATGTACATTTTGTGCAAATCATGCCCTGCAATGTGAAAAAGTGAGAATAACTAAGAAGATCATTGAAACTGCCAACATTGTTGACATCTTGTTCTTGAATATCTAGCAATATCCAGGCTTTTTTGCTTGCTTCCTTTCTTTAGTGTCAATTTGTTGTCAGTCTGAATCATGACCGAAAACCCCTCATTATCTTTCGCTTTGTTTGTATGCACCAGTACCAGTAGAAATCAAATGCTTCCAAAGTTAGGTTCGCAAAAAGTCAGCCAAAAACGTAGTAGGACCCTTCATTCTGGCAAAGGTGAAAACGTAGTAGGACCATGCAATTCAACCCAACTTTCTCATCGGTCGCTTGACTTAAAGTTCAAACCTATTGATTACAATCTTCTAATCACTAGGATAATCACCTCATGCAAGCAATTAATAGATTCTCATTTTGACCCATCTGAGCCTTTTATGTCGCCTTTCTTCTAATAGTTCCTATAGTTGAGAAGGTTTCACTTTTCAGACATTGGTTTTCAGTTTTCCTCGAGAACACAAATTAGGCAACAAAACAAAACCGAAAAAAAAAAAAAAGGAAAAAGATGTGCTTGCTGTACAGTGAAAGGTGAAATGGCCTTAATATGATATATTTTCATGGCTAACATAAAGGAAATACACAGGACAAATGTATTATATGTTTATTACATTAATAATGGAAAGATGAAGATTAAACTTCCAGAATGCGAGTATCCATGTACTCCCTCCTCTACTTCGAGCCTTGGACCGTTCATTAATTTAACCATTTGTTGGTTGGGGGTTTTCCACAAGGACAAAAATCAACTGCTAATTTTGATGCTTTTATGGCATGATCAGTCTTTGGTTTAAGCATCAAGTTTGGTGGTTGTGGCCAGCTTTGTCCTTCTCACATGGCCACCGTTAGTCATCTTCCAAATTTACCAGCCGCTGATTGAACTCAACATTCTTGATTGTACAAGAGGGCGCCATGCATAGTACTACTAGTAGCTGTAGGAGGAGTATATTTTATTCACTTGCAAGTCCATAGAGTGCCCTTATATATATAGCCAGCCAGCCAGCCAGCCATATAGGGTACAAAACATGCATAAAACTTGAGGGAACTCGATTAAAAAGCTGATGCAAAAAGTTGTGGGCTATTCGTATGGATGGCTAGGATGCATGTAAAGACAATATTGATGAATGCCATCATAACTTAGGTCTAGGCTTCAAATTTATTGCCGGTGTAGTTGTTTTCATTTTGCATGTGCAAGCTAGCTTTGACAATGCAATGGATTATTGGTAGTAGTACAGTTCTTTGTACGAATGATATAGAGGGGAAAATGATACCGCATCATTAAGTTTTTTAGTACAGGGATCATTTTCTATGACAGAGAATTCTCAAACCCCAGAAGCAATTTGTTTTCTTTGTTTAATTAGAACGTACTGCTGTGTTTAAGTAATGGAAACCGATAGTTATACGAGTACTAAATAGGGAATATTCGATCCAAACTCTGGTTTGTGCATTCAGACCAGTTACTTCTACCTCGTTTGTATGTTGGAATAGTAGGAAGAGAGATCAAGAAATCATTAATAGGAAATTTGTCTAAGAACTTATTAAATGTTACTAATACCTACAGCTCTTAATAAAAAAGATTTACATATCGAGGACCCAATTAACACCGGTACTATTTAAATGCATACAACTAAATTTGTTTGCATCAATTAGATACTTTCTCAATTTAATGTTATTTTTTAAAAAACTAACATATGGACTCCTTCAAGTTAGTGTTAACCCATCATACGTTCGACCAATCCTTGATAGAGTCGGTTTCAACTCTAATTATTATTATTTTTAAACTCTAAAATGACCTTGTTTAATTTATTATTAGATCTTAGTCATGTTTACCTTGTTTTTCACACAAATGGTATCCTAGAATGATTTTTCAAAAAAAAAAAAAAAAAAAAAAAGCTACTATCAAACACTTGATATTGGCAGCGAATGATTGGTGAATAATCAATTGCACAAGTTTGAAGACTTTGAAGGCGTTACATCATCTACAATTTGGATTTTTCCAGTTAAATTTCCCAATACATGAACTGTAGCCAATATTCAATTTGGGGCAGTAAAATTGAGAAGGAAGATAGTGGGATCTTGTGCATCTATATCACTTCAGAACATCGACCACCTGCTACAATGATCGGTGAATATTCAAGAAGAAGTATACAACCAACAAGAAGGTCCTATGCAGTTGTGCATTGTCTCCTGAGATGGACATGAATAAATAGCATGCAAACTGAGATGAAGTTTGTAGGTAGACATATCAGTAATTGCTGGGTCTAATGCCCACCCCATGTCCAGTTTTCTGGACCTATTGATGGCTCGGTTACAAATACTTCTTTTGTACTAAATGCGAACTGTACATAAATGAACAAAACATGCTGGTTTTCATGTCAAGCCACAGGGCAAAAGAAAGGATGCAGAATAGCAACAATCCTCAATGGCATTCATAGGGCCATTGGGATGATAAAAAAATTTATATGCGTTTGTGTTTTTCATTGTTTTCGCCATTCTGTTTATCCTTCTATAGCTTAGCAGTATTCACCCAACCCTACTGCAATTACAAAAGGTTATCCATGACCCTTTTATAGTTTAAACTAGAGTGTCAAAATGACGGAACTTATCCTCCATAAAAAAAGCTGACTAAAGGTGCCCCAATGTCAAGATGGAAATTATTTGTTAACCAATGATTAAATAGATATTTGAAAACCATAAAAGGGTTATATAGAAAAATACTATGACATGGGTGCTAAAGTCTCATCCATAGTCCATAATATGTAAATTTATATGAGTACACTGTCAGTGTATAATTTTTTATACACTAACAGGTTTAAATCATGCCACATAACATGAATCCAAATTTAAAATTTAAATTATGCATATGTGGCATAAATTCATGACTATTAGTATAAAAAAAAATCATTACACTGTTAGTATATAAAAAGTTAATCCCATTTACATATCTTCACTAATTTAGTTATTTTTATTTTTAAATAAAGATAATCTTGACATTTCAACTAGGTTTATTATATGGAGGACTGTCACTTAAATACTTAAAACCAAATCTAAATCATGAAAAATTATATATAACTTTGAGAGAATCATATGAAAAAATGCTAAACCATACAGCTTACCCTAAAGTTTTATAGCATGCAAAATAAATTTGAATTATCTAAACAGAAAGAGCCAGGCGGAATTATCTTATCTTAATCTATTTAACGGTTGAGCTACACATTTCCAGCTGGAATCAATGCAGATTGAGAACATTACAAATAGAAAAAATTAAATTGATGAGTGGCAAGTGAAGTTCTTGAGTTGAACTTATCTTAGTTCTATCAATCAATTGATAATTACTGGAATACTTGACTGTAATTCTTCAATTCTGTCGCCAATATGTGATCTCAAACATCGACTATATCCTCTGAAACTTCATGTAATTAATCCCACCTATCAAAGTCGCTCGGAATTAATCTGATGATGATGTCAATGAACCACTGAATTTGTATGAATGGAGTATCCATTAACCTGTCAAATTAATGTCACATTTCGTCATTAGCTGTCTAGATTTTCTGTTTGTAAAAGCACATCTATTTTTTTTTTTAAAAAAAAAAAGTTCATCATGGAATATATATATATTTATCCATACGAGTCCTTTCAAGCTTCAACTCATTCAAAGACGTGGCTGAATTTGATAGCAGATTCTAGCTAGTAATTGCTAAGTCTATAACATACATGCATGAATATTCAGCTGGACAAGAAAAATTATTTGGGAGCATGTGCAAGGACCTGTGGTTAGAGAACAGAGATCAAAGATTATTACCTCACAACCACCTAACATCTTAGCAATGTAGGGCAGTTCACATGAGGGTTGTCCCAAACCCATGTCATCTTTTTTCATGGCCATCAGAAAATGAAGTCCATTCCTGCTTAATTAATTGAAGTGTGTTGTCTATCAGCTAGACTTTACGTCCACATGATTTGATTTTGGAAAATGTCCAAAACATAGGTTCCCCTTATTGACAAAGGGAAGGGGACAAGCTAGAAAGTTAGACTCAGGAGTCATTCCATCCCTATGGCCCTGCGTTTATCTCATCCAAGAACATATGTTAAAAGCTTTGTCAAATCTTAGGATAGGGGCCTTGATTTTCTTTGTTCATGGACTTTTCGCCCTCTTGATAAGTATGAAATTTCTTGCCTAGTTTTTTTCTTACCATCAATAATATTTCTCCTCATGTTTGAGATTACCTCACCTAATTTAAGAAGTTTTCATATTATATACGTACAAGTTGGGCATCGACGACGGATTGCAATATCGGAAATGCATAGGATCGATATTTCACGAAGGAAACAATAATACCTTGAAATTTCACAAAAATCATAGTAGTAATATCTGTTAAAGAAATAGGATGGAAAGAACTAAGATGCCGGCGAAATCCCAACACCTTGTCAATAATAATCAGCCCAGAATCGAGCCCGGCTCGTTCATAAGCAGAACAAGGCATCAATGGAGGGGAAAGCCAAGTCTCAGCAATGTACTGCACAACTGGGTTTGATTTTGAAGTAATACTATTTTGCCTCCAAATATCTCTTCTTCTTCGTATTCATAGGCAACACCTTTCTCAGCCAATACAAATTTGACCTATTGCAGTAGGGACTCGTCCAGAAACCAAGAAAATCGACATGAGCTTTAATTTAGGATTTCCAGTGCCATGAGTTTCTGTTTATATAAAAGGGTTATCTGCAGTAAGTGTGAAATTCTATGCAGATAGACTAGTGTTGCTAAGCACGAACAAGCGAGCCTCGGTAGGTTCGTCCATGCAGGATTATTTTTTCTATGGGGTAACTTGGATAGTTGGCACCACGCAAATGGAATTTACAAAGATGGTGCTTATGCACAGCCAGCCGTCTCACAGCCCAAAAAAAAAAAGGGTACTGTCGTTTTATGCATGATGGATAATCACTACAAGAAATAACTTCTAGAACCAAAAAAAAAAAAAAAAAGTCGTCTGTTAAATACAAAACCAGTGAATTGTGTGACATCAATTCATCAATTCAGCATAATATAATTCATGACAAACTACTTATATAACAAAGATGTCATATTTGATTATTATTCATGTACTAATATACTTTTTAATAAGAATCCAAAGTTGTATACATAAATCTATTAGATTTTTCTTTTTTTTTTTGGGTGATCAGAAGGGAGGAGCATCGGGGCATCACAAGTTCCGTCTTACCCTATTCAAGATAAAATGGTCATTTTCTTTTTCTTTTTTTACACCATACTATAAATCATCTACACTTTACTTGTAATTTATTTACACTCTATTCCAACTTATATACATACACTCGAGGACAAATTTATTTGATATGAAAATTGTGAGCCCCAATCCACAGGTGCGGATGGATTGGGGTGGATTTTTGCAGACATTACACGGTTGATGAACAGACACTAATTGCCATTACGAAATAACAAAAAGCTTTATCTCATAAAAATGACAGAGACATTTCAATTTTCAAGACCATTTAAACGCCTTGGTTTACATGCAAACTTGCAAATCAACACACATATACATTTGAAATAGCTTACAATGCTGCAGAATTAGGCTGAACATTGAACACTAATTAATGAAGTTATATTTTATGTAATTATATATTAGATGAAGTTGTACCCTTTCTCTCTTTTTCTCTCTCTCTCTCTTTTGCGTAACCTGTTTGAGGATAGACTTCAAACCTTAAAAAGATACAAGAATTTCCACTTTTTATATGAATTGAAATTTGAAAGTTGTGTGCCACCAATGTAAAGAAAGTGCATCATCAGAAAGCCGATTTCTTTGGAAATAAAAAGATGATGAAATAGCTAATCACCGAGTTTACAAAGTACAGCTGCCTGAAGTTGAATTGGAAGGGCCCAAGGCCTAATTGGACTCATTCTCCCGTACTTTCTGCCCACAAACAACCAAATACATGAAAGAAAAGGATATGGAGAACGACTATTTTCCATTCCTTTATTTCTTTTTCTTTTATTAGCGATCAATCCAAAGCACAAAAAGATAAAAAAGGAGAAAGTGATCGATCCCAACAATGCCATGCAAGTTCTCTATTCAATGCCATGCATCTTCCTCATCATACTGACGAATTCAACAACCTGTTGAGGATCAGGAAGGGTTTTGGCAACGCTTTCTCTTCCCAAACACCTCTTCGTCCATGCTGCAAATTTGGGACATTCTTCTTCGACCTTAAAATTCCCAAATTTCTCATAAGCAAAGAACCAATTGGTCAGGGGGATCGCTATAATGTCAACAAATCCAAAGCTATCACCACCGAAATAGTCTTTGTCCCCTAAACCTCCCTCCAAGTACTTCAGAATTTGAATGAGTTCTTTCTTTGCAGCCGCCTGATCTTCACCTTTTGTCTTCCAAATGTTGCCACCAGCATCAAAGAGCTGCACCACAAAATTTGTTAGCAACAATTGATATATATATACTATAACACGATTTCAATTGCAATATAAGCCAAAATTGGTTTTTTTTTTTTAAATATTTAGAAATAAAACCAAATATTAAAAAGACTCAGTTGTAATACTAGAACATTTGTATCAATGAATGTGTTGTCGACTGCCCCACTTGGGTAGCTCGGTTGGTCACGGCCCCTCCTCAGGGTACGTTGTCCATCCCCCACCAGGGTTCGAGTCCCAGGATTAACGTGTTCAACGGGAAGGGGCCTCTCTTCTTGAACCACAGGGGGATTAGTCGGGTCCGGCTTACCCGAAGCCTGGATACCCCCGTGAAAAGTTGGCTTAGAATATGGGAAATGCAACATATATAATCCATCTTAAGTTGTAAATCGTCAATTAACCATTGAGTTTCTAAGTTAATAAACCTCATTGTTTACGCTAATGAATCTTTAGTTAAGAATTAGCAACCGGATATTCTAAATGAGTTGATTTTATTTCTTCTTAAGCTAAAAGTACTTAATTTGGACTGCATTGCTGCTTGTTTAACGAAATTTTACTTCAAATTACCCTTTCAGTGTTTTAAACTGCAACATAATTGATAATACCAGAGAAAACGAAAACTTGAAACTTCATATCAATCATAGTAGTTTATATATAGCAAAAAGAGGGAAAGAAGATTGCTGCCAAATCCCACCTTCTTGTCAATAAAGTCAGCCCAGAATCGAGCCCTGGCTCGGTCATAAGCAGAAGAAGGCAACAGTGGAGGGGAAGGCCAAGTCTCGTCAATGTACTGCACAATATTGGTGGACTCACACATTGGTTTCCCATCGTGCAATAGCACAGGAACTTTCTGATAAATTGGGTTTGATTTTAGGAGCAATTCGCTTTTGCCTCCAAATATGTCTTCTCCTCTCTGTTGATAAGCAACACCTTTCTCAGCCAATGCAATCTTCACCCTACTGCAAAAGGGACTCACCCAGAAATCAAGAAGAAGAACGTCTTCCTTTGCCATCTTTTTTTTCTCCTCAAAAACTTGCTCTGCTTTGATTTCTAGCTGTAATGATGATTTCCACTGCCATGAATCTCTCTTTATATAGAAAAATTATCTAATATAGATGTTGAATTCTATGCAAATATTGTTGCTAAGCACATCCAAAAGAGCCTTGTTCGGCTCGTCCATCCAGGGTTAATTTGTCTTGGGGTGCTTTAATATATACAACTTAGAAAGATGGTTTTATGTGCTGCCGGCAAACTCATGAAAGAAAATAATTAAGCAATAAATTTACTTTGTGATCCTCTTGCTGAATGAACTGGTGATTTACGTCATGAGATTATGGTTATTAGGTTGAAATTTTTTGGATTTCTGTTCATGGTGCAACCTTCATTTTCCGGGTTTTCCCTTTTTTATTTGGCGGGGAGGGGAGCCGTTTGGGGTACAATATACAGAAGATGATCATCCCAAAAGAGAACAAACACTGGCTGCCATTACGAGCTTCATCCCGTTGAGATGACAACAGATATTACAAGGCCATTTGCTTTCTGTCAATAATTTCTTTCTCAGTTAGAACCCCACAACACTGCCCTCAATTTCTCAGCCATTTTCTCCCCATCTTGGACGTAACTCTTCTCTACCTTGAAACATAGAAAGTATCCCATCATAGCTTTGCAATGTGGAAAAAGCCATACAACATTGGAAAATTTTATGAGAGCAAACCAATGAGAACATTCGCAGTTTCTATGTGGTTCTGCTTTGCTTGGTCATAGATATCTCAGATGAAAAGTGTAGCCAAGTAGGAGCTTTCAGCATCTAGCTGTGTGCAGTAGAAGTTAACCGCAAGGTTAGCAAGACAGCTGCTGTTTAGGTCCTAAATGAGAGCAGTTCATGTGACGCATGTCCCCAAGAAGATAGGGACAGCAGCTGTTAACATCAAATTATACCGCAAAAGATATACTGACAATTAGAAGAGGCAATCAACTTAGGGGAAGAGCTTAAACCATCAAAGCACTGCTGAAATTTCACAAGCGATAATGCAACTGATGAGGTTGTATATGACCAATAATCGGCAAAGAACCAATCCATTCACATTTTTAACTGTTCTGTACACTGTACAGCCAAAAAAAAGAATTACGCTTCCAAAAATGTGAGAGAAAAAATACAACGGGGAGACTTGGGTAGGGTATGAAGAGAGACATGCCATATCATACGGTAATTGGTTCTTGAACTCTGACATATACACTAATATGAAGGAAGTGCTCAGGATTCATCAAGTTGTTTACCACCCATGCAAAGGGAATCTCCAACTTTGGTTCAATTCCTTGAATGCGAATGAGCTTTACATCAGCCGTCTCTGATAGAGAGCAGGAATCCTGACATTCACGCACTGATTCTCCTGTATCTTCTGGACTTCTTGCACTGCCTGTGTCGCTTGCCTCTTCTAATGCTGATCCCTCTCCATCCTCCACTTGAGGCAAAGACATGCTATCATTAGGCAAAGATTTGTCAGGAAAAAGCTCTGGAAGAAGGGCTTTGACAGCATCGCCCAATGTGAAGCATTTCCCTGCAGTCACAGATGTGCATAGCAAGTGCTTATTTGCCATGACCAAAGTTGTTATCATAATAATGAACAAGAAGGAACAATTTTGAATAGACAACATGTCCTCCTAGTTTAACGGGTAATTAATTACTAATATATTATAGTGTGTGCGCTAAGTTTCTCATTGTTACATATGACTCAAAATGGAAGGGATGTTGAATACAGGGATGTTTGAACATGATGTGGCTAGGCATAATTTTGTTAGTGTGGTCCTTATAGACTATAGTGAACATATTCTGGAGCGCTGCAACTAAGACTGTCCACCTCCGCCACCTAAAAAAATATAGGCGACCACTATCCTTGTATTAGCAATAGCCATCAATGGTGTTTTGAGCAATATAATATGGCTACTCCATAGCATTGCCAGAACAGCATACCGGCTTATTAACCAATTCTTTTAAGTTATTTGCCTGAAGGATGTTGAGCAAGTAGCAACAGCCAAAACTAAGCTGTTAACAGGGAAAATCAGGCATGGAAAACTAGTTTATGCTTAATCTTAAGACTTAATACCACATCACAATTTTCAGGAATCAAAATCACAAGATGAAAGACATCAAAAGCAAAAGTTTCTTATGGAAAACTTGCACGCATGTTCAGCCCCAAAATCAAGACAAAGGAATCATGACAGATTGAACAAACTAACCTCCAATTACCCAAGTTATAACCTTCTAGAGTTCTCTCTAAAACCATACCATCCATGGGCAGTGTTAGAAGGTTTAAAGGTATCCATGGGTAATGATTCGCAAGATGAAGTTAAGAGCTCACTTGCCAGCTTTGAGTAGACCTAGGAATGAATATCTTTGATGTTAAAGCAAGAATTCTTATTACCATTGTCATGAATCTCAACCGGGCGGTTTATATAAGACACTTTATCCCAATTATCAACCAGAGGCGCGTCTTCCACATCATCAAAATCTTCATTGACACGTCGAACATACAACCTAACAGGAATTCTACCTGCCAGAGCACAGAATTGAAGGTGAAGGATGCAAATGACCAAAAAATGTGTAAAAACAGATATGAGTTACTTTCTATCCTCCTCCCTGCAAATCAAGTAAAGGACCATATCTCAAACCAGAATGAAGCATGTTTTTGTTCCTCTATTTTATCAGTTGCAATATGGACCCCATACCAGCCTGATTTCAGATAAATGGCATCACAGGAGAAGCTAGCACTTAGACATAGCAAACATCAACTAACCAAACCTAATGGTGAAACCTGAAATTGAAAAATTAGCATATGTCCATCTAGATTACCAGCAAGTTCTGAAGAAAAGCATAGTATGGTGATCTATAAATACAAGCTAAAGCATGTGAAATGAAATATCTGAAAAACTAAGGGAGGCAGGGAAATGCCATGCACTATTTTGATTACATACATGTCATGTATACCCAACCTGAACATGCTCAAATCTTCTCACCTGCTTTAATTGTTGCACTAGCTTCTGCATCAGCAGCACTTTGCCGATATTTTAAAGAGGATGTGTTCAACTTTATTGAAAAGTCATCTCCACCTAAGCCAAGTTTCAGCTTTGATGAAACCCGGATATAGGCTTCCAAGTTACCTGACCATGATTTATTGATGGAATCAGATTGCTTTCAGAAGAAAATGTAATTTAACAAATTAACAAGTTCAGAAGTAGAGTAGTTCCCACTTCATCAAGTAGCTAGTGATTTTTCATTATCCTACGATCTAAATAAGACACGCAAAAATATCAGAATAAAGCTCTTGCACTTCTTCTACAACAGCCAAAGTATTAGTTCCTTTTCAATTAAAAGCTGTAAAAGAAATGATATCTATCTATCTACTGATATTTATGCCTAACATAAAGGAAATCCAACTGATTTAGTATATAAAGCGAAACAAATAGGATAACTACAAGAAACTTATAATTTTAAGATAATCGGGCCACTTTCGTGTCACGATGCCATAACACTAGCATCTAAAACTCCAGAAAGAAAAGACAGATATAACAGTTTAAATCTTATACACAATACAACTATCATGCAACCCTACAACAAAACATTTGAAAACAAAGCAATGAAAAGGAATGGAAATAATCAACTTCCTCTCCAACATCAATAGTGAATAATCAACCGTACAATGGACAATTCAAAAGAGGACACTCAGAATCTATAATTATCATCTGAAAGTAACCAACAGATCCGAATTTCAATATTACATGTTATCTTGCGCCAATTTAAGCTTTGAATCTTTTCCGTCCCATTGGCTTTCATGAAGATCAATTTGTAAATTTCAAGGCCTAACATTCCTAACATATATCTCGTGATAGAAGTCTCAGTCAACCTCAAAGGGAAGGGAAAAGCAAAAAAGCACTGGGTAATTTCACGTGATTCAGGTATGCAACCAGATTAGATATGTGCCACCTCCCACCCACCTTTGGGGGCACCCAAGAAAAAGGAAAAAAATTATTAAAATCACGATCCTCATCCTGACCTGTGCTTTTGCTCCACATTGTTATCAAGTATAGTGTAATCATGTTAAAACAGAATGCAAAGGTGTGAAACAAGAACTCAGGAAGCAAGAAAGCTAATGGTGTGGTACAATACCATTAAGGACAGAGCGCCAAAGTTCTGACTGATCAGATTGCGACATATTCATCACATTTTTGCAGTTACCATTGACTATGTACGCTGCCTGCAGAAGATTCAGGAACCCTCTAGATTTAGGTTGGCACAAAATGCTTGAAACTTAAAGAGTTGTTATGAAAATAAAAAATCATTTGGAAAGCAATAAGAAATTAAGAAGTATACTAACCAGACTAACTTAGGTTCCAGAATACATTTTTTATCCAATGCAGATATCTTCCCTTTTTTCTGACATTCTTGTGTGTTTTGGAGGATATCTCCAAGATCATTCCAGAAGTGCCAGACAATCATTAATTAAATATTAGAGGGAATCTAATTGAAATTATTTTGTTCTACTATTACTTGGATGTAAGGCACAAATATAATTTTTTGCTGTCATGCCCATTCATTTCCTATTTTTATGGATAGAGGACCACATTTTCCATTCTATTCATCAAATTTCCAATTTTTCTACTACATTAAATGCGACAATGTTATGAAAGTTGAAATCATGTTCAATCCACCAGAATTACTAAAGTACATTTAATGAAACTCAACAAAGAAGGTATGTAACTGCAAATATAGCCATGGAAGGAAATGTGGTTCAACCTATATGAAGAGGAAAATTGTGTGGCTCCACAATAACAAAACAAAGACAATAAACAATCCATGATAAAATGAAAGAAAAAAGGATGAATAATATGTAAACCAACTGAAAGCTAGAATGACAAATTTTCTATTAAATTCTCTAGGAAAAATATGAACATCATAGAAACAGCTAAAGAGATACTATACCTAACCTCTTTCAATGAATTAATAAAGCTCCATTTTACACTATCTTCACCTTCACATGGAGTTAGAATATTTCCTGGATATCCTCTAAAATGTACCTGCAACAGCATAAGGAAAATTATTGCAAAACCAAATTCTACAGAATAAGTAAGTAGCTTAAATCTTTCTGCAATTGCAACATGCCAAGCTGACCCCAAGTTGTTATATGACAACCCAACAAAATTACTTACCCATTTGGTTCACATTAGGCAATGGCAACAACTATGACCCCTCAATAATAATGGATTTACGTGGGATTCCTTTTGCTGAAAACTGATGTTTGGGAGTATTTGTATCGGTATAGGAATCAGCATATTTAAGGTTTTTCTTTTTTTTGGGTTTTTTTTTTGTTGTTTTGTTGGGGGGGGGGGGGGGGGGGTGTTATCGCCTCAATGGCTCTGTTCTCTGTTGAAACCTTCTGTTATAGTCCCGCTAGTCATCAGCCCTTCATCAAATGCTTGTGATGGACTAATTTCCACAACATCAATTGCTCTACCTCAAATCTCCATAACCTCCAGATCTCCATCCAATTTTCCCCTTTGATTTGATGTTTCAACAAAATCAACAAATACCCAACAAAAATGGTTCAAAACCACCTCCAACTCATGGCAGATTCGCGGCTTTTCCAAATAAATCAAGAACAGAATCCATGCATGGCAACACTACCTGGTTACCAAATTCTCTGAATCTACCAAAATTCGAGTTTAAATCACAAAGAAAAAAAGTCCCACCATGGCAGCACCCATATTCTATAGTCAGGATGTTGAATTGAGAGAAGAGAGAGCTCCATAAAGGGTGGAGCAAGAAGGGAAGAGAGCAAACAGGAAAGAAGAAAATGTAGATGGAGAAGACAGAGAATGATGAAGGCTTGCGGTCTTTTGTGCTTTTGCCTTTACTTTTTTTATTAAAAATAAAGTGCTTAAAATTATGGAATCCAAATGAAAGTGTCCAATTTGGTCGGTAATGGCCATTGACCACTTTTGGCTCTTCCATAGTGATAGAGTCATACCTATAGGTGTCAACCGACCATCATGTAAGGGATTTGAGACATCAAAACCCATTCCATAGTGGCGATTCCCCCAAACCAAATGGGTGGTAAGAATACGTTCACGCATTCTGCAGTATTAGATATTAAGCCACTTCGACAACTTATGTGGCTAAACAAGGAGATGTATCTAGCAGCATTTTTATCATTTTAATGCAACTATCTTGCTTTTCTTCATATAAAAAACGACATACGCTATATGCTTTAAAAGGATAGCATAATAGCACAAGATTGAAAACTTTACACAAGTATTTTTAATGCAACAATAATAAAGCAACAAACTAATTCATAGCAAAAAGTAGTCAAATCTTCTCCTTTGACATTTCAGAAGAGTCTAAAAGAGCAGAAAACCCTTCTGACCACAAAATTTATTTGGCAATAAAATTGAATATGTAAGTTATCTGTCTGATGTAAGCAAATTAATAAACTCCAAAGTATGAAAATAAAGTATAACCAATGGTATAAACGTCTATAAGATTTCAGAGAAATACAAATGGCAAACATATACCGTGAGATTCCAGGGCCTTTCCGGTTCTGCACAAAGAAGGTCATAAAGTACTCCTGTGGGAATATACCTGAAAAAAGCATGAAAATTTCAGTTAAGAGAAATGAAAGATAAGCAGATACCTTCAAGAAAACTTATACAATTAAGCAAAAAGTTTTTGTGCCAATGTGCATGAAACAGTGATCGTCCCAAATAACAGCTACCAAGAATATGCATTCTTTAGTCAATATAATGTTGATAAGCAAAAGTTACGCTATGGTGACATGAGAAGTCCAGTGCTGGACAGAAAACTTTAAATAAAACAATAAAAATAGTCTATGTCATACAAAACAACATTTCCAATTGAGAAAAAACAGTAGCAAATAACAAAATTACTCTTTTTCTTTTTCCATAACCATGCACTCAAGTGTGAAAGAGCTTTGGTAGAAGTTTTAATCAAGAGAAAGTGACAGTAATTGAGTTCAAATTGTAAAATATTCCTCATTTACTAGATTTTTTTATTCTTCTTCATTCTGAATTTCTTACGCACCACCCCGATTGTGCAACATACTGCAGGAAACAGAATGCATCACCATGGGTAGGCATCAATTCCGGAGTCTCCTGCTCATCACCATGGTCTAACAGGTAGTGTAGACCATAGCCCAATAGGTTAAGTAGCATGCAAGTATAATTTATGGAAAGAGAAAATGGTAATGAACGGTAATATTAGGTATGCTATTGAGAGGTGACACAAAGTGCCAAATAAAGCAATGAAAGAAGCACGCTTTTATATATATCCTTCAAGGCCAATAAGTATAATTTTTTATCAAGTGACTTACTCGTGGTATGGTACATGTTACTTGCAAATCAGCATATTTACATTGACTGATGTTTCAAAAGAATACAATTATGATAATATTATCCATGCTACTAGAAATGAAGCCATCTACTAAAACTTGTTCACGTAAAGCACATTATACCATTTGAGAGGCAATCCTTGGTACTCAAACCAGACAGTGTCAGAACCAGGAGGAAGCGTACTGCTGAAGAAAGGTTTAATTTGTGGCACCAAGAGAGGCAGATATCCTATGCGAGGAGCCAAAATCTGAAACAGAGAAACTGGATCTGTTACTTCATCAGGAAAACCAAATCATCTTACAAAGCCAAAGGTTTACTAATAGGTGCTACGCCTGAGCAGGATTCTCAAACCAAAACAGCAAATGCTACTGGGATGCAGTAAAAGAAATTAAGCAGAAGTCTTATAAGATTGGCTACATCTAACCAAATCTCATTATCATCTCCAAGCGAAATACTCCACTGTTCAAGTAATTGGTGTTACCCAGTACAAACTCTTGAATTGGCACAGAAACATCAAAATTAGAGCCATCATAGTTCTCATCTTCGGCAAGCCATGCAGAATTTTAAAGTCAAAGACTAATAACAGGAAGTATTATTCTTTTAAAGAAGAAGTGGGGTTGCAAGGAGTTTGGCAGCCAACTATATTTACGATTAGCAATGAATAAAATTTCATCAGGGGTCCTTCATACACAAACTGTGAATACATAAACATCACTCCCTTAAGAGTTCAGCACAAAAGACATTGTCTTGACAAATCTCAAGGAAGAGACAAGGGAAAAGTCTAAAAACATGGTCCGAGGTAAGAGTCTCCTATCAAACTACTGCAGCTTGTTCCCAGTGCGTCAATTTACTGTAGCTGCCGCCCAGCTAAGAGTTCATACTACGGAGAATGTCTGAGTATATCGTCACATTTACACTCACACTAAGAGTATTAGCCACTCACGCAAGCTACAAGCTTAGTAGATACTATCTCACATCCGTTACGGTCCAATGAAAGCTTAAAACTTGTTCCTAGCACTGATAAAAATATCATCCCTTCATTTTAGTATCTAAAAATTCTTCCTTTAGAAAAGCATCCCTAAGAAATCCAGTTGGGCATAAACGCAGATCGACGCATTTATCAGATAAGAATATTCTCAAACTCTATACATTCTTGTTGCTGGAAAATACACTGTAGCTATTCTACATGCTAGTCATCAATGGCACGCTTTAGCGCAATGAAAACCCATCAATACCAGGTTGCCATTAAGCTCAATACAACGATCAATACTAATTAAGAGATCAATCATGAATACTCTTGTAGTATTACAGTCTATAAAAAAGAAAAGTCTAGGAGACAATCATAACCCCGAAAAAGCAAGGAAAGAAAAAACGCTCAACAAAATAAAGAAAAGATCAAAAAAGAAGGGAAAATATAAAAATTGCAATAAATGGGGAAAGGTACCAGGGCAGGGGAAGGGGGAGGAAGAGTGGTGACTTCAGATTCATGAAGATGGATTTGAAGAGGGATGGCTCCTTCCCATACGTATTTCTGGGCTTCTGTTGCCGTTTTACTTCCCATTGACTGATTCACTGCACAATTCTTCTTCTTCCTTCTTCTTTTCCTTCCACAATTACTCCTCTGACCTCTCTCTCTTTTTTCTGTCGAGTCTCAGGGGGGGTTTAAACCAGCTGCTCTTTCATCAGTTTCGTGATGCCCGGGTTAAACCCCAAAGTTGTCAAACACAAATAATCAAAGACTCGGACTAGTCAAGGAGTCGAGTCTCATCCCACGTTTCTAAGTTCGCACAGTGGATCCTTATTTTTTAGGACCACCGGTAAGGGCATGCCCCCGTATTTTAGGTGTATAGCGGCTCTCTTTTTTTTTTTTTTTGACAGAGTGAGTATTCGGGTCAATCTTTACGGAGTTCCGACTAATTCCACTTCGGCCCGGAGAGGAGGCCCCACTCCACTCGAGCACGGTGACAAGGGGGCTCGAACCCTGGTTGCCCAGGAAGGTCCACCATACCCTAAAGAGGGGGAGCGGACCATTCGAGCTGACCCTTGGGAGCATATAGCGGCTCTCATATATTGCTCATTAATACGGTACAGCATTCCAACACTGTACTCGCACACGATAATGGGATTCAAACACATGAGCATATGGTAGTAATATTCAAACACATGAGGACACGTCTCTTGAGACTATCGATCGCTTAGACCGCTTACAAAAATTCTTACAAATTACCATTCGACAATAGAATTCAAACACACGAGCATGCGAGGGTGTGCTCCAAAACTACAGGTGCTTATAAGATTTCTTATAAATCACCCATCAATATAGTTCTGATATCAACAGCTAATTCAAACACGTGACCCCATTTTCGAAAATATAATCCGTTCTTATCCATTAAATCAACTTGTATTGATATAGATCTTTATTTTCCATAAACATCCTTTTTCCCTAGTACTTACTATATTGTTATTTTGAATAACTATCTCGACTAGTTTTTTTGCTTCCACTTTAATGGTATCTCGACTAGCTTATTGAGCATTAGGAGACCTAAATTTTATTCTCCACAATTTCTTTTCTCCATTTTCAAATTTGCCCTCTCAATCAATCACTACTTACAGACTCAAAGTTCCTCATATTTTAATGCTACATCAATTTTCAATAACATCATCACAATTACCCTTCTCATATCAAATTAAATACCACGGCAATTGATTTGTGATCGACAACGTTTTCGTAACCTTACAAATATTACCATATTTTGAACACAATCTTGCAATAAAAAATCAATTAACTAGGATAAGCCTCGAGGTATATTTAAAATCTTAGGGAAAAAGGGAATGTACAAACTAATACTACTATTACTTATTGAGTGGTGTGTGTGTCATGTAATGTAGTGCAAATTCTTCATCCACTTCTTGTGATGAAGTGTTTTCTTAAATGCACCCCTTGTAGTTTAAAAATATTTACTTACACCTCTTGTACTTTGAATATAAGCGGAAAACATGTAGAAACAAACTTCACTGCTGGAGATTTCATTATACATAATGCAACAAATTATTTGATTCTAACTATGTGAGGTCTTAATAACACTTTTCTTTTACAAATAGTGCAACTAATTATTTGATTCTAACATTTTTCATCACCCTTGGTTCTCTCGTCATCTTGGGGGTATTTTCAAAAAAAAAAATGTTTCTAAAATTTAACATTACTCGAATTTGGCATATTTAGTAGTTCGTCTAGCAGAGTGCGGTCTGCAGATTCTGTCCGTAATTTGATTAGGATTAAAAAATAACAATAAAAACTTCAATATAAAAGAGAAAACAACAAAAATTTTAGACCCAAAAAAAAAAAAATCGCTCCTAAAATGGCAAAAAGCCCAAAATCCATTAGCTAATGAAAGCAAAAATCGGAAGCAAAGGTCGCAAGTAGCAAGTCTCCATCATCCTCCTCAGTCCGTCCTTCCTCGGCCATCTTTGTCAGCTACCAGAAGGAAAGCCTCTTCAAGCACCAAATTTACACGCACAACACACACTGACTCTATCTATCGCTCTCTCCCTCTCTCTCTCTGTAGTTGTAGCATTTCCATCACCCCCAGAAAGCTCCCTTAGCTCACAATCCACAGCCCTCTGCCCCTTCCCCACCCATCCCAACCCTAGAGTGCCCCAGACAAATAAGCACAAGGATTGGAACCCAGAAGTTTGATTCTTTTTTTGCCGCTTCAAATGTGAAAATTATCAAGAACCCACATCAGAAATCACGGAAATGATGTTAGGGGCCGTCCAATTTGGAGTATTGGCGGCCTGTATAGTACTCTTTGTACCCATGGGAATGGCGGGTTGGCACTTGAGTCGCAACAAAATGCTGTTTTTTAGCGGTGCCCTTTTCATTACTCTTGCGGTAGGCGTTCATCTAACCCCTTATTTTCCTTCTTTTTCCGCTTTTATTCCATCATCATCGTCTTTGCCTTCATCACCAACTGTTGTAGCTTCTTCTGTAAATCGTGATTCTTGCATTTCCTCTTTACACGAAATTGAATTTCATAATCAAGATTCTAGAAATAATGACAGTACTAGTGAAAAGAAGTCTTGGAAATGGGTAGATTCTAATAAGGGTGTAGTGGATTGTGAGTTTCAGAAGTTGAGTAAATCTGATGCTTCTGATTTGTTAAACGGGTCGTGGGTCGTTGTTGCTGGTGATTCACAGGCGAGGTTGATGGTGGTTTCTTTGTTAGAATTATTAATGGGATTGGACGAGATAGAAAGGGTTAGAGGGGATTTGTTCAAGAGGCATAGTGATTACCACACGACTGTGGACGTGATCGGGATGAAGTTGGATTTTATCTGGGCGCCATATGTTAGTAACTTGACGGATTTGATGGTTGAATTTAGGGAGAAAAGGTACCATCCAGATGTTTTTGTGATTGGGTCAGGGTTGTGGGACATGTTACACGTGAATAATGCAACTGATTATGGTGTTTCAGTGAGCAGGTTGAAGGATTCGTTGATGCCACTTTTACCTGTTACTCCAGAATTTGAATTTGAGGATAGGCCGGTAGTAGTTCGCTCACCTCTTATGTTTTGGCTCGGGATGCCAACATTGATAAACTCGATTTTGAATACAGAGGAGAAAAGAGCGAAGATGACTGATGCAATGTGGTATGCTTATGATGAGCAGATTTACAAAAGTAAGCTAGTGCGGAATTTTGGAGGACCTCTTTTCTTATTGGATATTCACTATTTGAGTAGCAGATGTGGAAGGACATGTACAGTAGATGGGATGCATTATGATGGAATTGTTTATGAAGCTGCTGTACATATCATGTTGAACGCGTTGCTCATTGAGTCCCAACAGAGGTTGTCGTGATGCAATTTTGGTTTAGTTAGTTAATTAAGGAAACCAGAAGCATGGAGGAGCAAAATCATTCTTCCATGAGTTTCAGCTCTAGTTGCTTCAATGTTGCATGTATGATTCTTTCAAGCCCACTTCCCTTGATATGGGAAGTTTTGTATTAGTTGTTGGTTTATAGGTTCATTTTTGCCCCCCTTGATAATTTGTATCCATACAGACACTTACAAAACTTGTATTTCATAGTCAAGGAAGCCACTCCTGTATCTCATTCAATTTTGATGTGAAGAGATACAATGATCTGAATTGATGTTTTTCCACATTAGTTATGAATGTTTCTGATACATACTTGTCAATTTTAAGAATTTGATGTAGATGCTTTGTTAAATTACTTCATTTGATTCTTGAGTGGTAGTTCTGAATATGAATTTTGGGATGGTGTAACGTCCTCTGTTGAGAAGAAAGCTACACTTATGCTTTCTGCCACGTAGTTAGGGTATCTAACTTTCTCATTCTCTATAGTTGGTAAGTTGACAATGATGATACTTCTTTTTTTTCTTACTTAGAGGATCAATATTGGTTCCCTACTTACCCCCGTGATGATTCGAACCTGTGACCTATCAGTTACGGGTGAAACATCTTAACTAGGCCATGCTTCGTTGTCAACAATGATGATACTTCTTTTTAAGCAAATATACGCCACGTTTTGTTTCATCCCTGCATATTTATGTGATTGACCAAGCAATGATCTAGGACTATAGGGTACGCCGCATGATTGTAGTTCAGTTCATAATGATATTGTAGAGCATATCCTTCCTGCCACAAGCTTGTTCTTCATCTGCATCTGAACTTAAGGCTACATGCTGTCTTTTATCTCTCCTGTAGTAAATAAAGAATTAATCAAACAGTTAACTCTTCTGCATAATGTGTATGGAATTAATCCTGCATACACCTGAGTTGTATTTTCATCATTCAAATTCTCTAATTAACAGATATTAGGAAACCATTGTTGGCAAGCATCTTCAGTTTACCACTTTACCTAAGCTGTTGCTGGGATTATCTTTGGTGCCTCTTGCTTGCTTGTGGTTGGTTCTATATTGAAACCTATTGTGACAGGTTTTGCTGTCAATTCTGTAGTCAATGGCTGCCACTGAATTATGTTAGGTAGAGCATCTATCTTGGATTTTCAAAAAACACAAGTGCTGAGCTTGAACCCACCTTTTTATGTCAATGCATCACTCACTTGTCCAGTGATATTCTGTAATTTGGCAGAGAAGTGACATTCTAAGAATAACCATTTGCAAATCCCCAGGAGTTTTATCTCCCTATTACCTTGGACCATGGATTGAAGGGTGATTTTGAAGATAGCTGCTTATGTATGGTGTTAACAGAATAAGTAAAAGATAATTGTGTCTATCAACAAAGAGAGAAAAATTTTTAAAATAAAAATAAAAAAGCATATCATTTGCTAGGATAGGAATGGTCCTTAATTTCTTATGGTAATTCATGATCATCCAGTTGATCTATTGAATAATGGACCAGATTCAGTGTAATAGAACTGATGTATAATCACTCTGTTGTATTTGGTTAGGTTTTAGGATTCAGTGGTCAGGAGAACTGAATATTTAGCTGAAGCAGATTGGCAAGTCGAAACCTTTTTCTATGGAATTTTAGAATTGGCAAGAAACTATAATGGTATCAAGCATTAGGTGCAAATACGATTGATGGAATAGTTAAATTATGAACCTATTATTTGTTTCTCATCAGCAGTAGAGAACTGATTATTTGATGAAGTTGTAAATGGATTGTTTGTGGACGTATTGATTCTGTCCTTGGACTTTAGAACATTGGATTAAAGCAGCAATAGGAAGTTCTTAGATACGCAAGAAGAAAGAAGGATAGGAGGAGGATAATATGTAGGACTACAAGGCAATACCATGTTAAAAGTCATGCCTCTAAATCTTGGCCTTGTTTGGCAAATGAGTTTAAAATTTTCCAGATTCTCAGTGAGGTGAGAACCATTAAACTTCTGTTAGGAGAAGACTGAGGTCTAGTTACTCCAATAATGCGTCAATGCCAGAAGGTCCTAATTAAGGGACCGATGGAGTATTGATCGGTAGAGATTTTGTTATCAGGGACAACCACCATCTGAAGGAAAAGGTCACTTTTTTTTCATGAACAAGCATCAAATTCTGGACTTCAACATGGAGCCTGTTTAGTTGGCATTCGTCGAGTTTCAGAAGGATGGCAATTTCACAAACTCAATTGTAACCTATTCTTCTTTTATCATTTTAACTTGTTAATTTTTGAACAGTTGAATGAATTAGCATAGAGCAACTTTGCCTTGATCTGCAGCGTGTCTTCATTACTTTTATCAGTTTATACTGTTTATATTCATTGGGCCTTGCACTTAGCAGCAACTGATAGACAAAATTCTCTTGCACTTTTTGCATGGCATGTTAAGAGAAGTCTTTTGAGGTTCATCGTTGATCTCGATACTGGCATATAGCTATCACAAAGTGAAGGCAAACAAATTTATAACTTCCACTTGGTGACAACAGTTTTTTTTTTTTTTTTTGCAAGTCTGTTGTGGAAGTGAAAATAGACTGCTACATAGACAGCTTGCTTGCTCTCTTCTCATTTTCAAGCTCCATGCGGTGCTCGAAAGGTGCCCTCCAATAAAAGTGAATACAAATTCTGTTGTACAACATATTTTGCCCTCAATGATGATCCAACACCATTTCCAAACCCCTAGCCTTGCCCCTTCCTCAAATTAAACCTCATTTCGGAAATGATACAGCAAAAAGAAAGAGCCACCAATACACCTCGTACTCCCTACCTTTGATTCAGGAGAGGGTCAGCAATAACAATATTATCTTTTCATTTCAGACAGGTTCTACTTTCAATAATCAAACTGCTTTCCTTCAAACGTCTGCCCATAATTCCAGTCCTTTGGAGCGACACTGTAAGATGCAAGGGTCACTCCATCACCATTGGTAAGCTCAAATGAGAGAGGTTGATTCTTCAAATCAGCATTTATGTGCCAATTCTGCCCCCAGTTCCTGCCCATTGGAAGCCATCCGGTTCTTGAGCCTTTGATTTTCACAGCAACTATGTCTCCAGCACCTGCAACATTGCTGATTAACACTGATAGAAATATTCCAGCACCATTAACTGCAAAACGAACCCCTCCTTCCTTTCTACATTTGACCCTGTTCAAGTAAGAAGAAAAAATAAGCATATGACTAAAAAAATCTTATCAAGAAACCTCTATCTCGTTATAGTTTTATATAAAGGATTTATAGTCATAGAGGATGTTTTTACATTTTTTAACTAACACACTCTCTCCCGTTTCTTTTTGCCAAGCACCTCTTATAAGTAGAAGTATGGTACCATAACTACCAGATACAAGATGTGCCATGGTCAACAGGATAAACAAAACCCCCAAAAAAAGAAAAGAAAAAAAAAAAAAGAGGAATCCTTTGCAGCCAGTCATGTTTGTACTTTTACCTTTGCATTTATATTACAACAAGCATAAAAAACTTGGCAAATTAATCAACACCACACCATGTGACAAATTGCTTCTTGGTGCAAAAAGTATGTTGATAAGAGGGCCTAAAAAAGATTTTCACAGCTGACAACTTCAAGAAACAGCAAGGTGTTGAAATGAAGCTTCAATCATATCTGGACCATACTTCTTCTATAATACAACTTTTACCAATACTACAGCACACTTATACCTTCCAAGTCTCAATTCTCCTCTGCTACCTTAGTTAACCTCCCAACACTCCCAAATCATATCTGGGCACACTTTTCAGGTATCGTGTCCAGATTACCTACTTTCAAGAACTTATTTAAGTTTTTTTAAGAGCTAAATTTCTGCATATTCAAAAGAATAATTCGAACTAGTGAAAAAAAATCTCAACTAATTTCTCCAGACGTTTCAGAACAGAGACTACAAAGAATTCATTAAGCCCAAAGTAGTTTTCTAATAAGTCCTGTATCTCTCAGACTCACCAGAGACTACAAAGGCTTCTATATTCAAGATTAAAGAGATTCTACAAGAAGCAACTTGAAGCCCTCTAAGTAATCATATTTCACTTACCGTATTCATATCAAAAATTTTATGCCATGGACATATTGAAAAATCTCAGAAGTTTCAGATGATATATCATCTTCCGTTGACTTTCAAGTTTCTCAAGTCTTTCTCGTGAGTTATTAGCCTACAATTTTTAACACCCATAATTTCAAAAAATCAGTCCAATTGTTTCAACATACTCCATGTACTAATTCAACAGGCAATAGCTACAATAATCTTTTCTGATATCCTGAGTTTATAATGATTACCCAGAAATTTTTAGTCTTTCAGCATTAAAGGATGTTTAGAGTTTGCACTGAATAAAATTTGACTCCAAATTTCATACTTTCTGTAGTTCAATCACCTTATTACATGCTAAATAAGATCTTTACATCTTTAGTTCCTTTGGCATCCTGTCAAATTACAACTCTAATCACAAAAATCATTCTATTTCACCTTGTTGAAGCAAACTTTCTAAGGCTTTCTGCTGCATACATCAGATAGCTACACTAGTCAGTCACCGGTCCCACATCCATTCTCCATTGTAAAGATGATTGTGGTTTCACATTAACATTGGACCGGGATGGAATCTACATGTCACATCCCAAAACAACAAACGTAGACAAAATAGGTTATTCATTTGTTTGTGCCGTGTTAAGTTTTCTAGATTAAGAATATAAGTCACATATATTTCTAATTTTATGCTCCTGAAGACCCTAAAAAAAAAAAGCAATATGAAATAAAAACAAACCAACACTTTACCAACTATTTATAAAATTAAAAAAAATTGTTTACAGAATAGGCCTGAAAAAATAGATGCAGCTGCAAATATACCATTACACGAGTAACTCTAGCTCAGACCAAAAAAAAACAGCAGGAAAGAAAAGGAGAATTCAGCTAAAGAATTAAGTACACAAACTCAATACCTGCGATACTGAATGGGCATATTGGAAGCTTTCCAAATGGCAATTTTCTCAAAAGCTTCAATGGGAAGCACAAAATGTGCATTAGGGAAATTACAATGTCCTCCACCATCAGCTTCAAACCCATAATTCGGAGCACAAAAGTTAGTCGCAGTAACAATAATGGAAGTCCCAGGAATACACCATCTCAGGTCCTCAACACACCTAACTTGAAAGCAAGCTCCACAGATCTGACCCTTTTCAAACAGGACTGTACTGAGTGCAGCTGTGGCTTTCCCGTATCCCATTTTCTCCAGGTCCCCATAACCACAAGCCCCACCAACCGGGTCTCCCGGTTCCGCGGCGGCGTAGTAGGTGGCTCTGGCGGATCTCCACTCTGTGTAGGAGGAGGGGGTGGAGGAAGAAGGGGAGTAGTGGTAATGGGAGCGGACTAGCTGGGGTAGTGAGGAGAGTAGCGTGAATGCTACTGTGACTGTGACTAGAGTTTGAAAGAGTAAAGTTGGTGGCATCTCTGTCTTGATCTTGCTGGGGTTGAGTGAAGGAGCGAAGCTATCGAAGACAATAATATTTGATTTGCTCTTTCAAGTTCCTATACCTAGTCGCAGATTGTTCTTGGGAGCTGTATTTTTCTGCTTTTATGTTCTCCTCTTTTCTTGAAATCTTAAACTAAAATAATTATGAGATCTTTACATATTATATTTGTTATTATTATTAGGTTAGTGATGAATTTGGTGTATTTTGTATTACTTTCTTATTATTTATTTAATTTTTTTTAAAAAGATGGAAAATGATGTTGTTTAATGCTTAGTTTGGGAGTTTAGGATATAAAAGAAAAGAAGGAAAAACTTAAGTTATGAGAGAAGAGAAGGAGAGAAGGGATTGTTATGTTGTTTGAGTGTTTTTGAGAATCAGGGGAATGATTTTAGATATGAAGTCATTAAATATTTGTTCGAGATCTTTTTAAGGACAAAATAGGCAATTTAAAAAAATTTGACAAGGTTTCTCAAGGTTTCTTTTCATTTTTGTCCAATTTGTTCAGTTGCAAAACTGGTTAATTATGCCATGAGAACCATTTTACTAGTACCAAACACCTGAAAATGATGGAAAATATTTTCAGCCCAATCAAACAGGCCCCAAAGCTTGTACATTTTCAACTGAATCCCTTGGCCTGACAGTCATCCAGTTAGTGAATTGATCGACTTTTAAGTCCCAAAAGTAAAGAACATTGGGCTTGACAAGTTTGTACGTAACTAGGGATGTTCTCCAATCCTTCTTGCACGAGTGCCCATTTCTTGATCGTCTAATAGTGCAAGTCAAACGATTTGATTAGTCTAGCGGTTTCTGGTTGATCTCTTTTATTGCAGCATTTGGAGATAACCCGTTATGCTCAAATAGAATCCATCACGGTGGTACGTAATCAGGGGTGCAAATGATTCGAGTCGAGTCGAGTTTTGATCTAATCAAATCGAATCTCCAGTTAATTTTATGAAGCTCGAACTCGAGTTCAACTTAAATTCGAGTCGAGCTCGAGTTTAAAAAATAAAAAAATAATTATTGTATTTTTAAAAATGAATAAAATAATAATTTTTTTAATAAATAATAAAATATTAGATATATATATGTAATTTTACTATTAAAATAAAATATATATATATATATAATCGAGTTCCAACGAATTTAATGTTTTTGAGTTCGAACTCGACTTAAACTCGATATTGATCGAGTTTGAGTCAAGCTCGTATTCGAGTCGCTCGTGATCGGCTACGAGTGACTCGATTCGTGAACGCCCCTGGTCTGTAGGTGGGGCATCACTTGAAACTACTAAACCTCAACCACAGACTTCAGTTGTGCTTGTTGATGGAAGGAAAGGTTTCCGAAAAGTCCAAAGGTCCAATAACTCCCCATTTCCTGCCGCTTGTTGAAACTGGGGGATCTTTAGACTAATCATGGGAATTCTCAAATTGACTAGGTCCATGAATATGTAGACAGAAGCTCCTTCCTACTAGGCCCATGAATATTTGGACCCATGCAATAATAGAAATCGCGTAGCAACGAGCAGCTGCCAGACTATCTGGAGAGCATGTGTGAAAATGCTGCAGCACTTCTTGTTTTGTTGAGAACCAGAGCCTATACATAAATATGTATGTTCTTATTTTGAAGAATTATCATAGAACTTTTTATGATATAATAAATGTATGTAAAATAAAAAGATAGTTAGAAAGATGAAAAGCGTGTTTGTAATACAATCAAAAAAATTACTTGCAAATAATTATGTTGTTGGAGTATTTTAATAAAATAATTAAATTCTCAATTAAATGTGCATGTTACAAAGAAAATAACCTAGTAAAATTTTCTGCAACTTATAGGTGTTTGAATGGTTTTGAATAAAGACTTATTATATGAAATTATGGCTTTTCAATTTCATTGAGATTTTTTATTTTACAATTCAAATTTGAATTGAATGGGTGTTGACTAAAGAATTATTATGTGAAATTATGAATTTTCAATTACAATAAGTTTTTGTAACCTACAAGACAAATTTCAATGTTTGTCTAACTTTTCTTCACCTATAAATATGCATAATTGAGATGGAAAAATACTACTACTGCAACTTATATCTTGTGAGTTTAAATTCACTATTTTCTATCTCATAGTTAGGCAAGAAAAAAGGTGTTCGTAGAGCTATACTCTTCTAGTTATGCAGTCTAGAGAGAGTGTCAGCTAGTGTGATTGGAGTGTTGTAGCATGGGGGTGACAAACTGAAAATTCTGCTGTACAGGAATTGATTTTTTCACAAAGACTTGAATCACCTTAAGGAAAGCAAGATATACATACCTCAACCCTTCACATTTATGTATTATTATATTATTATTGTTAATTTTTCCAAAACGGTATGATTTTGTTATTTAACATTTGTATTTTTATTCTGGTGGAACAACATATGTGTATTCAAACATATTTGTTTGTGAGCGTAATAATTGCATTGATCCCTAAGATATACTGAACCTCGTGAATATTGCTGTTAATCTCTTTCATATTGCTGTTAAGACCAAACAAATACGACAGGTAATTGC
This sequence comes from Coffea eugenioides, assembly GCF_003713205.1. Taxonomy (NCBI): domain Eukaryota; kingdom Viridiplantae; phylum Streptophyta; class Magnoliopsida; order Gentianales; family Rubiaceae; genus Coffea; species Coffea eugenioides. The sequence continues at coordinate 4,927,363 of NC_040041.1, forward strand.
ACAAGTGCATGCGTATAAAGAATGAACACATGAATTTACGTGATTAAGAAACTGCGTCATATGAACATGATCCACTTAGGTCAATTTCACCAATCACTTCACAAAAACGGGCATACTGTACATGGGACCCCAAAGTTCGGCAGGTGTAGCTCCCACCGCAATGAGCTTGACTTTTTATTTGCCGCAGATCCAATTAATAATGATTCATTTATGGATGCTCTTATCTGCAAAAGGTGTAAAAGTAGGGAAAATAAAGAAAATCAGACGCACGTGATTAGATATATGAAGGTTTTCTTTCATTAGATTGCTTCACTATTGTCCTCTATGCACATGATTATAGTTAAATCGATGGGTACTGTTTGTTTGGATAGAGTATTATTTAAAATAATTACTGTAGTACTTTTTATGATATAATTTATGTGAGATAAAAAGGTAGTTAAAAATATAAAAAGATGAATTGAAAAATATATTTATGATGCAAGCGAAATATTATTTGAGATAATTTGCTATCCAAACACTCTGATTGTATTATAGAATAGAATAAATGGAATCTTTTACTCTTTTTAATGTAATAAGATAAGATTATGCAAACCCCAAACAGGGGGAAATTTAGACCGCTGTTTATTTCCATCGGGTTGGACCATGAATTGGATTGTGATTTTTTGCAAAAGAATTTTACATGTTTTGTGAATATATTTTTTTATCTCACATACATTAAATCATTATAATACTTTTTTTTATAAAATTTTTAAAAATAACAATTCAAACGAGTTTGATCTTTTGCACGTGACTGCACCAAACACTTGATAGGTTGATTAATTTGAGCCCCAAAGTGTCTTAAATGGGCTGCACTTTAATCTAAAACATTCGCATCAATACTTATGTAAGACTGCTTGGGGGCTTATCTTAATAGCCCACATGAACAGTCACATGTAAAATGTGTAATCTTTGCATGGATTAGGCAGACGCGGTGACCTGTGCTAGCTTCTAAAGCTGTTATCTTTAGTAGAGATGGTATTTCCATTGATTAAACAAGCTCCTAACAAAATTTGACAAAAATAATTAGTTCCGTTTTCTCAGAAGTCTGTAAACAGACGGTAGTTTGTTTTAACGTGTAAGTGTAGCAAATCGCAATGTACCTAATGTGCTCAAATGATCGCGGACGATTTTTTTTTTTTTTTGGGTGCTTTCTTGATCTCCACTAGGAACCTAATTTGAGTAGCATGGTGAGTGGAAATCCACCTGCTGAAGAAAAATTGGAGAAAACATTTGTATTATCGTTGCTGTAGAATTGACAATGGATATATGGAAGAGCTCAAGAAGTGGAGAAAGATTCCAATATCTTTTGAATGATGCTAGTGGTAGAAGGTACAACTTGTGTTGTAAGCTCGATTTTTTAAGCAATGGAATACGCAAATATGGAACTGTTTTAGCTTTTCCTCTTCAAGAGCCCAACATTTTTAACATTTGTTAAATATACGCAAATATAAAGGAGGTCGAATATTTTCACTCATTTAACATTTGTGCCTAGACTTTAAAAGAAAATGAATAGATTTATGCGCCCAACAGAAATTGAATGTATGACGGAAAAGTGAACTAAACTATATTTGATATAGTATTTGAGTTGAGTTTGACGCGCCATAAGAACTAGATTCAAATTGGTTCACTAATTAATTAAATCAAATATAAAACATTCTTCTGGGTTTGGTGAACTTTCGAACTCAACTTGAATTTAGCTTGATAAGCCAAAATTTGATATCTTCATACAAAAATTTCAAAGCTACCCGAGTTTGATGTGAACTTAGTTTGACTAAAACTTGTTTAAGTTTAGCATAATAAATAAATAAGTTTTATACACCAAAGTGCACCGTTTGATTGGACTCTATTGTATCTCTAGTTTAGTTTAAATAATGATTAAAGAGATGAGTTGAATGCGACAGGAGAAAGAGTATAAGAAAAAGATTTTAGATTCAAATTCTCCACTTGCACTTAAAAAAAAAAAAAGGGTAAAAATATAAAGAAGAAAGTTTTCACTTTTCAACGTGGCTAAAAATATTGATGAAATGGGCCCTTAAATTTTCATTCTTTACGAGTTCTAAACTGGATTAAACCTGAAGACGTGGGTTCCGAAAATGTCCATTATTGGGAAATGAAAGGGATTTGCGAAATCATGGCCTGCGTGTACTTATTCGCTGCCTAGCAATTTGTGAAGTTATACACTAACATGTGAACGACATTAGACACGTCAAAAGCTATTTTGGATAGTGTTCCGGACAGTTCTTTCCCATAAACCCCAGTTTCAATTGACAAATCCACCGCCATGGCATTGATTATGAAATGAAAGGAAAACGAACACATGGTCTCAAAAAAAAAAAAAAATTAAAAAGAAACAACATTGTCATTACCTATATGATTTTTTTCGACACTAATAAAAAAACAGGATTGTAAATAGCAGGTATATAGATCTGATTAGATTAAAAGGGTAATCTGACATCTCTTTTGTTTATTGCATATGAGATTCAAATCCTCAATTTATAATTTAAAAAGAAATTTAATCCTTTTTTTTTTTTTTTGGTAGTCATTGTGCTAAAGCTTAGTGGTTGTCATTACCCGTGCGATGGGCAGAAGGAAAATGAGAGGATTAATGAAAAAGTCCAAGTGAGCTGCAAGAATAGTCAGAGCTATAGCAGTCTTCTTTCCATCAAGAATTCTATACGGAAGGAGCAGTTCTTTTTGGCTGGTACACCCACCCATGCACCTTTTCAACCTCAAATTAAGCGAAATAAGAGGGGGGAAAAGGGGCTAATCAAACATGTGTTTGTGGAAATACTAATTAAGTTGAGGTCTTTTTTTTTCTCCCTCTCCTTGCTAATTAAGAATAAAAAATTCAGCCAGTCCAAACTTTGCACGAGGGATCCAAATATTAAATACTATTTATAACTAATAATAAAAGGAGTCCCAAGTGTTGCTGCTAAACTAGATTCCTGTCCTATTTGTTGTGATTTGCTGTGGAGGTGGTGCCTAATCCACTTTTGTTGATACGAAATACAAGGTCCAAATTTCGCCTTCGGCAACCTAATGATCCGATGTACCTCTTTTAACTCATGGCGTCCGTTCAATTTCATTATGTTGTCTAATCTGATTTTTGCTTTCCATCCTATGCCAAATCGAGATTCATGTTGTGTCAAAAGCCTGCACCAAAAATTGATAGTGCTTAGGAAACCACTGAGGACTCCCCCTCAACCCACCGAAAATTCCAAAGCCTGGGAGACAGATTAGGTAGTTTTGATGAGGAAAATTATCCGAGGTTCGTGCTTGTACGTATCCACCAAAAGATCTTTGGCCTCTCATTTTATGGAGGAATTTATTGTGGCCGTTTAGTTTCCCTTTCATGGTTCCTTTCCTTTAGGGTTTTGTTCGGATAAATTGCACTTGCGTCCCCAGCAATTTATCACACAATTATGATTTATGTTTCCTAATTCGTAATGTTAAAATAATTTCCTCACATGTTTTTTCAACACACCTTTCAATTTTTTCCTAAGAAAAAAAGAGTAAAATGGGCTAAGAGATTCTCAACAAACCACAACGTAATTTTAAAATGAGAGTAAGGATGACTGATTAATGATTTGAATTTGGTACAAAAACCAAATGAATATGTATAGACAAAACCTGCAATAGATGTACGAGTAACACGAGATTTTCTTTTGAAAAGAAAAGAGCTTATCAACATCAAGACAGATATGAAATACTATTACAAACAACTAGATCCGGCAATTATGCCCAAAACCCAATAACCCACCCAACCCATCCACTAATTTGAGAGGTTGGGTTGGGTAAGTTGGGTATTGGGTCAATTTTGGGTTGGGTAATAAAAATTCACATATATTTTGAATGGTTTGGGTATTTGTGTTGGGCACCAATTACCCAACTTATGTTAATTGAATCAAGTGAATAATCAACACAATCTTAAAAGAGTGAATAGTTATTCAAAAGTATCAACTGTAGACTTTTTTTTTATTATTTTTGCTATAAACATCTTTTGTGATTATAACATAATTCGCCAAGCAAGTTAAAATTTTTTTACTTGGCCTATTTTTAATTCCTTGGTTACATACTTAATAGGGTATTACTTTAGATATGGAAAAGGGCAGATGTGTTAGAATAATTGCCAGATTCATCGTGACAATGTGAGTTCGAATGTGACTTTTTTTCATTTATATTATCGTCATCAAAATGTGCAGTATGAAGAATTTGAACATTATTAAATTCGAAATTAATTTTGAAACGTTAATGTCAACTTACAACTACTCGTGCCCTTGGTGCTTAATAACTACCACATAACTCATTCATGCTAAAAGATTTTTGTTTTTATAAACCGTATTTTCAATATGTAAAAACTACATAAATCCAAAATTACCATACTTTCTTTGTGAAAATATTAGCATAAAATCTTTTTTTGGGCGATTTGGATATTTGTGTTGGGCATCCACTTAAATTTTTTTTTTTTTACGTGAAAATATATTTGAGAGAATTTATGTATTAAAATCTATTAAATTAATATATTGGGTCATATTTGGGTCATGGGGTTGAGATGACCCAACCCAAAATTAATCCAATCTAAAGTTGGGCGGGTTGGGTGTAACCCATTTAAATGAAAACTCAATATTAACCCGCACAAAATCCGCCCAACCCGCCCAATTGCCAGGTATACAAACAACAAGCAACCTATTAACTTGTTACTAATGTTTTCAAATTTAGATTGGATCGATTGAACTACTAGAAATCGGCCAAGCATCCGGTTCGAATCTCCTCTAAAAATCGAATATAAAAAATTCGGCCAATTTTAATCAAAAATCAGATTCAACCGGACTACAATCTTGAAACTGAAAGAGGGAACTCTTACAATTGGACCAAACTAGGGGTATGCCATAAACAATTTCTTAGTATTTGAGAACTCGAACCTTCTAACCAACTCCTCTAGAGGGAGTTGGCCACCATATTAATTGTAGGGTAGGAGGTCAATGATTAAAACCTTACCTTCCATCAATGTGCCTCAATATGAGATTGTTCTAAATTTATACAGGTGTGTGATGCATCAGTCTGGTCTGATGGTGGTCCGGTCCCCGTCAGGTTCCTCCGATTCAGTTCCATAGAGTAGGTTCCTTCCTTAAGAGTAGGAGGAAGTTAGACTAGATTAAATGTGCTGTTTCGACAAAAAGGTTCTCACCACAATGCCACCTGTCAGTTCATGAAAGCCTTCAATATATCCGCTTTTTTTTACCAGAATAAAAGAAACAACCTCAACTTTCCCTTCCATTCAAAATCCAGGCAAGCAGAAATAAAAACTTTTGGCCACAAAAATTTCACATTCTTTAATCATCTCCCCAACAGTCCCTGCCATATGTTTGTGGTCCAGAAAGCCCTCATCCACGTCTAAAAAAAACTCTTCAAATTAGCCCTTTGCCTTTCCCCCTCTCTCTCTAAATAGCATTAATCAAGTACACGTGGAGGGCTCGAGAAATGAGGGGCGGCGAGTGGTGTTGACGTGGCGAAAAGTGCAAAAAGAAAGTTGAAAGTCACACCTGAGAAGGAAAGAGAGAGAAGAGGAGAAAGGGAAAGGGAGAGGTGGAGTGGACTAAATACTAATGGCCAACAAGAAATGTACTACTCTCCAACTTACTAGATGACATCTCATCATTATCTCATCCTCATCCCACAAAACAGACTACACCCACACTTTTTTTCTTTATTGTAATCCACAACTCTTGGCTTCCCAAATTTCTCTCCTTCTTTTTCTGGATTATTTTATTATTTATTTATTTATTTTTGTGATTCTATATTTTAGAGGATGCAGATATTTTGGGAATTTTTCCTAGTCACAAAAAAAATATCCATGTTCTTGATTATTGCAGCAAATATTTTGTGTGGGATTTTTTTTGTGTCCTCCTGCTCTTGGCTTGTGGACAGGTGGGGTTCACACTTCACACTGTACAACGTTTTGATTGTTTGGGGCTTGCACTTTGTCAAATGGGATGGGACGTGGGAATTTTTATTTTATTTTATTTTCTTCTGCTTTCCTCCTCCTCTCGACGTTCACTTTTCATTTTTCAAACAGAGTATGTCTACAGTACTAGTATTACCTTTTTTTTTTTTCCTCTCTCTCTCTCTCTCTCTCTCCCTATCAGCATCTGTCCAATTATGCATCAAGTTGCAATCTAATAGTATAAAGTTAAAGTACATCAGGTTTTGTGGTATTTTTCATGCTTATATATCTAATCTAGGTTTATATGCGGAAGAAATAAATTATACCAAAGGAAGCGATAGTCGGTGGTAAAGAAAGTAGCTTTTTTTGGTTAAGATGCTGTCAAATTAAGTTATTTACTTAAAGGGCTTTTCATGTCAATTAAAATAAGTTTTACTTTCCAATCATATGACGCGTTACATTTGTAATTGATTCGTTAGAATTGACTACTTAGGCGCCTTTGAAAAATGGTTTCAATTATAAAAACTTAATATGATTGGTCAACCTAATTTGAGCAAGAATATAATATTTAAGTACTACTATAGTGTCGCATTTACAAATGAATGATACGTATTTATTATGTGAGTCGGCCTTATTTGAATTGTGATTCTCTATAGAAGAGTTTTTATATTTTCTGTAAATATATTTTTAATCAACTTTTTATTTTATATATATTAATTTTTTCTATAAAAAATTTTAAAAATAATAATCCAAACGAGATGGATAAAATACGACCTGACCTTAAAGGAGAGTGAATTTTCACATTTTGACTATTCATTGAAAGGGAAAATACTCAATTTGATTACGAAAAACATACTCCACCTCAGAATTAATTGAAGGGGAAAAAAGGGAAAAGTAAAGAGAAAATGACAAACAAAGAGTAAATGAAGGCCCTGTTTGGCACTTGAGTTTTTTTTTCAAGTTTGTCTACTACAAATTTTTTAAAAATTTTAATTACAGTAACCTCAAGAAATTTTTTCAAGTTTTTAAATTATACACTTCAAAATTTTTTTTAAAAACTTCTACAATAAATTATAATAAAATTTTAAACAAACATTTAAAAAACTCACTTGCCAAATAGAGTCGAAGGCTCGAGGTTTCAAGCTCCAACTGCCAACTAGTGCCATATGCTTTCAAACATTCACCTAAATCTAGAAGCAGGACACGTACCAGTAAGGGTGTTTCGCTCGCGAGCAGATCGCGAGCGGTTCGAATACGAGCTCGACTCGAGCTTGTCAATATCGAGCTCAAGTTAATTAAGTCGATCTCGAGTTCAAAAACATTAAACTCGTTGGTTCGCGAGCTCAATTATATATATATATTTTTATTTTTTATTTTTTATTTTAATAGTAAATTTACATATATATCCTTAATATTTTATTATTTGTTAAAAAATTATTATTTTATTCATTTTTAAAAATAAATAATTATTTTTTATTTTTTTAAAATAAAATAATAATAATAATTTTTTTATTTTTTAAGCTCGAGAGCTCGAGCTTGATATTTTGAGCTCGTCGAGCTCGAACTCAAGTTTGAGCTTCACAAAATTAACTCGAACTCGGCTCGTTTGCACCCCTACGTACCAGCCACAAAATCTGGAGTACACATTCCTTTTATTACTTCTCCCGTGAGAATAATTGCAATTAGAAGATTTTAGAAGGAAAAAAGGAAAAAAGGGGCAAAAAAAAAAAAAAACCAAACATCAAAATTAAAGAAAAGAAAAAGCGGTGGTGTCGTTGGCTGACATGAACAGCCACGTGTCGGGGGCTCTCTTTCAATGTGAGCCACAAGATTCCATGGATTTCTCGATCGTTCTATTCAACAAAAATAGAAATATAAATATTTTCCGATTGAGCAAATGGTCAAGATGGTCCCTTATTCTTTCAAGAATCACTTTTCATTCCCTCATTTTTTTAATTTGAGTAATTTAAAGCATCAAAGGTATAAATTGGAGTACCATTCTACCCCCGACATTCCGTCTTGGGGTCATCCATCCTCTTGGCAAAAATGAACAAGTTAAGAATTTCATGACTTTCTTGTACATGTTCAACCTTGCAATACAGAGAATTAGCGCTGATTTTTACGCTAGAAAGTTGATTCTATTTCTTATATTTATTTGTAAGGCGGATTTGTATGTATTTTAATCTTTTGAGTTTTGCAACATGGCATCTCCTTATCAAAATAAACTTTTCTTATCAATTCATATGAAAGTGAATACATGGTTGAAGAAAGTATTCACTGGAACAAAAGTGACAACTATAAATTAAATTAATAGGGACTAAATTACTATATCTCAAAATTGAATGGTTAAGAAAAATATCTCTGAAATTCCAAGGACCATTTCAGCAATTGGCCCTTTCCATTTCCCCTCTCTGACGTGGCAACCCCTTGCTTTCTGCTTTTTCTCCCTCTTCCCAACGAGACACTTAGCCAGTTAACTCCTCTGTAATCGGCACAAATCCATTTTGCTATTCCCCTTGTTCTCCATTCTCATCTTCTCAAGACCCGAGAAACAGCTTCCATTAGCTTTATTTCGTCTTTGTCCTTAACTCTTCTCTAAAATAACCAATCGTCAGCTAATACCCTTTCTTCTGTCTTTCCTTCCTTGGCAAACTTTTGTACCTCTGTTCTTGCTCTGTAAAGGTTGAAGCTTTCAGGTGTTTCTGGTCTTGAAACTTCCATTTTTCAGCTAATCGTTTGTTTATATGAAACCCCTCTTTTTGAAAATTTCCAGGTTTTCCTTGAATCCTTCTTCAGAGTTTGTTCTGTGCGCGCAAGCAACGGAGTCATTGTACTTTATCCCCAGCTATTCTTCATTGTTTCTTGTATCTGTCTTCTTTTCCTATATAATTAAGTCAAGCAGTTCTTTGGTGGGGGTTTTTTTGGAAAGGAGATAAAGTTTGGATCTTGATTGAGTTCTGTTGATTTGGAGACTTTGACTGGTGAGAGCAGAATTCAAGTAGTTGTGGAATTCGTTCTGGGTTTTTTCCATTACCTAATTTCAAGATGTGGAACATGGAAATTGAGTGCGAGAATGAAGGAAAAGCTTCAGTTTTTGGATCCAGATGTGAGCCTTTGTTATTGTAGATAATTGATTTGCGGAGCGTCTGAGGTTAAAGGAAGCTCTAGTTCTTTATTTAGTTTAATAAGATTTTTCTGATCCTGAAGACCGGTGAAAACAGTTACCTTTTGCTGAAAAAACCAGAAGTTTGAAAGAGGTTTGGAGTGTTGAAGAATTATGGTTGCAGCATCTATGGCTTTACAGGTATTCTGACACGAGCTTACTTGTCTATAACTGACTTAAAAGAAAGTTGGGAAAAGTACTTCTAGCTTTTATGGTTATATATTAGCTTTTATGGTTATGTGCCTACTTTTTTACTGGATATCTGTTTCTATTTTTCTTTTTTTCTTCATGATCTTCTGGTAAAGATTTTTTACTTTAGCAAGTAGTGGGTTAAAATTTATTCAACAAAAAGGGAGAAGATTAGCTTGAGAATCGTGGGGCTGATCACTGATTCTTAGCTGTTGAAGAGTTGTAATAATGCTTGCTTTAATGGAAAGTGAAATTTTACTCTTAGACGAACTACTTGGGTGTTCAATTTAATTGTCCAGCTTTTTTCTTTTTTGGGGTAAGCTCACTTTTAGTTCTACAACTAAATAGGAGAAATTTGAAAAAATAATAATAATAAATTTTGGGGGGGGGGGGGGGGGGGGTGGGTTAAAACTTCATCTTATGGCAGACTTACTTAAATGACCCCGTTACAGTTTTGTCATTTGAAAGTGCATTAATTATTGAGATTAGAAGAATGACGACAGGTTTGTGCGAAGCCACTGATCCCAGCCGCTGAGAGTAAATGATTGATTTCCAGAGTTCACTGTTCTGCTTGGAGTAGATCACCTATTAAAAAAAAGTGGAAATGCAGAATGAAATATTCAATCTAAGCGACTAAAAAGCTCAAGTTTTTGTTGCATAATTTCATCTATAACTTAGAAGGGCCATCTATCTGCATATTAAGTGTTAATTATGGGATCAAGAATTTGTGGTGACTGACTGAATTCCATATTGCTAAATCAAAGATTTTGAATGGTTGCTTGTTACCTTATTTGGCATTTGAGGGTTTTCTTAGATTGAAGCTAGCTTATTCTACTTGGCATCACTTGCTCTTGAAAGTTGAAACGGTTGTATCTCTTCGTATCACAGGAGACAAGAGCCTTAGCTTCAAAAGTTCTAGTGATTTTGTGAAATTGTGAAATCAACTTGTTTTACATACGGTAAAAGCAGTCAAAAGACCTTTGTCCAAAGGTTAAAGTTGACCATACTTGATTCTAGTTTAGCCACTAGGCTTATGACAGAGTCGTTAAAATTCAGACAGAGTTTCCCTGCAGAAATCCTATCTGTTTTTGTACACACTGTAAATTATGTATTTAAAGTTATCAAACTTGTTCATGATGATTTAGTTGGTTATGCCTGGAGGAGACCGTTTTACTCTCTTGTAACGTTCTCTTCTCAACATGATTATATAGGATGACAGTGGAAGCACAGATTCAGAGACCACACTCCCCATGGTCATAGGCAACAAAATGCCTTTGGATATGGAAGTCTCTTCTGTAAGGAGTATCCAGTTGACTGGGCAATTTCAGCCTGGGGGTGATGACTATGCTCAAAAGGTGTATATGGCATTTATGAATTTGTCTAAGTTTTCCACACTTCCTTGTTGATTAGAACATGTTTTTTTGGTATGTGTTCTAATTTTTCTGCTTCCTTCCAAGTAGGTTAGAAAACCCTACACAATCACTAAACAAAGAGAAAGGTGGACAGAGGATGAGCATAAAAAGTTTCTTGAAGCTTTAAAGCTGTACGGCCGAGCCTGGAGGCGTATAGAAGGTACAGATTTAGTTGCTATCCTTGCTATCTTCTTTCAACTAAGCTGCATACTGAAAGAATGTTACTGTGCGCAGAGCATGTAGGTACCAAAACTGCAGTTCAGATTAGAAGTCATGCTCAAAAGTTTTTCTCTAAGGTTTACTGCTCTTAAATCAGTATCCATTATCTCCTATTGTGTCTATATGCCGCCTTTTAAAGTAAGTCATATCATTTATGACTCAAGGCGTGCATCTTCAGAATTCATTGTTGTGAGGATTCTTGTCATGTTGATGCATGTTTGGTTATCTTGATTAGGTTGTGCGTGAGTCCAACAATGGTGATTCAGGCTCGGTGAAACCAATTGAAATTCCTCCACCTCGCCCAAAAAGAAAACCCTTGCATCCATATCCTCGCAAATTGTCTGCTTCAGTAAAATCTGGAGCTTTGGCTCTTGAAAAACAATCTGCAGCTGCAAATATATGTTCCCCTACCGAAGCAAACCAATCTCCTACTTCTGTATTGTCTGCATTTGGTTCAGATGCACCAGGCCTAACAGACTCAAGTACACCAGAAGGTAGCTTATCGCCTGTTTCATCAGTTATAGGTGGTTCCTCTGGTTTTGTCCTGTCTGAGCCACCTAATTTATCACCACCAAAAGCAAATGCATCTCCGTCAAGCAGCCAAGTGAATAATTGTTCAAATCAGGATGAAAAGCTTCCTTTGGTAATTGTTTTGTGCTGTTCTTTAATTCATTTGTTTAATTTTATTTCTTTAGCATCTGAACATATAGGAGACAGTAAGACTTGATAACCAATTGTTTCTGTTTGATTTTTATTTCAGAAGCTGGAATTGTTTCCTGAAGACAATTGCTTTGTCAAAGAAGGTTCAGAAGAAGTATCATCTACCCAGTGCTTGAAACTATTTGGGAAGACTGTAATGGTTACCGATTCGTGTAGGCCATCTTCTCCAACTCCTCTAACCTGCAAAATGCAGCCACCTAGTCACAGCGATGGAAAATTGGCACAGGCATTGCCTTGGAATTTTGTTCCCATAAAATATTCACAAGGTGATTTAGAGCGTTCCTGGGGTGCTCTTCCCTTTGGAACACATGCTACTTTGTTTTGCTTACCGCTAGGTGGTGAAAGATCAAAGCCTAGTGAAACAACACCTCCCTCGTCTTTGCAATGGTGGACATACCAAGGAGGTGCATCCTTTCCATTTGTACGGATCCATAGCCCAATACCCATTAAAGCATCATGCTTTGGAGACCAGAGAGATGTGCAAGACATGGAAATCCAGAAGGATGGTTCTTCTTCTGATTCAAATGCTGAATGCGAGTGTGCGGAGGCTGAGAGCAGCAGAAATCTGGAGGCTCAAAGCTGTCAGTTTTTATTTGCAAAAGAGGAAAGAGCTCAAGCCTCGTCTACACCATGTGAAACATCATTTTTGGAGCTAAAAGCAGGCTCTAGTAAGTGTACAAAAGGATTTGTACCATACAAGCGATGTTTAGCAGAAAGGGATGCCAGATCAGTAGTTAACAGTGAAGAAAGGGAAGAGCAGCGAATTCGTCTTTGCTTGTAGTCGTTCTTCTTCAGGCTTTTTGCTTGTGCAGTTTCATCTTGTAGAAAATATTTTTCCCCCTTTGGTTGGATTGGGGCTATTGAAGATGTGAATCTCTGGTAATACCAAAAATCTTGGATGATTGGTGAGGATGAATCGATGAAGCAACATGGTGCCAAAGAGGCTGCTCCTGTGGCTGTGTAGAGAGTCTTTTTCAACTTTGCTTTTCTTTTTCTCCTCCAACTTCTGATACATACTCTTCTTTTGTAATATTTCCTTTCATCCCTTGCACTCTGTCCATGTAGCCTTTGCTGTGTAAGTTCTTCAGCTGCAAATGTTAATGTCTGATCTTCAAATTTTGCTGTCTCTAAAATTCTGTTACATTCTGATACTACTTTTCTCCAATACAAATTAATACTGAAGAAATATGGATTAAAAATCTTTCTTGTTTTAATACGGATGATGAGATGTGAAATTTTTCACCATAAATCTCTTCAATGGTCAATTGCCATTCTTAACTGCATATGCTGTCTCTAAAATCTTGTATTTAGGAGCTCAATTGGAAAAGATGGGTTCAAGGGGCTGGCTTGATCATATTAATTTAGATTGGCGTTGTGAATATGGTGTCTAACATGTAAGTTAGAGATTCAACGTTGATTTAAATTTAAATTAGGAATTTAACAATGATTCAAAACTCTAAACTATTATGTTTCGAACTTTTATTTAGAGTTTAATGTCTAATAAGTAAGTTAATAATTCAACGTTGATTCAAAAGTTTAAATTATTATGTTTCAAACTCTATTTAAATATTGAGTGTTCTTCTCCGTCTCTCTGAATAAGGTTCCGTTTGATAAAACTGAATCTGAATTCTGAAATCTGAATACTGAAACAATTAATTTGCTGAATTTTAAGCACTGAAAAAAAATATATGAATGTCTGAATTTTAATGTTAAACTAATTTATACCGTTTGATAAATTTTTATAACTGAATGTTTAATAAGTTTAATTTGACAATTTTGTCTTTATATCTTTTCATTCAAAAAAGAAATAGAACCTATGATTTAATTAGGTTAAAATAGTTAGCTATGAAAATGATAATATTTATTTTTAAATCAAATTAATATAAAAGATGAAATATATTATATAAGGAGTACGGAGAAGATGTGAAAATCATTAAAATGGAGAAAAGAGAAACTGAAAACCATTAATTAGATAAGAATTTTGAATATAATTAACAAACAATGATAGATTTGGTAGATAAGATAAGGTAGTTGAAATAATTCTATTGATTCTTATCAGAATTAAGCATTCAGTTAAGATTCTTGTGCTGAAAAAAATACACACAAGTTCAGCATTGTTTAACAAGTTCAGTAGATAGATTTTCATTTATCAAACACTCAAAACATCTGAATGTCTGCAAAGGTTCAGTTTCAGCACTTTTTTATTTTATCAAACATATCTAAATGTAGGATACAATTTGCTATTCATGAACCTAACAGCCTTGTAGGTTTGACTCTCAGGGCAGAAAAGTGTCTCTAAGGCAGCGAAATTCCTCGAGGAGCAACGAGCACATTAAGGGATGTGAAGGCAGGACATCTGGTCCATCTGGAGATGGATCATGCAAGGCCTTTTCTTGAAAGTTGTCAGAAGGCGCATTTTGGGACGTGTCTATATGTTCTTAGCTTGGAGGGCGCAATATGCCAATGTTATTGAAATAAAAGAAGGCGTGGTTTTAGGTTACCAGATGTGCCAACAGAATATCCAATTGAACACGAACACTCAATTTCACATACATTAGAATATCGTATGCAAATTTATGTTAGTCTGATTTCTACAATGAGCTATATCCACTACTGAATTATCCAATTGAAGTTCTGCGTTATCTATCCAGGTTTCTGGAATTCTTGTTTAAGGTGGCCATTGAATCCAGCTTTGTTCCATAGTTCAAGGTGGTCATTGATCAGCTATTGCTTGTGTTAGCCATTTCTGTGCAAGATGTTAATTACTAACAAGCTTGTAGATTTTTCAGGCACCGTTTTAAAAATTAGCAAATGTTGCCTTTTTTCAAGTTCACATCAATCCCTATAGACTGGTTTGCATTCGCCAAAGCAAACGTGTCCAAGAGAATCAAGATAAGAAGTGGAATACCGGTCACTAAAATCCTTATCCAAGTCAGACAAGGGGGCTTTTCTCGTATGTGATTCCTAACCTGATTAGATAGATACCTGGATAACTTGGAACTTGGGAATGGAATATTCCAAGATGATTGCAGGTTGGCTCGATTGTTTAGGCCTTGTTTGTATTGTCATTTTTTCTTAAAAAATTTTATGTTTTCAATGAACCCATTTTGTCGATTACCTTTTTAACTCATATATATCAAATCGTTATAGTAATTTTTTTTTAATAAAAATTCCAAAATATAGTAATCTAAACGAGTTCAGTTAATGTCCCTAAATTGTCCATTTGCTTTTGCACGGGATGCTATCAATCAAAGAGAGAATTCATCTGATAGCCTTCATAATTTTCAAATCCACTTATTCTTACATTGATTTTTACAGTGAAAAGTCTAATGGACAAAAAGTCTAGTGAAGAAAGCAACGTTAGGATGGATACTACTATACCAACTACTAAGACCCTTGTTTTCATCTCACTAGAAGAACCTTAAATGTATAATACCATGTTCTAAAATGAATCAGCAAATCTTTGACCTTCTAGAAATAAAGGCACAAAATCTATTAACAAATTTTCTAGCAAGTCGTCCCCGTGGGCTCTTCTTAGCTCCAGAACCTTGTTTTCCTGCAAATAACCCTTCTGGTTTTCTTACGACGATTGGTTAGTTTGGACAATCAAACACCCATCGAATCGGTCCTAAAACATAAAGCAATTAATTTTGAAAAACGAGTCAATGACCAAAGCTGGCCGTTAGGGCTACATACGAGCCGAATCGATTGCGAGTTTCTTGAGTCGAACTTCCACTCAAATTCGATGTTAACCGAATTCGAGGTGATCAACTCGAGTTTAAGCTAAAAAATACTCAACTCGTTAAATCAAGAGTCGATTCGATGATATTTATATTTTTTATTTTTTTATTTTAATAGTAAAATTACATATATATTTCTAACATTTTATTATTTATTAAGAAAATTTATTAATTTATTTAATTTTTAAAATAAAATAATTATTTTTTATTTTTTTAAACTTGAACTCGACTTTGACTCGGGTCGAATTCGAAATCGAGCTTTACATTGAAAGTTCATCAAGTTCAAACTCAAACTCAAGATTAGTAAATTTAAGTCGGTAATCAATTCGATTATATTAAGATTCGACTGGTTCGCAACTTTACTGCCATAATCCCGCGAGACGCACCTTGAAATGTCCCAGTAGAAGCAGTCGCAAAAGAATCCCAGCCACATGGCCCACAGGCCACAGTCATATTCGCCACCGTTGTGCTTTTTATCCGAGCCATGCTAATTTTGATTCTTTGCTGGAAAGTGTGTAACAAAATCACTTCGTGTAAAAAAGGACTCACAAAATATATAAAAAAAAGTATGCCGTGTAATTTTGAAAAGAGAATAATTTCCTCTCAAGGTACAACGTGAATTTAGGAGATATTACCACGTATCCATCTCATCTCCTAGTTTGAAGACGAATACTTGGACTAATAGTAAGGTGTTGAATTTGATGAGTTTTTAGATATTTTTTTTTCTAATGGAAGTGGAATATTTTGAGAACTTAATTCTTAAATGTCCCATTAAAGATAGGAAAACTTGCAGTTCTAAAATTTGGTGATAAGAGAAGTTTGGGCAGTTGAGGAAGGACTGAAAAAAAAAAAGGCAAATAGAACATTTAGATATTTTTTAATGGTAAAAATTAATGTGACCCAAAAGCGCAACAAAAACTTATATTATAGGCGAAAGTGCAAATTACACCAAATGCTGGGGGCTTGGGTTGTTAACCAATTACTACTACATTAATCAACCTTCCGCCAGAATTCCCGTTATTTCTAATTACCTGCCACGTGTACTGTCATTTCATTTTTCCTTTCTTTTCATTCCTTCCAAATTCCAATCTCACAACCGGTCATATATATACCCATACACACATCATCATCAGTTCATCAGTTTCGAAAATCACTCATCATCCTCCTCCTGATCCCTTCTAGAACACTTCCATTCCCTATTATTCTCTGTCGTTTTCTAGATCGGAGATTTGCGAAAGAAATTGTTGAAAATCATCAATGGCAACTGCCGCGACTCTAAATCCAGCTGAGGCTGAGAAGCTCGAGAAGCTTAAAGCTGCTACAGCGGCGCTCAATCAAATCAGGTTCCTTCTCCTTTCGCTTTTCCTTTTTGTTTAGTTTTTTGAAAGATTATGCTAATCTTTAATGGATAATATGATGTATAAGGACGAGTTAATGGATCTGAGCAATAACTGAGAGCTGATTTGGCGGGATATTAATCTGTTCGGTTCAATGTTTGCAGTGAAAACGAGAAATCTGGATTCATCAACCTCATCACTCGCTATCTTAGGTATTGTAAATTTTAGCTTTTATTATGCTTGGTTTGTCGTCCGATTCCATTTTTTTGTTTATCATGCAGCAACTTTTCCAAATTTCCATGTCTTTTGCTTCTTCTTTCCGCTTTCCGAGATTTCTCAAATTTGACATGCCAAAATTCATGAGTTCGGAGAACAGTGTGTAAGAAGAAAACTTTGCGCTGGATGTTGTACAGATTTTATGTTTTGAGTTCGCTGCAAAAGATCCTTATTTCAAATGTTTCGAATCCAAATTCGAAATATTTTTGATGATTTGATGTAATGTTGACTGCTTTACTGCTGGATTAGTATCAGTTATTCTTGTGAGTGGAATAGAATAATGTTGTTTATTGAGGATCATTCTTTCCATTCTTATCTGCTCTGCTTTTGGATTGAAGCGGCGAAGCGCAGTATGTTGACTGGAGCAAGATCCAGACACCCACAGATGAGGTTGTGGTGCCTTATGACACCTTAGCACCCGTGTCTGAAGGTAATTTTGTTTTATTGAACGTTGCTTGTTCATGTATCTATCAAAATAGTTTACTGTTTTATGTAAATGTCAAAATAATAGGATTTGCATGGTTGTTCTTTATGCTAAGAAAATTGCATATGTGGATGAGCGCAGATCCTGCAGAAACAAAGAAGCTTTTGGACAAACTGGTCGTGTTAAAGCTCAATGGCGGCTTGGGCACGACAATGGGTTGCACTGGTCCAAAGTATGCCTTTTTCTTTTTGGATAACGTGTGATAAAGTTTGCAGATTGTGATTATAGGATTCTTATGAACCAGCCAAATTTTGTTTCTTGTGCGTTGCTTACTTGTTCCTTTTTGTTAACATGAAGGTACTTTTAACAGCTTTTGATTGCTTTTCTACAATACAAAGCGTCTCTTCATTGTGCTGTTACATTTATGTCTGGTAGCACTTTTTCTTTTGGCATAAAAAGATACATAATTTGCAAAAGAATCATCTCATAATTAGCTAAGGAAATTTATGGGTTTACAAATTCTTTCAACCAGATAGTACATCTTCGCCACTTGTAGAGACTCATAGACTAAGAGACTTTTTGTTTGTGAAAATTCATGATGGAACTTCTGAGAATATTTGTAATGCCAACAAAATGACTGGTATAAAATATTAGATCTGTGTTCATATAGTGCTTTTACTATCTCGTTGGATTTTTGTTGTAAGAAGAATAAAGAAAGGACAAAAGAATGATGTCTTTTAGTTTCTGCCATCAGAACATGAAGTGCCTTTTCAATGCCTTTTTTTTTTTTGGGAATATCTTGTAATAGTGCATCCATAAGAAAAAGATGGTCATTTCTTAAGCCTTACTTTGCATTTGGCTTGACAAGTATAACAGAATAGAATAGCTGTTCGTAGAATTACACTTTCTCCTTGTCGCTGCATTGGACCTTGGGAAGACTTGGATGATGTCTCTATCAAATGTAAAAGTAGAATTATTAAGTTTTTGATAAACAGTTGTATCATCTTCCCTAGCTTTAGCTAAATTAGACATTGGACCACGGAATAAGTTGCAATTGACTTTTTGGATCTTCATAGAATAAGCTCATTTTTTTTTCTTCCCACAAGACAAAGTTTTTGCACATTGATGTTGCTTTCCCTGGGATTTGACATTGTATATCTTCATGATGTAGGTCGGTCATTGAGGTTCGCAATGGTTTGACGTTCCTTGACTTGATAGTTATCCAAATCGAGGTAATATATCTAGACACATTCTCCTTTTAGTGTTATGGTCTTTTTATCTTTGCAAAGTCAGTTGATAGTTAGAAGCCCTGTGTAGACACTCAACAAGAAGTACGGATGCAATGTACCCTTGCTTCTAATGAACTCCTTCAACACACATGATGACACGCTGAAGGTAAATGACACCAATGTATATGTATTATTTGAAGTACTTTCCGCTAACTCAGATCAAAGGAGACTTACCTATTGCTTTTACACTGAGCAGATTGTAGAAAAATATGCCAAGTCAAACATCGAAATTCACACATTCAACCAGGTCGATATAGTTTGACCACATTCAATGTTTCATTCTTTTTCCTTGTCTAAGATACCCATAGGGTTAACTCATCTCACATCCCTTCATTTTCAGTCTCAATACCCTCGATTGGTGGTTGAAGATTTCATGCCACTTCCATCTAAAGGAAATACTGGAAAGGATGCATGGTATGAACAAAATTTGAGTTCCTTGTTTCTGACAAATACACATGTATGGTTTGACGGTGGGAAAGCAGAAGCTGTAAAATCTGTAGAATCTCTACTAACACAGGATGAAACTATGATTCTTTTCAAATCTATTATTGGGTTTGGTATCATTATAACTTCTCTTCAATTGCAGAAAATTTATTTTCTGATGAACTTGCAACCTTTTCCAATGAGTTAAGCTAGCTATACCTGTACTAAAACTAGCCAATATGTACTCCCATATGCATGTAGATACACCAAGCAGTAAATATGGAAGAAAGGTGAATGTCAAATCCTGAATATCCAGTATTGGGTAAAATAAGTTGGGAAGAAATCCTAGAGTTTGTGTTTGTAGAATAATCGTCGCGCTAATAGGCACCTTTTGAACTGAAAAAAAGAAAGTTACTTACAAGGCAAGATAGAGAGCTATGGTCTCTTGATGAGTGGAAATGTGGTAAAAAGGAGGTATGACTTGCCACAAATTGAGCATGAAAACAGATTATGTACTATAGAGAGGGTAATGTGATGAAAACCAGAGAGCACTTGAACTTCCATTTCTGTAACTTGGAAGAAGGCTTGTGAGCTGTTTTCGAAAAGTTAAATAGTTTGTGAATGGAGAAATAAATTGAGGTCAGGTTAAAGAGGACGAAGAAGACAATTTATTCAATATTAAGAAAATAGCTACAAAGTAATGTCCAAATACATATGGGTATTTCTCCTGTGAAGGGAAGTCAGTAGGAAGTGAGGGAGCTTAAGTCTCAATGGTGTATGGATGTAATGCGCCTTTAATGCATTTTCTTAATGTCCCTATTTCTTTGCGTAAGGTATGTTCCTTGAACGATTGGATTAACTTTTTGAATCAGCAATCCCTGTGCATTAGGAGTTTAGTCCATGTTTCTCGAAAACTTTTGATTATCCGTTATGTTACTCATTAATATAGTTTGCCTTTTCAGGTATCCTCCTGGCCATGGTGATGTGTTCCCATCCTTGATGAATAGTGGCAAACTTGATGCTTTATTATCACAGGTTTTGCTCATCATGCCTTGATTTTTCTGATGTAGAGAATGTTCAATTTAGCAAATTAATATGCCTTTGATCCTTTTCTTCTGCCTTTTGCTTCATTACAGGGGAAGGAATATGTATTTGTTGCAAATTCAGATAACTTGGGTGCAGTTGTTGATTTAAGTATCCTTGATTAGTCTGATGACCTGACATCTACTTCCCAATATATAATGCATAATCACTTGCTTTGTGATGGTGGATCTCGTAACAAAGTTTTTGGCAATATGTGGTACTTCTATTTCCTTAATTCAATCTTGCAGAAATCTTAAACCACTTGATCAGTAACAAGAACGAATACTGCATGGAGGTAACAAAAGAGACTTTAAAATTTTGCTTCTATGTATCTAAATACTTCTCCTACAGTCTTGTCCCTTGTGTTTGGCAGGTCACTCCAAAAACATTGGCTGATGTTAAAGGTGGTACACTCATTTCTTATGAAGGAAGAGTGCAGGTATGTATTCCTCTCTATAGCTGCATCTCTCTTTTTTCATTTCTGGGCATAGAAAAAGAGAAAAGGAAAAGAAAACTTGTTTAACAAGTCCTTGACTTTTAGCAATTCCTCATAATCCACAAAGGTGATAGCTTCTGACTTAC